>NC_134995.1:15042500-15396670 GCF_050947335.1 Megachile rotundata
GTGTCGTTTAAAACAGCGCAGGCTGTCAAACTCACGAGATTCCTTTGTTCTGTTTGCAGAATAACCTGACAGACGGGGAAGAAGATTTGCCTGAAGACGGTTTCTCTGTGTTGTCGGTGCTTCTAGTTGGTTCGCTAAACTTCCCATTTGATCGATCGCGACTCGCCCCTCGAAGACGACCCTTCGGGAGACTCTCTGCTGCAAAACTTTTATCCGAACTCGTTCGAATCTCTTCCTATTTCATCCTTTGTTCCGTTTTTTCTGTTTCGTTTGATTTTCCGCGCCGATCGAATCGCCGATGTGCCCGCACGCGTACGCGGCTCTTCCGCACGAAACGGTTTAGCGATGGTATTCGCGCAGCACGTTATTTCCACGCGGAAGAACGCTCTTCGATGGGCGAGCGTCGACAACGTTCGAAACAAACTCTATCGATCCTCCGCTAGTCCAGCCGATTCGGCTCGATTCTTTCAGGATTTCTCTTCCTGATCTTGATATTTTTATCCGTCGCGGGCAACATTCTGGTCTGCGTGGCGATTTACACGGACCGCGGCTTACGGAGGATAGGAAACCTCTTCCTGGCCTCCCTCGCGATCGCCGACCTGTTCGTCGGTTGTCTGGTCATGACGTTCGCCGGGGTGAACGATCTCCTCGGCTACTGGGTCTTTGGGCCGCGATTCTGCGACACGTGGATCGCCTTCGACGTTATGTGCAGCACTGCCTCCATTCTCAACCTTTGCGCGATCTCCCTCGATCGTTACATTCACATCAAGGATCCTCTCAGGCAAGTACTATTTATTATTTGCTCTGTTGCAACTCATAAACGATTTAATGAATCCCTTCACGACGATTCACGAGGGCGCAGAAAACAGTTTTACAAATTTTCATTAACTTCGTTGCCTGTTAAAGCGCTATGCGCCAGCCACAAGATGAGCTCTGGGAATTCACAGGAGCAAGTCTATTTTGAGGTGACCGTGTGTAACTGCTGTAACTAATTGCTCGCTGGGGCTGAAAAATACGTGTAAAACTTCTTTTAGTTATCAGGGCCCATCTTGTGACAGGAGAATAGTAATCCTTACAGCAGAGAATATTTTATACATCTTCCGATTTGTTTGTTCGCGAACAGATACGGTCGTTGGGTAACGAGAAGAGTCGCGGTAGCGGGAATCGCTATCGTGTGGTTGCTCGCGGGACTCATATCCTTCGTACCGATCAGCCTAGGCCTTCACCGCGCGGACGAACCCGTAGTCTACGATGACGGTAAAGAGGTACGATACCTCTGCGACTTAGTTACCGTAATCATCGAGTAATTCCGAGGGAGACCCCTTCTGTCCTCTATCTCTTTTTATCGACTTATCTTTCAGGAACACCCTACGTGCGCCTTAGACCTTACACCCACCTACGCGGTAGTCTCTTCTTCCATATCTTTTTACGTGCCCTGCATCGTGATGCTGGGGATTTATTGCAGGTAAGTTCGAGACGAATTCGCCACGGGATCGTGCAGACTGGGTAATGTTAACGCGTTGGCTGTTGGTGTTGGTGATTTCAGACTCTACTGCTACGCACAGAAACACGTAAAAAGCATCCGAGCAGTAACGAAACTGCCAGACACGTCAATGGCCAAGAGCTTTCGCGCGAAGAGTACACGCAATAAGCCGCCGAAACCGCAAACGAAGACGAAGCCGACGAGCCCTTATCATGTGTCCGATCACAAAGCAGCCATAACCGTGGGCGTTATCATGGGCGTTTTCTTGATATGCTGGGTACCCTTTTTCTGCGTGAACATCGTCGCCGCATATTGCAAAACCTGCATATCGGTTCGAGCATTCCAAGTACGAACTTTATTCTTTCGTTTCGCTTTGACCCGAGAACAACCGTAATTTTTATATTATGCAAACATCCGAGAGAGCATCCCTAACTCGTAGGCTCTTAGCGTGACAAATATTTTAATCGATGAAGGGAGAGAAACACGAAGTGAAAGATAATTAACCCGTAACAGGTACTCACTTGGCTCGGCTACAGCAACTCGGCCTTCAACCCGATCATCTACAGCATCTTCAACACGGAGTTCCGTGAAGCGTTCAAGAGAATCCTGACGAAGGGCGCGCGAAGTCGTGGAAATCAACCGTCGACCAGCGAATGCGGTGAATTTCGTTCCGTGGTCGTGCAAAAACGAAACGGGTCTATGATCGAGTGCAATATTAGCCCGAGATCGAGCGCGGACAGTTGTCAAGTTGGAATTATGGCGCAAAGACACCGCGATACCATCGTCAGCGCTATATAAATCGAGTCAACCCTTCGAATTTGATCTTCCTATCGAAACGAGACGCGCGTATGATTCACGATTTTCTATCGCGAAACCGTAAATGAAATTGCGAAAATCGACAACGCTTCGTTGTTCCATTCGCTGCGCTGGTTTCGTGCGTGGTTTAGCGCCGCGTAATTATCGAATAATTTTTTTTTATCGAAATGAACAACGTTATGGGCGTTCGATGTGTAATTCTGTTTTTTCTTTTTCTTTTTTCAAGTTCCCTTATAATAATGGAAGGAAGATACTTTGTAAACGTTTAGGACAGCGATCGTAATCGTCGTGGCGAAACTTGACGAGAAAGTTCATCGTGCAACGTTCCAGGTAACGCGTTACAAAATCTATGATATTTCGTTGAGGCGCGGAGTACGTTATCGAACTTTTTCTCGACAAAAGAAACGTCTTTTGGCTATCGAAAACGTATGCTAATTAAGGATAATTAGGATCATTCGGACGCGAGTAGAAAAGGAAAAAGTTCAACATCGTATTTCCGTCTTGTCGGTATAAAATCGGTATTAGAAACGTGACACGGAACGAACGACGAGTTAAACGAGGAATTTTTTTACCGAGTATTTTTTTAATCGTGGAGAACGAAAGGAAGCGAACAAAAAAGAAGAAGATTAACGTAAAGACAATCACCGGAAGGTAGTTCAAGACATATCCCCGAGACATAATCGATCTATTTAAAAAAAGAGATAATTTAAAAATCGAACAGGAAAAATATCAATTTGAAAAGAAATTCGTGCGTAGAAAGATTTGAGTATAGTACTTAGAATACGTTCTCGTAAAGCAATTGTAATTTATTGAAATCGTGTTGATAGCGCATCTACGATGTAAAAGTGAATATTATACGAAGCACTAATAGTAACGTCTGTCGAATCGTAGCTTATTAGTATTAGGATCGCGGTAGGACCCGCGCAAATTCATTTTCCATCTTGTACATAATCATTTATTTATTTTTCTATTTGACGGGACACCAAGACGTGGTCCACGTACCTTTGCATTTTAAGCGATGTTTCGTTTAGGTGCTAACGTGTCGCAAAACTCGTCGTACAACCCGTCGAATCTAACTCGAATCTGCGTCGTATATCCAAACGAAGAAAATCCTCGCGAAACGAGGATCGATCGATGCTCGTTGAGCTTCTTCCGTACATCTATATCTGCGATGCAAAGTGCACTGTGTTCCGGCCAGAGAGAGAGAAACGCGGCAAAACACAAAAAACGGAGGAAGGGAAGCGAAAATTTCGATATCCTAGTTAAACGAAGCAAAAGAGATCCTCTTTCGTCGGAACGACACGTGTGCGATGTTGATGTATACTAACGATATAATTGAATGACCGTTTTCTGTAAATATATTAGCGTAAGACTTCCACGCGAGTATTAAATTTTGAATGATTTACTATATCCTTACTATCCTGTACCTGCCGATACGATCTACGCTTATTTCGCATTAAAAATTCAAACGCTCTTTATGTTCATCAATTTTTTATTTTCTTAAAAAACACCATTTCTTTTGACACGTATTTACCTCCTTTCGTATCGTTCGTCAGATGGAGCGGTTTCGTATCTTTCCAAGTACGATCTTCGAGAGGGACTTGAAGGAAATCGAGGAGATCGGACGACAACTTTGGCATGACCGGGTATAATGTTAGAACAGTCACTCGTGCGGATTCTAAAGCTAAAGATATCACAGCTTCTAGTTCTTTAATCGAGTCGGGATCCTTGGCCTTGCTTAATCGCCACGGTTGATGATGATCGAACATCTGATTTGCAATATGTAAAGTTTCTATCGCAGACTCTATCGCGTGATGCACTTGATACGCTTTGTAATATTTCTCAGTCTTCTCGCTTAATTCTTCCAAAGATTTTATGTTTTTAATAGCTATGTCAGATTTCAGAATACCTATACATTCAACTGGATCAGGTATTACTTTTCTTGGATTAATAGTTTTACCGAAACATCGGTTCACTAAATTACCCAATGTATTGGCAAGATCGGTATTTATTATTTCTGTAACCTTCGCGGGATTGTAACCTGCAAGGAAGAAACCAATTATCATACGTGACAGTGCTATGAGCGTAACATTAAATATCCTTACTTGAGTTTGTATCTATTACTCCTTGTTTCAAAATGTAGTATCTTAAACCTTCTCGCGTAAGATCGTTCGCTACAGTAAAAGGCGAAACCACGTTTCCTTTAGATTTTGACATTTTATATTTATTAACTGTCCAGTGTCCATGACATAAAAGTAGCTTCGGTGGTTCAAGACCAGCAGCCATCAGAAATGCTGGCCAATATATGCCATGGAATTTCAATATATCTTTTCCTATTATCTGTATTTATAAATATTATGAGATTCTAATGGTTACTATTTCAAAGTCTATTTAATATTAGTATAAATTGAAGACACTTGCTTGGATAGTCGGTGGCCACAATTTTCGAAACGAATCATCCGGATATCCTACCGAAGTTAAGTAGTTGACTAATGCATCAAACCATACATATACCGTATGCGATTCATCGTGAGGAGTAGGTATCGCCCAAGGTACTCTTTTGACAGGTCTAGAAATACTCAAATCCTGTAGGTCGTCCATATAATAATTTAACGCATTGCGATATATTACTGGATATATTACATTCTCTAAACACAATGTTGAGTAAGTAATAATTTCTTTCTCAATTTCAATGAATTCATTAAATTTGAAAAAAAATCGCAAATATACCTTGTTTTAACCAATATTGCAAATCATCTTTGAAGGAACTAAGCCGAAATTTATATGAGTCTTCTTCCATCCATTCTACTAAGTCTCCTGACGTTGTGCGTGTTTCTTCAGTGTTATTAGATGCGTTGACTTGTTTTACTACATCCTTATCGGAGACGAACGCTTCTTCCGTTTCGTTATACCATCCGGCATATTTTCCTAGATAGATATGTCCATTTTTTTCTAAACGATCCTAAAAAATTAAAGTTCTGCGTGAGTATTTTTATCATAAGTTTACATCTATCGTGAGACGAGTAGCTGATCAATATAACAACCCAAAAATGATGAACAGCGTTTTTGTGTCGCTCTTCGGTTGTTCTAATAAAATCTGAATATTTTACTTCAAACATGTTACACATTTCTAGAAACTGATGTGAAATCTGATTACAATATTCAGTAGTAGGTACAGCTGCAGCATCTGCAGCTTTTTGAACTTTTGTCCCATGTTCATCTGTACCTGTACACAGATACACGGAATGTCCCAGCATAGAATTGAATCTAGCTACAGTATCAGCTAGAACTGCAGTGTAAAGATGTCCAATATGAGGTGCTAGAAAGATAATATAAATAAATTAATGTACATTTTTATATAGAAATGAAATCATTCTTATAATCATTACTACATACCACCATTAACATAAAATATAGGAGTAGTAATATACATCTTTTCAGATGCACTATGACAAAAATGATTTTTCCTCGCATAATAAGTCCATGATGATTGTGCTCTTTTTATTGGAAATGGAAAGGTCCATGAGGAGTGAATAGGTTCCCTCAATGCATGAACTGTCACTAGAATTCAGATATACATACAATAGAATTGCATAAAATACTGCAGAAGTATTGAGTATACAATGTTTAAATTGGATTGAAAATATAGTTGAATCACTGATTAGTTAATTTTAAATAAATAACTCAAACTTTTATATTTTTATATTTTATTTCAGCTGCATTATATACAATATCAGTAACAGTGAATTAAATTATTGCAATCTTTTTCACAAGCAAGTATTCATTTACTATGCAGATCTAATGTCTCTAATTGTGCTATTAGATCCATGTGCTTGAACTCATCGGGTTTGTGAGTAAAGGTTTGCAGTAATTGTAGTCTCTTGGGATTTTCTGTGCAATAATACAATTGTAACTCATTTGCTAAACACTGTGCTTCTTGTACGTTGATGGTTTTTGAGTCAAATTCGCCTCGCATAAGAATAATGCCTTTGTCATCTTTGAATTCAGTGTAATGGACCATAGTTAAACATTCTGGTGCATTCTCCTTATGCGCCTGATACCATAGAAGCGGCGTCATATGAACCTCTAATCCATAAAATTGGCTAACGATAAACTCGTATCCTTCCTTTCTAGGTAATGGTAACAAAAATGTAGAGTATTGCTTTCCACGGTTAAACATTTTATCAAACTGATCCACAGTCAAAATGCCACATATATAATCTTTATCTTTATGATAACTTTTCCAAATATCTATAATTTCATCCTTAGTTTTATCCTGAATCATATCCACCTTCATAATATCATCTAAACGAGCTTGTCTAGGTTGGTTGTCCTGGTCCAATTGGGGTTTTGCTTGGCTTTGATAAAATTTACTTTTTTCTTCTTGTTTATCTTTGATCGAACAACACGTATACAAAAAAAAATTAACACAATACTTACAATTAAGCATATGAAATAATAACCGATAAAAATTTATTCTTTTAACAGTAACATGTAAGATAAAGATTCAAAAACCAAATTAATTTTCATTTAAAAAACCGCATACTAAACATTTATGCACGTTATATAGGTTATTATACCTTTCTTTTTTTGTAGTTTCTCTTCTTGACTTTCAACACGTTGCAAAAACTCATCTGGGTTTGTTTGTTGATATTTCGCTATTTTTTCAGCATATTTGTCGAAGAAAGGATTTTTCTGAAGCTTTTCCAAGACTTTCTCAACCCGCGAACAACTTGTCATGATAAATTTTTTATTAAGACTTTCAATACCTATAACACCATTTCTCATAAATACTGACGAAAACAATCGTACTGCTTTATGAGAACAATATGCCATTGATTGTTTACGATTTGATTTAATATCAATTACAATAAATTACACATAAGGAAATCACGTAACTTCTTCCACCTAATGCAACCATTCACCGATTCCACCATATAAATACAACTGCGTACAATTTACAATTAGATGTCGCTAAAAACATTTACATTTTAAAATACTGTATATATATTTTCCTTGCTGTTCATAAATGAAAAAATACTTATTAATACTTTTTCTTATTCTTTATGCATTTTTCATAACTTTGTAGCAGTTCCTAATAAGTAGCACAAGATTCCGGTATATCAGTGGTGTACCGACGCAAATTTAAATATGAATAGTTCAAAAAATATATTGTTTCGAATAATCAATTACATTTTTATATTAATAATAAATATTATTACAAGTATTCTATTGCTATACAAAAAAGAAGAAATTATCTGTTTTCAGACTTTTATATTTGCTAGTCTAGTTTTTTACTGTCGCATAAAATTTTATGGTAATATTAACAATTATTGGATGTCGTTCCTTAATTTTTCTTCCTATTTGACATCCGAACAACAATCAAGCAAATAAATCATACATATTTGAAGATTATTCCTTTTTATTAAGGCATCACTTTCAAAAATATCGTTCGGTTAAAAACTATGACGATATTGATACGCCCCTGAGAAAAATCTAGTACCGCGAATTCAAGCGAGTCACTTTGAACAATGAAATTTTGTGGCAATGTTAAACTCACACTGCATCCCGACGAAATTTTTCTCGTTAATAAAAGAAAAGATTTCCGCGTGATTCGACGAAAAAGATATTAGGATTAATCGGCAACGATCCATCGATAAGGACTCTGACTTGAACGCCGCTCGCCGTGACGCATCGTTTCCGCAACGTCAGTTGCTCTCGTGCTTCTAGCGAAAGGGAAAATGTCGGCGTGTTAGTGGGGTTTTGTTGTGCCACTAGAGAGTGACTTTTAGCTACGGTTTCCTGAACATATTTTACCGAAGAAAATCCTCCATCAATACGGCTTCGAAAAGACTCTACATCGTCGGGTTTGCCAATATATGGCGTATCAGTCCTACTGGGTACGCTTAGTACTTTAAATCAGGTTTGATTCCGACGTGAGCCAGTCGCAGAGTCCGCCGTCGGTTCTAGCGGAGGAAGGACAGAAATAGGGAAGCCAAGAGTAATATGTCGTTGCAGTTGGCGATGTCAGTAGCAAAGAATGATTTTGTCGTGGGTGGCAAATACAGGCTGATGAGGAAGATTGGCTCTGGATCCTTTGGCGACATTTACCTCGGTATCAACATCGCTAATGGCGAGGTAAGGAGTACCGTTTCATGTGAGACGACCTGCCAGCACATCTTCCTTCTCGAGTTCCTTATTTTTTTTTTTTCATTTTTTCTTATCCGTTCAACGAGTAATTTATGTAATGTTAATCGCAGAAAATGTGTTTTAATGATATCGTTATTAAACTTCGTATGAAATACGTTTCCTATGATACGGATATTGGTTACACGAGATACACATTGTTTTTCTTAGAAACTTTGTAAAACGCAAACTTTTTATATTATTAAAGTTACAGTTACTTAATTGTTGCACAGAATATGTGTATTTTCAAAAATTGTATACGCAATTTTATTAAAATACAAGTGTTTATCGAACTTCTGCAACGATTAACCTCTATATGTAAAAATGGATATTGATGCACATATTGTTTACGTGAGATAATCATCGTTCATAGACTATTCTTTCTAATTAAAATATATATTTTTAGCTAGCATAATAAAACATTTTTAACAACTTTTAAGCGGTTTTAAAATAATGTAGTATCCCATTGTGTACTTGAAACACATTTGTTATAAACAAAATATCATACCAATGTTGTTTTTGTCACGTTTATATCATTTATTTGTGTTATTTTAATTTTTAAATACCAAATTATATGTTTTTTTAAATGTGAGTTCACCAAATTTTTTATTTAACATATTCATTTTATTTTTTATGATATTTATATTTTATGCTCATTAATATAATGCCATAATTTCTTTTACAATTCATACTATTGTGTCATAATTGCTTATCTAACCATTAAGTAGTAAAATAGAACAGTATGAAAACAGCTATTAAAATAACAATCAATTTTGACATAAATGTAAAATAAAATATTCCATGTATCATTTGTATGTGTGTGTATATGAGTATATATATGTGTACACATGTAGTATCCGTATATGTATATATATAAATAGGACAAGCAGAAACCCAAGATCCAAGATAATGTCATCATTGATGTTTCGATAAACAATAGCATTCAATATTTGTCATCATATAGATATGTAACATTAAACCTCTTGTATATATGTCTTATAAATTTATACATAATTATTTGTATATAAAATAAAGTACACATGTAGGTAAGTTATACATATATAAATTTCAATATAACATTTAAAGCGTTTTAAAAGTCCATTATAGATGAAGGTTTATATATCTTTTATACATACTTTATGTATTATAATATATATTCGTATGCTTAAGAAGCATTAAATGTAAATAATATCTATACATGCTTTTGTAATATGTTATAGTATTTTTCAATTAGATGAACATTAAGTTTATGTAATCTATAAGTGAATAGAACAAAACTTATTTCATATGTTATATTATGTGCAAATATATTGTTTAGACAATATAATGTATAGCATGTAGATATTTAGAAAACTTCGATAAATTAAAGAATGTTTATCATGATATTTTAGGAAGTTGCTGTTAAGATGGAGCCTGTGCGTGCTCGGCATCCACAACTTTTATACGAATCCAAATTATATAAAATTCTGCATGGCGGTATAGGAATACCTCATATACGTTGGTAACTATCACTTTTGATATTATCTTTGCAAATAAATATTAAGCATGAGATAAATTTATAAAAATAATAATAAAATTAATTTAATAATAGAATAATATTATTTGATAACATATAAATTTCACAAATGTGTACTCTCTTTCTTTACATACAGGTATGGGCAAGAACGAGATTATAATGTACTTGTTATGGACCTTCTTGGTCCATCTCTTGAAGATCTTTTCACTTTTTGTACAAGAAGGTTTACAATTAAAACAGTCTTAATGTTAGCAGATCAAATGATTGGTAGGATCGAATATGTTCATTGCAAACATTTTATTCATAGAGATATCAAACCAGATAATTTTCTAATGGGTATTGGTCGTCATTGTAATAAGGTATTACTTCAGTAGATTTAGATTATGCTTATTCTCTACTTTTTGTATGCATCTTTATTGAAAAATGATGGTGGTGATTTGCAAAATTTCAGCTGTTTATTATTGATTTTGGATTAGCTAAAAAGTATAGAGACAATCGTACGAGACTACATATAATGTACCGAGAGGATAAAAATTTAACAGGCACAGCAAGGTATGCTTCAATTAATGCTCACCTTGGAATAGAACAGAGCCGTCGTGATGATATGGAATCACTTGGTTATGTGCTTATGTATTTCAATCGAGGATCTTTGCCTTGGCAAGGACTTAAAGCTGCTACCAAAAAGCAGAAATACGAAAAAATAAGTGAAAAGAAAATGTCCACACCCGTAGAAGTTTTATGTAAAGTATGTTTTGCGTTCACGAATAATAGCATTCTTCTTTAAACACAGAGTACAGTCTCAAAACTCTTTTCTACATTTTTTAAATCTTCCAGGGATTTCCTGCTGAATTTGCGATGTATTTAAATTATACGAGAGGTTTACGTTTCGAAGAAAGTCCAGATTACATGTATCTTCGTCAACTTTTCCGTATACTCTTTCGTACATTAAATCATCAATATGATTACACGTTCGATTGGACAATGTTAAAACAAAAAGTAGTAGTAGGTAGTAGTGTTAATAGTGGAGCAACTGCAGCTGGTCCAAGTCAAGCAGCTCAAGGTGCTCAGGGTCAAGGACAAGCCCAAGGTCAAGCACCCACTCAGCCCAATGCTCAAGCAGGTGCTTTATTTTATATTTTAAAGCAAATTACACGCATATCGTTATATATTGTATTTAATACTTTAACTTGATTTGCTCTCAATTCGTGTAAAGTATAACATATTCTTTGTTTTAGGAGCACGTTAAAACTACAACCGATCGTCATTGCATCAATCCTATTTGCAGTTGCAAAAGTGTCCAAGATCAGGTACTCAACTTTGTATGAATGCCATGTCAAAGAGTTCAATCAATCAATCCTCTAAGTTTATACGACAGAGGAGTTCTACGATTACAAACGTATCGTACACGATAAAGGACAATGCCACGAATACACGGTTGTGAATTCACTGATCAGTGAAAATTTCAGTGTATTCTTAGAGCTTAGAGTTTTGGTTGATCCACCTCTTTTTGGGCTTAAAATCCAAGTGAGATCAGCCAGAGGTGGCTTGTTCTTATTTTGTTATTACCTATTTAATTCACCGTTGATACTAATTGAAATAAAGGTTTTGATGCCCCGAAGACGTTTGTAAGAAAATACACATAACGGTGTAACGTGTGATTTAATTAAAAAAATCGACATATATCTTTCATAGAAAGAAAGAGAGAACATTGTGACTATTCTTAAATATTCGGGGTAGTTGATGAAATACAACATACAAAATTTTATATCTATTCTACAAATAGAAAGAAACACGCGAGAATGAGTGAATGGTTAAGCGAGAGTGTGAAGAAAATATAACTGTACTGAGATATAAATACAGTTTGTTGCTTCCCAATTTTTGTTTCATTCTCAGTACTATATAGTATAAATATAACGTGTGCAATTTGAGAGAAATGTTATTTTTCTTGTATAAGTCCCCATGTCAATGGTATCAAAGATTTTCCTTTGATAGTATTGACTCCGATGATAACATTTTTTTATATAAATATATATATACATAACGTACACATAGGAATATATATGCGTACATACAAGTAAGTGACAGCAGTATCTTCGATCAAGTACTGACAAATAATACGATCATTAAGGCAACAGTTTAATTTTTAGGTACACCGTGTCAATCGAGAAACGAGCAAATTACTGGGATTTTTGTCCTAACGAACTTGATTATTTACTCTCTTTCTTTCTGTGAGTACGTTCAGTCGATTATAATAAACAAGATCAACGTTGAACAGACTTTTTATATTGAAAATGGATTACAGGTTTACTTTTCATGTAAATAAGATAATTAAAAAAAAAAAGAAAAAAAAAGAACAATACAAAAACGCATGAAAAGTAATTCTGTAACCAAATTCAACCAAAGGATTTCTTCCGTGTAGTTTTAATGGCAGAGACTGTGCAGTGGTATTCTTCGTGCTATTGCTTTGATATTAAGTTTACAATACGTGACTTAGAAATTCTTAATCGATCGATCAATCGATTGTTCATGTGTATAATGAGCCGTGTTATGCGAAGTCACGTTACGTACAGTGATTAGAAAAGAGTTTTCGAAGACTCGTTTCTGTCATCGAGAATTTTCATTCACACTGACCATACTAGTAGCGCCAATATTCACGTCCATGTTCCACGCACTTCTTCCAAAATAATGTATAATTGATCGTTATTAATTCATCATGTTCTTATTGTGGAAACATTCTAAAGAAAACATCCAGTCAGCCTTAATGTGATCCACAATACAAGGATAAATATGACTGGATCTTACGTGTATTATTATATTTTAAAAGGACAATTTATGTTTGGTGAAGAACAAAAAAGATTTACACCATTAAATCTCCTTGAATGAATGTATGGTTAATTATTATTATTTTTATTATTATAAATGAGGGAAACTAAAAACAAAATAAATGAGTAAAAGTGTGTATTACCATGCAGTGAGAATGAATGAACGAGTAAGTTAATGAATAATTAATGATATATGCACTTACTGCTATCTGATATGTATATGTGTATATACAGAGTGATCCTCGTATCAGTCACCATTAGTTTAGCAAAAAGGAAAAAAAATGTTTCGAACAGAAGTTCATTGGATTTTGACGGGAAACTGATCATTTAAAAAAAAAATTTCGCAATTTGGAATCAGCTTATACTTTTATTTCTTGTATTTTTATGGTATGTATAAAGATGAATTTACAAATTCCGAATAGTATATCGCTCTGTATGCTTCTGCACACTCGTATTATGCGTTTATGAAAAGATACTATTAATTGGTATGTCACAAACTATTAACTGTAAATATCTTCACGAATAAAAGTCTAAAAGATTGAAATTTATTGTACGAATTGGTCAGTTATATGGATCATACGTACCTATCCATTGATCTCCGAACGAGGCAACTGGTAGCAACAGAGTAGACAATTTGAAAGAAATATTTGGTTAAAAGTAAATGATGTCCTGTATGTTCAATCAAACTTGAAATCTTTCGATAATGTAAATATTATTGCCGAAATATTTTGTAGTAAGTTTCGTAATTATAGTTAATACAAACAATGTCAAATAAACATACTTCACCTTATATGTTCCTTCATACATTCGCGTCTATTTACGTTTACATTTCAGTACTTCGTTTTACGAATCGACATGACCGATTCGTGAACCATCATGTATCGAATTTTCAAATTTATCTTTTCATGTACTGTTATAATATGAAAATAAAAATATATAGTATTGTTCAAAAAATACAAGTTGACCTCAATGTCCATCACAAAAGAAAAAAAAATAGTTTTGTATTATGATGGTCAATTTTTCGTTCGAGACTAATGATTTTTCTGTCTGTTTAAAAGACAATATAAATATTACATTGTTTAATACGAGAACCACCCTGTATGCAGATAACATTTTATGTGTGTGTATACATATATACATGTGTGTATGTATAATAAAATATGACCGTAATTAAGGCATACGTTATTTCATAAATAATGAAGGATATATCAACGGTTATTTGCTTCTTTTATTGCTATAAATAAAAATTGAAACATTGTATTATAGTTTCCATTTCATTAAGTGTCAATTCGTATAGCAATACACAATTATTATCGTTATCCACAATGGTAGTAACATATTGTTCAAAATGGACGATATACCTGCTCCCAAGAATTGTGTTGCGATATTCTTGACACATGGGATGATGTAAAGGATATTTATGTAAATATTTTTAAGTCATATATTTGATAATTCATAAAAGATATTATACAGAAGTCATAGAGGCGCAGAACTTTATTGTTCGAATTGTTAATAATAATGATATTTGAATTTATAAAACAACAAAATGATACAGACTACTAGCTACGATGCACCGGTCATCGTGCTTTAGCCGATCAAATAAATAAAATCGCACGCTCAAAAAAGATACATTATCGCTAGATTTAATTTGATCCTTTCATCGGATGTTAAAACTTAATTATTCTCTTTTTATGTATAAAATAGATTAATTGTGTATAAGTTACAACAGAACATTATCGGCTATCACATCTTGTGTTATAAGTAAATATGAAAAAAGCTACGAATTAATATCTTACAGCCACACTGTACTTGATAGTAATTGCACGGTAGCATATTCTGCCACATAAAATACGTAGTACTAAAAGCTAACAAACTTAATAGCATAGTAAAGTATGGATTTTTCTAAGTTCGTGGGTACCTACATTAACGGTAAAAACTTCTTCTGAACCTTTATGGGGTATTGCAACTTCTGCTGCAAATAATTGATTTTCTTGCATTGCAGCTGCCATTTCACGATTTGGAAATACTGCAAAGTTAGCTTCGGCCTTTCCTCCTGCTGTTCTCTTAACGATCTCTTCGCGAACTTCATCCTAAAAGAAATAAAATATTGTTAATCTCGAACAAGAGACAAACCTATGCGAGCATATCTCTTTAGAAATCAATTACTTACAACTAACTGATCCGCCCGATCTTTTAAGTCTCTCATGATTATTTGGCGTTGTAATAGTTGATGTAGTGGCATTGTTTTTTCTAATACCTTCTTACGCCTTAGATCAGGAACAGCAGGGAATGTCATGGCTTGTTTAATATCCTAAAAAATAATTCTTGGTTAAATTTGAACAGATGTGTAAAAATGTTTGAAACTTTACCTTGGTAAGATCATTGGTCTTCTTTTTCAACTCCAGTATTTTAACATTAGTTGATCCCTGCTTTGGTATAGGTGTTATTGGATCTAGATTTTCCAACTTTTTACGCAATGTATCGGACATTAATTTTTTCTTCATTTGATTTTCACTGACTAAGGCTTCTTTGAGAGCATTTATTTCTTGCATCAGGAATTTGTTATCCATAGATTGAATTCCTGATGTAGCTGTTGTACCTCCACTTGCATTCTCTCCTACAGGTAGAGACATCATCGTTTTCTTTCCAATAGATTTTAATTTTTCCTTTAATTGGCCTCTTTCAGTTTCCAAACTATCGATATCGGTTAGAAGGTGATCCATTGTCTCTTCGAATTCTTTTTCCTTTCGTTTCAATTGATTTTGTGTTTCTTCTAGTTTCCTCTTCAATTTCTCCACATTTAATTCATGTTCATGTTGTTGAGTTGCAAGTTTTTTCTCGACGACCTCTTTCCTTAAAATCATCTCACATAATTCCTCTTGCTTTTCTCTAAGAGCTAACCTCGCATCGCGTATATCACTATCTCGGGCTTCTAATTTTCTGCTAAGTATCTTGGTCTCTTCTGCTTCTTTCTTTGCTGCCTGTGCTCTTACTTTGATAGGTTGTGCGGCTTCATTTTCTGCATTTTGTTCTAATTGCAATGATAACTGTCCACTTATTGCTAGCTCGTTTTCACATTCCGCCATTTTTTGTGCAAAGTTGGCTGCTAATTGTTGAATAACTGTTAAGCTTCCTTTAATCGTGGCTACAGGACCGACGTCTTCGGTATCATAAACTTTCTCACATGATATAGAAGCCATTTCTTTTAATTTGTCTGTGGCGAGTCCTGTATCCAAGTCTCCGTTTGTGATAATTGCTTGTACAGCACTCTTCAATAATGTTTGCAATGTCTTCATTATTTTGACGGCATGCTGATAACATGTAAACATTTGTTCGGTGGAGTCTTTATCCAGTCCTAATCTAGATTCCGCTGCATGGTACGCAGCGCTATGATCCGTCAATACCCGTCTTCTAGCTGATCTTAAGTGCTGTTGAATCACTTCACAAGTAGTTTCCGCATGTTGACAGAGTAAACCTATGTCACCACCGTCTCCTTGAATTAAAATTTTAATCGCAGCAGCGTCGGTCATGATAGCATCGCAAGAGCTGTCTAACATTCTAGTACCGTTAACCACCAAACGTGCTTGATTATTAGTTTCTCCAAACAAAACGGAAAACATAGTACAGAAGTATCCGCAACACTTCTCGATAGCGTCCATTGGTAGATTTTCATCTAACTGATCCTTTTTAGCTAAATCTATTAAACAATCTAAAGATTTTTCTTGGGCAGCCATTTCTGGATAAGCTGCTCCAGCCTTAAGCAGCATTTCAGGAGTACAAACATTTAGAGCAGAATCGAAGCAACCTAGGAATGTTTGTAGCGCGTACATGTATGAACATAAACGAGCTCTGAAAGTGTATTGCGCTACCGTATGACCCTTCACAACAGCTGTTCTATCAATTTTATCTAAAGACCTGTATTTGTCTCGCATTTGGGATATAAGTATCTCCGTTTTTTGTATCATACGGGGTATAAGCAAAAGTGTCAAAATAGCATCGTGATCACCACCGCGCGCTAAGAACGCAGGAGGCATAAAGGATAATAAGTACTTCACATGATTTCGGGCTTCTTCGGCTTCTAAACGCCGTAATTCAAGATCGACAGCTTTCGTTTGTGCACGTGTTTCAGCAAAGGTTTTTTGGAAGTCCAAAATTTCTGCTAATTGTTGCTCTGCACCTCCAATTCCAAGTTTAGACGTTTCTGTTGATTGTACGCGTTGTTGTAATTGTAAGCATTGCTCCTGCAACTGATGAGTAAGCTCGCGGAATTTCGTAATTGTCAATTCACGATCCGCTAATGTTTCTAAAGCCGCATCTCGATGGCGATACGCATCACGCGCCGCTCCAAGAGCCAAATCAAGTTCTTCACGCAATTCTAACTCTAATTCTTTCGATGATTCAGCAAGTTGATCAGACATATCCTGTAAAGCTTCCAAATCTGATACAGCTTCTTCTAACTCCGCAACTTTTTCTTCTAATGCCATCTTCTTTTCACCAAGCATTTCAACCATTTCTTCAGCACCTAATGCAGCATCGACCTGTTCTTGTAAATCTGCAATCTGATGTTCCATTTCTTCTACTCTCGCGGATAATTTTTCCTTTGTACGACCTAATTCTAATATCTCTGATTTCTTCTGATCCAAATCCTTTTGAAGTTTCTGAAATTCGTGCTTCTCGTGTGCCGAAAGATCCCGCATTCTAACGAGCGTTTCTCGCAACCGATTGTTCTGTTGTTCCAGCTGCTTTATTTCATAACTCGAAGCTCCAGTAGCTGAACCACCTCCCGCGGTCTATAATTGATCATTCATATCATTATTTCTACATTGATAAATATATTAAAATAATAAAAGTACAATGTATTACTCGTTCAGATATTTCCGTGCGCAATATTTCTAAATCCAATGTCTGTTCTTCTAATTTTTCCTTCAATTGTTCTAATTCAATCTGCAATGTTTCAGCCTTTTCCTCAGCCATCTCTTTATCTAATGTTGCCATTTCTACAGTTTCCGCAAGATCTGCCATTTCTTCTTGGAATTGTTCTCGAGCCACGTGTGCGTCCCTTGCTTCTTGACGTGCTCGTTGTAGTTCCCTTTGAAGACTAGCCTTGCATTAATAAAATATGAACATTAGCGAACGAGTATATTGTTTCATGTACTAAAATATTTCTTTAAAATTTGTATTACTTGGCTCTCCATAACTTTGGTTTTAAACTCAATAAGTTGTTCTAGTTGAAGTTTTGTTTTCTCAAAGTCTTTCATTCTTTCCTTATCTTGCATTCTCTTTACTCGTAAGGTTTCTACTTTTTCAGTAAGATCGCGGACCTGTAAAATTTATATGTCATACACGTAGAAATTAAATTAGTTCAAAGAAGAAATAAATATTTTCTATGACTTACCTGAGATTTCAAATTCTCATTTTCTTGTTGAAGCTGCAAATGCGACAATTTTTCTTCTACTAGACTTGCAGCTGCTGCAGATCCTGCCATTACTTGACCAGGTACAAATTGTGGTTTTAGAGTCTCTACAAAACCTGTCTAAATTACAAACGAACAATAAATGGCACTACAGCATAATATAAATTGGGTGTTTCTTTTATTATCACGCTTTGGATATATATTTATTTTGTTAAAGAATTGTCTTAAATTCTTCAAAAAGAGTATAATTTTTTATTTGCGGTAATGAAAAAAACACCCCAAATTTCCTATATGAGACATATTTTAGAGGAATGTTGTTTTATGTACATTTAGTAGAATTAGTTCTATTTTAAAGTGATTAATGAGATTAATTGTGATAAAAAGACACCAACAAGCTACACCAATTATTCTATTAGTTCTAATAAGTGTAGGGAATTCAATCAATGATCTGAATTGTGTTACATGATTTTATAATAGACACAGTGTCAGCTAAGTCATCTATAATATCCTATTGATTTATAAGTGTTATATTTATAGTTGCAGTTGTATCAGGGATATCTAATTTTTAGTAAAAAAAAATTAAAAAACAAAATGAGAAGGTTCAAATAGTGATATACCTTTGTACCATAATGCTGTTAGGGAGATTTTTATGAAAGAAAAAGTTGTTATTATCACGTCGGTAAAAAAGCTTTAAGAGGAATTCAGTATCTAATCATTACAAAAATTACTATGCTTTTCAATACCATTTCCTCTTAAAAGTTTTAGACTATCAAAGCATCACAGAACTGAATTAACAAAGCAGATGTTTAACACAACAGTGAACATGATAGAGGATAAATTAATTCCATAATCCATTAAAAAGAGATAAATCCATCAAAGTGCAATGATGCTAGTTGTTATGAAGTCATGTGTTACAATGCTTATGATCAACAAACAACTATTATGAGAAAGTTTAAGGTCAGATGAGAAAAATTGAGATATTACAATTAATGAGTATTAATTACATTATTGTGATCATCTTGGGCCTTTGGCTTTTTGCCGGGAGGCGAGCTCGTGCTAGGGGACTTCTGAAACACGTACGTGCATTCCCATATGAATCATTCTGTGCCAACGGAACTATCTAGCATGTACTCAAATTTAAAAATCTAATATCTCATTGTTCTGTCAAACATTTGCAAGAATTTTTCAGCATTTTTCATTTTATTATCGAGTCACAGAATAATATTCTTTGAACACGATACTAACAATGATATAAATTATTTTAAGTGGTTCAGAAATTTGAATATAAGATTAGTAACATTCTGTTATATGTAATTTATGTGTAGCTTTAGACTCAAAAAACTGTATCATATATTTATGCCTTGTTGAATCTTCAGAATAATCCATTTACTGTGTTCACATATATAAATAATGAATAAAACAACTTATTGCAATTGATAATGTGAAAATAATACGATCATATTTAAAACAGAAGAACAATACCTCGATGAATGATGCTCTTTTAGTAGAAGTTGGTGCTGGTATAAGTGACTCTCCTCCATCTTTACGTTCATGTTGTGATCCAGATAAACTTTCTGTACTTGGAGCACTTAAAAGTGTCCTACTACCAGCCAGGGATAACCGTGAACTGCAAAGAGTAATTATAATAGTCTTCTTGCAGCAGTAATATGTTATACATATATTTGCATATAAGATACATATATTTTTAGAAGCCACAAGTGCAATAATAAATTACAACGCAAAGTGACACTGATATTAAATGTGAAAGTCATACTTTTTAGTATCACATCATCAAGAGTTAATGAATTGAAACTCAAACTCTTTATTATTATATTTGTTTCCATATTTTTTATAGAGTGATCATATAGTTGCAATAACATATGTAGTATAAAAATTACAATACAATTACAAGCTTGCAATTAAAGATGCTTAGTGTACCATATACAATTAGAGGAAGTTAAGAAAAGCAATTATGATTCTTTATTATTTACACATACATAAAAGCATTTAATGGTGACAAATATTGAGGCATTTTTCAATGATCGATTTGCACAAATTCTTACCCAGATAGCTTGTCAGATTGCTGCCGGGTAACATGGGCAGGAGATGTTTTTCTCCGTACTCTTTTATGACCAGCATATAAATTTTAACAATCTATTAATTATACTTTCCCCATATAACCAATTCTTATTATTACTTATATGAAAAACTTTACGACATGAATAAGCATTTTGGTTTGGAATTTAAAAGCATTGATTAATGAGTTAAAACATTAACTTACGCAGTAGGTTCATTCCTTCGACGTGTACTAATGCTAGCATGAAATTAATGACAATATAGTTAATGTATATAGTTAAATGGTATACAAGACTATCCTAGCAGATAAAATAAAAATGAGAATGATGTAATAAAATTATTTAATACGATAAAAATATGGAATATACCTATTCAACCGGCTTCTAGCACGTGCTGCACTTGTTTCATCCGGTGTTGTGGCACTACTACCTGCTGAAGATGGACTAGCAGGTTCTGTTCTATTACCTGCCTCATCCAACAAAATAAGTTGAGATTGTCGTACAAACATTCCATGATTTTCAGCACACTGTGTAATGAAAATAGAAAGTGTATGAAAGAATTATTATTACATCTCTATTTTATAATTTGTGTATAAGAACACAGCCTACCTTAAAATAGGATTGACCTTTAATAGTGCCATTATTTTTTCCTTTTGGCTCATCAAGTATTACTCCGATCCATTTTCCTGAAGCAAAACTTGGATGGCCAATATAAGCAATAACTCCTTGACAGTCTTTGCCAGGAACTTCGACGCGTTGTCCAATTTTGTAGGACATTTTAGCCGTAATAAATTACTATACCTAATTTTTGACAAGTACATCTATCAGTTCATTTCGTGTAGGTAAATTTTAATCTTTAGCCTAATTGTACGTGCTTTGCAAGCAACTACATTCAGAAAGAATTAAATTTCACTCATTACAATAGTACTTTACATACGTTACATTACTTTATAACGTTAGCAAACTAGCAGTAAATTCACTTGACAAGTACAAACACCGCCAGATGTCGCTGTTATTACGATGGAGGTAAGTATAAATTTAAAAGGAATGATAATGTAATTAAAAATGTCACGTGCAATAACAGAAATATAAAATTATTAAGTATTTTGGTAAAAGAAAGAAACTTCCTAAAAAAATGAATCGAGGGCAAACAATCTGTGCATAAAAGTTGCAAAAATAATAAACTTTAATAGATACAATGATAACATAATGGAGAATTATGGTAAAATTAATAACAGCAATATAAAATTCAGTAATAGCGAAAAAAATATTTTGCAAAGTATGCACACGTGAAAGTTATAAATATAATAAATTTCAATAGACGCAATAATAAAAAATTTTTTTAATAAAAATTTCGTAATACATGCACACATGAAAGTTATAAAAACAAAAAATTTTAATATTTATAACAATCATTTGTTAAATAAATAATTGAAAAATTAATAATTATAAACAAATAAATTAAATTGTGATAATTAATAATCATTTTGTAAGGTATCCACTAAGAAAAGTTATAAAAATAACAAATTCTTTAATTACAATCATAATTATAAATTAATAAACAATAAAATATTAAAAATAATAATAATAAAATAATTTATAACATTTACAGGTTCCATTAAAGGTAGCTGCACGCTATTGGTTAATTAAACGATGTTAGATTGGCTGTCGCAGATCGCCTATCACTGTTATCCTTTCGCGCCGCGAGAAGGTCACGTGTAATCAGTCTTATCGCGACTGCCGAGGAGGTCGGATCTACGCCTTCAACGTTCACTGGTACGAGTCAAGGATTTAATTAACGGATTGTGTGTTGATCTATGTGTTACCTAGTGTACTAGTACAAGTGTTTAGTGTGTTTTATCAGTGTTTTAACATAAATATGGGGGTGTATTATTATAATTTATGGTGTGATTCTACAAGTGTCATAGTGCTTGCCGGTGTGTTACTACATGTGATTGTGCATACGTATACGGATTTATTAGAGTGTTTTGTGGTGTGGTTATTTAAGTGTTTTAACGTATTTTTACTAGTGTTTTATGTATTTTTTTGGGTGTTTTGACATACTTGTACAAGTGTTTTGACATGTTATGGTGTGGTTACCTATGTGTTTTGACATATGCTTGCGGGTGTTTTACTACGTTTTATGGTGCAATTACCTACGTGTTTTAGTGTACTTTTGCAAGTGTTTTAGTGTGTTATGGTGTGGTTACCTACGTGTTTTGACGCATGCTTATGAGTGTTTTACTACGGTTTATGGTGTAATTACCTATGTGTTTAGTGTATTTTACCTGCATGTTTTGGCATACTTTTGCAAGTGTTTTAGTGCGTTGTACCGTGTAGTCACCCACGCATTTTAGTACACGCTTGCAATTGTTTTAACATGTTTTATAAAGTAGTTACCTAAATATTTTGACACATTTTTTCAAATATTCCAAGTTTTGTGGTGTAGTCCCTGTAGTTTTGCATGCTTATTTTCGTATCTATTGCAAATTTAAAAATGCATGTTTACACAAGTAAAATTGAATACATTGAAAAATAACAACTACTGTTCCAAATTTTAATCGTTGTGGTTCTTGTGTGTTTTCAGAAGGCCTTTCTTGCGGATCTACAGGACCAACTGCCTAATCCTGCTTGTACCAATCGAATCAAACTTGAGTCAACCTGTTGCCAAGCTGTTATCGAGAGCCAAGCTGTTATCGAGAGCCAAGCTGCAGTGATGCAAGTCAGCGATCGGTGAGTCGCATGCTTTACGGTTCCTCCGGTTCCCATCATGTCGCAGGACGAATGGTCCGAAACGACACGGGAACTGGTTGTATTTTTATTATTTGAGCGAGCATAGTGACCACGACTGTACGATCGTGTAAAATTCGTACACACTGTTTATTTCATTTATTAGCTCAGGTCAGGGTTTTCTTGTACATCGCGTTTTAACTTCTTTACAATTTCAAATTAAAATTAGTACATAGAAGTCGGATGACCCTCCGACTTCACAGTACTTATCGAGTCATTTTGATAAAGTTATCGAGTCACTTTCAATTTTTACGTACGCGTGAAAATGTTTTAAATAAATGTACAAGAAAGTATCGCGAGAAACAGATTTCGATATCAAAGTTATTTACGAATGTTTAAGTCATTTAGAAATTTACTTTGATATCAGAAATCTGTTAAAAATGAAACAATCGATACTTAGATTTTTGCAAAGTGATCTTCCATTTTCCATTTTGAAAATTTTTTAAAGTTAGAGTCAATTTTTGCTGGAAGACACTTTATTAGCATGTTTCTAATCATGTTTTTAGCTCAGGATTTTCAGCACACATGAAGAAAACTGGTAGGTCCAGATATTGTTGGCCGTGTTCATTTTTATGCTCTAACTCATGCGCGTGCTTAGATGCTACTCGCATGGGTTAGGGCAGGTGGACACGGTTTAGTTTTAAGATATTTGGCGATCGACAAATTGACAGTGAATTATCGACACAAGTTACACGTGTGTGTGTGGTTAGGTCGTGGACCTTGTGTCGATTAAACTGTAGATTTATTTTTTAAATTTTGCAAAATTCTATTTGTAAATGCATACAAAATGCAAGTCGAGTCATTTGAAAATGCATACAAAATGCAAGTAGAGTCATTTGAAAATTTTATAAAGTTACTAAGTTAAAAATTGTATGAGTAGTTTAAATTATTACATGTACATATTACATTGAATATTCGAAAGAATAAGAAAATGAAATATGTTTATTCACTGTCGATTGTCGATCGATTTCAGCAAAAAGGTATGAACTTAGAGTGTGAATGTAGTATTGAACTCGGGTGTCGGAGACGTTCCGGGACGTACTCCCTAGGATTAGGCTTATTTGCACCCGGGTGGTATGTGTGAGAACCGTGGAGTGTGTTTTTGTGAGAATGGACTTTGCAATTTTTTAAATATAGCGATAGGCAGGCAGGTAGTTTACTTCTGGTGTGAATGAGTTAGTTTTAAGTAGGTAGGGCCAGAGCAAGCTTTCACGTTTCTCTGTCCTCCTCTCTCACACGTGAGATGCTTGCATCTGGGGGGTTCACGAAAAATCGAGAAGAGAAAAATTAAATATGAATATATTTAATATCTCTTGAACTCGATTGTTCGTTCAGGCCAGGCCTTTTAGTTTGTAAGTCGTAGTCGGGTTCTAGATCCGACTGCAAAAATGAAGTATATAGTGAAGTGAAGTGCAGTGAAATAAAATATTCTGCTCGGACATTCTTTTACGGACAGCGCATTCTAAGAATCGCTGGTCGTATTTTTATTTTGAGTAATTATTTTTCTTACCAAACTAACTTATATTACATAAAATTTCAATTTTGTTATCGATCGAAATAAATGGATAGTGATGCAATTTTATTTTTATAAAATTGTCTGCTATCCGTTTATGGAGATTGATAGTAAAATTGAGAATTTATGTAATTGAAAACTAAGAATGTCCGAGTTACCGTAAAATTTCGCGAGTGATTTTTCGTGAGGCTATGCCGAAGAGAGAAGAGGCTATATGCCGAAGAGCCCCGGCAAAGTTGCCAAAGAAGAGGGGAACTATCAATGGCTGTCCATCTTAGGATGGAGAGTCATTTTGTCACTATGCTCGCTAATTATTTTTTTGTATTTTACATGTATTTTTTTGAACGATACAAAATGTATCGTTTTGCTCGAATTTTTACGAGCAAAGCCACCCGCGATTTTTATGCCCTCCCAATTAAATTTCGAGATTAAACATTTTTGCATAACTTCGCGATTAAATTTTGAGATTAGAGATTTTTGTATCCCTTCGCGATTCGAGATTTTTATGCCCGCCCAATTAAATTTCGAGATTAGAGATTTCTGTATTCCTTCGCGATTACAGTACGAAATTAGAGATTTTTGCATCCTTTCGCGATTGCAGTACGAAATTAGAGATTTTTGCATCCCTTCACGATTAAATTACGAAATTAAAAATTTTTGTATCCCTTCGCAATTAAATTACGAAATTAAAAATTTTTGTATCCCTTCGCAATTAAATTTCGAGCTTCGAGATTTGTATATCCCTTCGCGATTTTAATTTCCCCGAATTTTATGTGCTAATTATTTTTCTCTGTTTCAGGAATTGATTTTGAATAAATTGTTTTATTGTTGATTGATCTTAAATTCGAATTTTTCATTGTGTTTTTTTGTTTCTCGATGGGGTTGTTTCACATCTTCTCGTACAATTTTATTGGTTAATAAAATTTTGTATGTTTCAGATTTTATTTTTTGGTAAGTTAACATGTTCTCTCTTCTCAAACTTCTGTGTTAATAAATTTTTGTCTGTTTTAGTATTTCTTCTTTGATAAATTCTGTTGTCTTCTCAAATCCGCAATTTTCATTGCGTTTTGTATTTTTTGAAATTCTTGTATAAAATAAAGAAAAATTTTGCTCCTCCTCCCACAATTTCCTGTGTTAATAAATTTTTGTTTGTTTCAGAATTTAATTTTTGGTAAGTTATTTTCAGTGCATTAATTTTAAGTTAATTCCGAGCTGTGGGAGGAAGGGTGGGCTCGGGCGCAGGTTTTTCGTCACAACAAGTGACGAAAAACCTGCGCACATTATAAGTACCTCTTATTCTAATTTGCACTCATCTTTGTCAATTTTTAAACTTACATATTAGACTGTAGTAATAGTTTGTCTCCTTTTCTCAATTTCCCCAAACTTAAAAGAAAGTTCTTCCAACTTTCTTTTCTATCTTCTTGCAATTTTTACAAAGTTTTATATGCGAGTGCAATTTTAGAATAAGAGGTACATGTAGGGCATTTAGAATGTACTACAGTATGCGTGAGTGTGTGTTCTGATTTTTATTTTAAGTAAGAAATGTTTCATATGTGTCTAATTATATTTTTATGTTTCAGATTTTTATTTTAAATAAGTAATTCAATTTTTCTTATGTGTCTTAATAATATTTGTCTGTTTCAGGTAATTAGCGAGTCGATTCGAGGTTTATTTTATTTTTATTTTGAAAATGTTAATATAAATTCTCTGTTTCCTCTTTTTATTGTTACACTTATTTATTCTGTAGGTAACAGGTCATCACTGAAGATATCAATCACCGAGGGATCATCGGGGGATCATCGAGGGATGCGTGCGTTAGTTTTAAGCTTATTGTATGCGTGCGTTAATTTTAAGCTAATTTTATGCGTGCGTTAATTCTAAGTTAAGTGTGCTCGTGGGCAGGGCGGGTGGGTCCTTGTAAGTGCCTCTCATTCTAAATTGCACTCATTTTCTCAATTCTGAAACTTTGTACGCGTTAGCTTGTAGTTTACCCACTTATTTTTTGTCAATCGTTCTGCGCCCAAGTGGATCATTGGGGGTTCATAGCGCTGTGAACACGCGGTAGAGGTGAGCTGCAAGTGCCGGTGTAGCGCGAGTGATATTCTTTGCCCGGCGGGGCCGAACGGGGGGAGCACCTCTCATAGCATGATGTGCCCCCCCGATCTGCCGCCATACTGCCAAGGGGCATCACGGCAAGGGTGTCCTCTGTATAAGTCGCCCGCGCGTCAGAAATGGGAAACCCTCCGCCAACTGGGGTGTATCACTCGTTCTTACCAAAGGTATCTTCGGTTTATCTTTGCCGTCGTGGTTCACGTAAGCCACTATGGGCTACCCTTTGACCCATGGAAAGCAAGGTTCGCTTGGCGAAAAATAATGGTCCCCTTTTTTTACAGAAAGTTCTTCTAACTTTCTTTTCTTTTTGTCAGAAAGTTCTTCTAACTTTCTTTTATTTTGTCAGAAAGTTCTTCTAACTTTCTTCCCTTTGCTTTTTGTATTCGTCATAGTTTATTTGAGTGCAATCTTAGAATGAGAGGCACCGTGCGGCGTTTAGAATAAGTTAAGCGTGCGTGTGTGGGATCCAATGCGATTAGTATTAAGTTAATGTATGTGTGTGTGTGCGTGTAATACAAGTTCTTTGCTGGATTGTGGTAAAGGACTTGTATATTTTTGCGAGCCCACGGGCTAAGTAGAGTCAGAACTCATTTATCCTTCCGATAAATGAGGGATTTGCAAATGGAGGGTGGCAGGGATTTGGAGTTAGGGTGGGTCACTCTATAACGTAGCCACCTCCTCGTGGTGTGACCCGGTAATCGATGTCGTTTTCTAAACATTTTTCGCGAAATTCACTTTAGAAAACGATATCGAGCTAAGAGCTACGATTATACCTTCTTGTTTTCATATCTAAATTACATTAATTCCGAGCTGTGGGAGGAAGGGTGGGCTCGGGCGCAGGTTTTTCGCCACACGTGGCGAAAAGCTTGCGCAAATTGTGCCTTTTGTTCTAACTTGCACTTATCTTTACAAATATTCTTTAACTTGTTACATATTAGATTGTAGTAATAGCCATTTTTATTGTCAATTGCTCAAAACTTAAAAGAAAGTTCTTCCAACTTTCTTTTTTACCCCTTTTCTCTACAAAGTTTTCAATTATACAAGTGCAATTTTAGAACAAAAGGCACATTTAGGGCTTAATCATTTTTCTATGTTTCAGGTTTTTATTTTATGTATGTAATTTATTTATTCATATGTGTCTCAATTGTATTTGTATGTTTCAGGGTTCTATTTAAAGGATTCTTGTTTGTTTCAATTTCATTGAGATGTTCCAAGTTTTTGTGTTAATAATACTTGTTTGTCTTAATTTCATTCAGATGTTTCAGGTTTTTATTTTAACTAGATAATCCTGCATTTCCTTTTCTGTTTCATTTCTTTATCCTCACACTTACTTATTTTACAGGTAATGAATAGGTCATCATTGAAGACATCGATCATCGAGGGATCATCGAGGGATCATCGGGAGATCATCGAGGGATCATCGAGGAATGCGTGCGATAGTTTTAAGATAATTTTATGCGTGTGTTAATTCTAAGTTAAGTGTGCTCGTGGGCAGGGCGGGTGGGTCCTTGTAAGTGCCTCTCATTCTAAATTGCACTCATCTTCTCAATTCTCCAACTTTGTACGCGTTAGCTTGTAGTATACCCCGTTATTTTTTGTCAATTGTTCTGCGCCCAAGTGGATCATTGGGGATTCATAGCGCTGTGTACTCGCGGCAGAGGTGAGCTGCAAATGCTGGTGTAGCGCCAGGGACACATCTCTGCGGGGCCGATCGATTGATGTTCCGTCTCGATCGGGTGCCTCACGGCAGGGTTTCCTCTCTGCAGTAAGACTTACCTAAAACGTAAGCTGGGAGAAATGGGAAACTTTCCGCGGATGTGTCACTGGTTCTTGCCAGTATTTTCGGTTCATCTCTGTTCCGTGGTTCACGTAAGTCACTATGGACCACCCTTTGACCCATGGAAGGCGAGGTTCATTTGGCGAAAAATACTGTCCCCGTTTTTCGCAGAAAGTTCTTCTAACTTTCTTTTCTTTTCTTTTTGACAGAATGTTCTTCTAACTTTCGTTAACTTGTAGTATATCCCCTTATTTTTTGTCAATCGTTCTGCGCCCAAGTGGATCATGGGGGGTTCATAGCGCTGTGAACACGCGGTAGAGGTGAGCTGCAAGTGCCGGTGTAGCGCGAGTGATATTCTTTGCCCGGCGGGGCCGAACGGGGGGAGCACCTCTCATAGCATGATGTGCCCCCCCGATCTGCCGCCATACTGCCAAGGGGCATCACGGCAAGGGTGTCCTCTGTATAAGTCGCCCGCGCGTCAGAAATGGGAAACCCTCCGCCAACTGGGGTGTATCACTCGTTCTTACCAAAGGTATCTTCGGTTCATCTTTGCCGTCGTGGTTCACGTAAGCCACTATGGGCTACCCTTTGACCCATGGAAAGCAAGGTTCAGTTGGCGAAAAATACTGTTCCCCTTTTTTCACAGAAAGTTCTTCTAACTTTCTTTTCTTTTAGTAGAAAGTTCTTCTAACTTTCTTATTTCCTTTTGCTTTTTGAATTCGTCATAGATTATTTGAGTGCAATCTTAGAATGAGAGGTACCGTGCGGCGTTTAGAATAAGTTAAGCGTGCGTGTGTTGGATCCCATGCGATTAGTATTAAGTTAATGTATGTGTATGTGTGTGTAATACAAGTTCTTTGCTGGATTGTGGTAAAGAACTTGTATATTTTTGCGAGCCCACGGGCTAAGTAGAGTCAGAACTCATTTATCCTTCCGATAAATGAGGTTGCAATGGAGGGTGGTTGGGATTTGGAGTTTGGGTGGGTCACGAACGTAGCCACCTCCACGTGGTGTGATCTGGTAATCGATATTGTTTTCTAAAGATTTCTTAGAAAATAATATCGAGCTAAGAGCTACGAATTATTAAAATAAAATTTCATTTAATTCTGTATTTTATTATCACTGATTTGCCGATTATGAAAACTCAATCGATAATTTAGTGCATCGAACTTGAAGTACCATAAGACGATAAGTCAACTCAGCAGCGCTAATGTCTTATTTCAGTCTATGTCGATAATGTTGCATGCGACACGAAAGTGTTATGAGATTTCTACCTAGATGCCACTAATGACATTTTTTCCAAGGTGCGCAGTTTTCAAAGATGCAAAATTTGAATTATAAAAAATTTATTTAATATTTCGCATTTATTAGTTGTTTTTATTTGTGTAAAATTAAATTGCAATTTCGAATTTGGAAATCATCTTTCATAATTCTAAATTTTGAATCCATAATTTGAAAATTATAATTTGACATAGAAAAAAAAATTTTAAATCAGACTTGTCATGGAGGAATAATTACCGAAAAAACTGATCCTCATAGACTTCAATGTAAAAATTGAATTTGCTCACGTTACAAATAGTGCAGTTTATGGACTAAAAAATTGGCGCCCATCTAGCGGTGAAACGGGTGAACTAAACCTAAAAAATGAGGGTCCGAACACGCGTATATGGAAAATAAAAAAATGAATATTTCGGCACTTTGACGACGCAGTATGGTTCCTGAGGCATTTAGAAACAAATTTCTATTAGGGTTTAATGCGTTTTGATGCCTAATAAAGCCAGAAAATCAATTTTTGTCGAATTCGGTCGAAAATGGTACAGGTGGCGCCATCTAGCGGTGAGCGGCGGAACTACGAAAAACTAAAATTTCGATTTTCTCGAAAACTAGGGACTTTTCCGAAATTCTGAGATATACAAATTGTTCCTTGTTACCTACGGAATCGAACGAATATAATTATGGCCTGCTAGGACCATTATTAAAGAAAATAGAAAAATAGCCCATTTCATGGATTAAAAAATTGCCGTCCATCTAGCGGTGAAAGTTGGAACTACAAAAATAGAAAATCTCGATTTTCTCGAAAACTAGGGACTTTTCCGAAATTCTGAGATATACAAATTGCTCCTTGTGGCCTAAGGAATCGAACGAATGTAATTATAACCTGTTAGGACCATTATTAAAGAAAATAGAAAAAATGTCATTTTATGGAGAAAATTTGTGGCGCCATCTAGCGGCGAAACTGCGAACTATATTGAAAAAACGTATGGTCGGACACGCGTCAAGGAAAAATATAAAAAGTAATATTTCGCAACTTTGACGACGTAGTATGCTTCTGCAGACATTTTAAAGCAGTTTTTCTTGAATAAGTTATTCATTTTTTTGTCTATTAAGCCCAGAAAATCAATTTATATTTGACCCCTTAACGCCTGTCCGGACATACGTTTTTTCAGTTTAGTTCGCGGTTTCGCCGCTAGATGGCACCACAAATTTTCTCCATAAAATGACATTTTTTCTATTTTCTTTAATAATGGTCCTAGCAGGTTATAATTATATTCGTTCGATTCCTTAGGCCACAAGGAGCAATTTGTATATCTCAGAATTTCGGAAAAATCCCTAGTTTTCGAGAAAATCGAAATTTTCTATTTTTGTAGTTCCAACTTTCCCCGCTAGATGGACGCCAATTTTTTAGTCCATGAAATGGGCTATTTTTCTATTTTCTTTAATAATGGTCCTAGCAGGCTTTAATTATATTCGTTCGATTCCGTAGGCAACAAGGAACAATTTGTACATCTCAGAATTTCGGAAAAGTCCCTAGTTTTCGAGAAAATCGAAATTTTAGTTTTTCGTAGTTCCGCCGCTCGCCGCTAGATGGCGCCACCTGTACCGTTTTCGACCGAATTCGACAAAAATTGATTTTCTGGCTTTATTAAGCATCAAAACGCATTAAACCCTAATAGAAATTTGTTTCTAAATGCCTCAGAAACCATACTACGTCGTCAAAGTGCCGAAATATTGCACTTTGCATGCGCAGTAGAATTGACATAGGCGGCTCATGTACGTATCGCAATGATGACACAAAATCATTAATTACTCATTACCCGAACATTATTTTTGAACTTTTATGATCGAACCATGTAAATAATGCATTGCTGATCATTCTTTAATCATAAAAGTTCATAGTCTGTGCTCAGAAACTGAGTAATTAACGATTTTGCATACTCATTATCGTATATATTCCTCCTGCGCGCCGCCCACGCATGCCACTGAGGAATAATTACCGAAAAACCATATCCCCGTAGACTTCAATGCAAAATTGAATTTGCTCGCGCTTATGTACTTGACTTTTCAACTTTTTTGTCCACGTTTTTCTTTTGCACCACTCAACCAATTCAACCGAATGACACGGTTGACTATTTTTGCTTTAGCGTGAAATTTACTCTCTCGCTCAACATCATTAGATTAGGCGCGGAGCGCCTCAATCAAACAGACCTAGTTTATCGTTTTATCATTTTATAGTATTCATTTTAATCGTCTAATTGTTAGCCTAGAATGACAAGTGGCACGCAAGTAAATCGCGTTTGGTTAGGTTTCGTGTAAGCAGCTATTTACATCGTAAAATATGTTTATTGTAGTTTAATGTGTTTTAAATGTGCTTTTTATCTATTTATTAACTTTCTCTTTTTACTGCTTATAGATTTTATGTTATATGTAATTTTAAATTCAATATTTGTTAGCAAAGCACGAAATTTTAGGTTACGTTTTATTTACATGTAATCTAATTACAAGTTAATTGTTAGATGTTAAAAAACGACACGTTTGACAGAAGCATATTTTATTAATATAATGTTAACCTGCGAAGCGCCAGATTGTCTTTCAAACGAAAATACTAAAATTGATGGTAAAGAGATTTTATTGTTTCCTTGCCCTGAAGATGTTGCGTGAGTAATTTATTTCTTTCTGTCTATAAATTTTATTGTATCATATTTTAAAATATCATTTCATGTTTCTAGGCAGAAGGATCAATGGAGACAGAATTGTAGGTTAAGTGAAAACATTGGAAACGATAAACCTTTCTATGTTTGTGAACTGCACTTTGAAGAAATGCATTTTACAAGTTCAAAGGAATTGAAACCTGATGCTGTTCCAACTATTTTCAACAAAACAGAGGGTGGGTGCAGTTTGCAATATATAGGTAGTATTAACATAGATAGTAGTTTTCTGTAAAATTACTCTGTATATCTATAGATTACCAAAGAAAACGTAAAGCTGAAGATGTGTTCGAAGCCGAATCACCTAAAACTCCTCTGTTAAAGCAAAAGAAAGTAGACAATGATTCACGTAGTTTAGTGACTCCTCCGCAAAGTCCTGGTGTGCAGTTAATAAAAAATGTAAAGCATTGTTATTTCCTTTATATTTTGTACATGTAAATCAAAAATTTATAAAGCAATCATAAAATTATAGGTTGAAGAAATGAATGGAGAAAATAAGTTGGACATATCTTCTAATTATGAAATATTAAATGACTGTGCCCACTCAAAATCTGAATTATATCAAGATGTTAAGCTGGGAAACAAAGTATATCGTTTAACTATACAGATAGATAAAATATATGGTAAACCTTGTCCAAAATCAAAGAAACTCATGGCATTGGCACAAATAATGAAGAAAAGCCCGCTTCTTGAAAATTTAATCAATATAGACCAAAGAGATCAGTCTTCAGAAAAAGTTAACGGGAAAGCAATTTGTGCAAAGGGTGGTTGCAAGCTAAAAAAGTCCGTTTACGACTCGAAACCAGCTTTTCAGTGCGAACACTGCGATAAATACTATGTAATAAAAAAGAACGCTAATCAAGAAGAAAAGAACGTCTGCTACATATGCCACAAAGCATTTCCATCTTTGCAATCTTTATTCTTTCATACTAAAACTCATTATGTATGTGATATATGTCAGACTGAATGCAATTCACAAGTGACATACGATAAACATGTGAGACTGCATGTGAGCACAGATCCATTGTATCCATATAAATGTCATCAGTGTACAGAAACATTTGAAATTAAGGATGATATAAAACAGCACTGTATAATTGTTCACCCTACAATAAAATTGCAGAACACAGTTCTGCAAGTAACTACACCACCTTTAGCTCAACAAGTGCTTCAACCACAGGATTACCGTTGCGTCACTTGTAATATCACATTTAGAAATGAACAAGCCTATAGGTAATTTTTATTACCATAAAAACCTATCGCAGAAAAACCCGAGAAATTGTAATACTTAAATATTTTTACAGGAACCATATAAATTCTCACAAAAGTAAAGAAGGTTTACGATGCAGTATTGGAGATAGCCCGAATAACATATTCCCAGTGCCTAGCCCTTTAACTGGTAGTCAAATAGGTATTCTTCGTGCTGTAAAATTTAGCTGTAGAGTGTGTTCTATGGAATTCGACAACGTGGGCGAAGTAGACAAACACACGAGGACTCACTTAGAAAAAGACGCCGACGAGGATCACAAGTGCAATATTTGTACAAAAACATTTAAAACAATTGCTCAACTCAATGAACACTTAAAATATCATTTGGCTCGCGCACATTCTTGCCCAGTATGTTCCAAAGCTTTTATTAATAGAACAACTTTGAACATACATTTAAAAACGCACGAAACATAGATATAACAATCTATTTACTAAAAGTTAGATTAAGTAGAAACTGTGTATCATCTACTTATTTGTTTTTCGATACGTATTATTTCAATCGGTAAGGTTCCTGAAAGTAGAAACTTTTGTATAATAGATATTAAGATTATCACTTTTATTGATATTTATAGCCAATAATGAAAGCATTATGTATGATTACATAGACTATTAAACTTTTGAACACTACTGCTCGTGTTCTATTTTATGCAATAAAATTTAGATACTAGAAACTTGAATTCTAATTTTATCCCTTTCTAATTTCAACCTCTTCCAATCCAACGATCGACGCTTGCAATTTATTACTATTATTTAAACAATTAATTACAATAATTCAATTCACTTGAATAATGGATTTAATTATAGAAAAGGAGTTTCAATATACGATAAGTGCAAAAGAAGGACTCTACGAGTCACAGTAAAAATTGGTTGTGAATGAAAATAATAGTGAGCGGGCTTCTTTGAGGTATCCGTGATGAAACCAGCGGTGGATCTCGATTTTTCCGAAAGAAATGTTTTTGGCAACGTGGACGCGGGGCATAAGAAGAAGAAAAGGAAACGAGGGCAAACGATCGGAGCTTGAAAAGGTGCCGACAATCCCTGACGGAACAATCGTCACCGATGTTCACGGTTATCCTGTCAACGGGGACCACTTCAAACGTAGCCGGCCTCAATGTGTTTATTTGGTCAACGTCAAATTTACTCGTGGAAAAGGAGAACTGCTTGTAGCTAGCTGTTGTTAGCAACACCTTGCTCTTCTCTGTCCATGGACTGCGGGCTAGTTTCTTGCGTTTCAATAAAATCAGATCGTTTGGTCGCAGCTCGATCATCCGCACTTGGGCGTGGCTCTGTTTCTCCATTGTCGATTTCTGACTCTACGAGAAAAGTCAAGTACTTTTTGGAGCAGTTCTTGGTAACGTCTTTCTTTGCGAATTGAATATTCACAAGTTTATTCCGCTCAAGTTTAGAAACTTATTTGTTCAACTCTTTCAGATTAAATGCAACTTGTACGTTGGAATTTCAACCCCTTCAAGTTTGACCAATAATCGCTATTGCAACATTTAACTACTCTTCAATTCTGATTGCCATTATCAAAGAGCAAACATCCACAATATTTCGGAAAGCATTCGATTCAGTAGCGTGTATGGATTCTCTTTGATCGTGGTCGTGATCAAGGAACCGAGGACGGTTTATCTCGTCAGCCATTAATCAAAAGGGCCAGCAACTTCCACGCGAGTGATTCCTTCATTGAAGAGAGGACACAGGATAGATGATGCTATAAAAGATCGTTCTGCCAGATGGCCCGTGCCGGCAACGAAAAGAGTGCTGTGTCTCTTCGTCCCTCTCTTCCATTCTTTTTCTATTCCTCACCTTTTCTTTCCGCCGTTCCACGACGTTTTTCACACTTTCCTCTCTTGCCAGCATATGTACACACGCGTTCTGCGGTTTCACAATACGATTCTTTCACATGACAGCATATATGACCGCGGAAGATACATGTACTTTTGGTACTAATGTTACTTAAATACATAAAAGTTACAATTATTTTTTATATTGGTTGCATTCGTTTTCGTGTTGCAAACATCTTTTATGTATAATTACAATGTAACTTCTTTCTAAATTTAAAAAGAATTGTACAATAGAGTATGCACAAGACTTTTGCAAGAAATTATAAGACGTAATGACATGCAAAAATTGATCGACTGATTAGAAACGAAGGTGCATTGTAGCGGGTGAAAGTCGGTGCAGCTGTGTCGGCACTTTTGACACCGAATAAACGCTGTCTGCCGAACAAACAGCACCCCGACGGCGAATGCCGGTCACCGCGACACGATTGTGAATTAGCATATTTACTGTCCGAGCAACCCTTTGGCGGAAATATTCGGCGTGCAAATTTAACTGCGGGGCGTCTCCTCCCAATTTTTCCTCTTTGACACCCTCGTCGTCATCCTTCGACGCCTTTACTAAAATAGATCCACGTGAAAATACCACGACCATGAGACGAATCGATCCCTACGCTTCATTTTGGCAATTTCGCGGTGAAAATTGCGAGAAAATTGAGGAGACTTTTGAAAACAAATATGCTTGACATAATTTATTTCAGGGAAACTAAAATAAAGTATTTTAATTTTGATAAACTTTTAGTTCAGTCTAATTTCAGTTTGTAAATTGATCTTATATTAAAATATGGCGCTTTTAATTAACGTAACGGGACATTATTTGATTGATTTATAAGAACAAGATATTCCTTTATTTTATTAAAACAGTTAAAAATTCTGATGGCTAATAAATACGCCATGTTTTTGGTATTTCGGTGTTGAGTGGAGATGTATTGAAATGTTCACGATATTTCTTCTCCAAAGATACTTTAGTCGTTCACGGAAAATCACGCGATTTGTTACGCGACAACCCTCCGCTATCCTTAATTTCCACGGAACCCTCTAGAAAATGTGTATAGGTATTGAACTAGCTTGGCTACTATGGAAAACCATAACGAATTTATGGACCGCTTTTCTTTGACCCAGTTATGCTTGACATCATCCTCCGTATTAACACTGACAAGGCGTTACTAAATACGCGTAGATACTTATCGGTTTCTAATGTGAATTGCAACCACTCATTCTTACACTTCTAAAGCTTGCAATTTCAACCCCTTCCTTGCTACCTACACTTTCCATCTCTCCAAATTAAACACTTGCAATTTTAACCCTTTCAAGTTGCCTTTTAATAAAATTTTCTTCTCGAAATTTTAACCCTCTTCGAGTGTTCGCAACCATAATTATTTGCAACTCTGCACTTCGAAGAATTAAAGCTTGCAACCGCAACGTTTGCAACACGGAAGCTCACATTGTCAAAAAGTATCAGACCACAAAAGGGAGTTGGATGCACACGTTTGGATACGCTCGTGCTTTTTCATCATAGGATGATGACAAAGACAACTTGTCTTTGCGGTAAGGGGAAAAATGGCATAAATCATTGACGGGTACCAGCCGATGAATCCCGTTGGGTTCATCCACGTGGAAGGGGCATAATCAAATTTTAGCCCGCCATGCAAGGGGCGGCGACTCTGCGGTTGTGCACGCTTTCGAAGCTTTTCTGCTTACCGGGAGGGTGGGTCTCGCTCGAGGGCTATTATGGGGCTTGCCTTTGGTTACCCTCGGGAACTCGGGGCACCAAGGGCATCCAAGCGTGTAGCGAGTCGTGGATTGCATCGGACGCGATCGCCTTCGAGCCCTGTGCACTTCATGGTTAATCCTTTTATTCACTTACCGTCAAAATTTATTCTTAAGACAAACTTGGAATCAATTATTTGGAACATTCATTTTCTTGTGCTTTATGATTTATTGTAACCAGGTTTTTAGTTTATATGTGGAGAAGATATAAGTGTGATGGTTGTATTAATAAGATGAACACGTAGATAAGTGAATTTAAAAATGATGAGTAAATTTGCTTACTGATCAAAGATGTAATAAATACAAGTAAAGAGAGTTTTTAATAAATTTTAGAAGAAAAGTAACTGTTTGCGGAACAAGGAATGTAATCTTTGGGGAGTTGATTGAATTCTCGTGATCGATGATCAATCGGTAATTTACTGTCTTGTTATTCTATGACACTGTAACGAACGATCGTTCAATTTTAATCGCCACGTTCGAGACAGATTTTTGGGAAAAAACTGCCGTTCCGTGGAAAAAAATTAGAAGGAACAATAACCGATCTGTCATTCGTTACTGACAGAGGTACAAAAACATCTGACGAGGTACCGCGTTTTTTGTCGGTGGGTAGACAACATACGAGCGAGCCACGAAATTAGAATAGAGAAAATGGAAGTTATATCTGCAAATATGAAATAATTTTAGAAGGAAGTTTTCGATATACTCCAAACGTTTCCATACATAGGTGTTTCGATACAAATTGTCTATTATTTCGCTCGTTGCAAGGTCGTTACAAACGTTTCAAACGGATTTATCGTACGAAGGTCGAAACCCTCGCAATTTTTTTGAATACTCGACACAGAAACGGAAGCAAATTTTTCGATATAAAACGAGGATTTCCGAGCCACAAATTGTTGTGACGGTCAGACGGAAAAGTAAGACGGATCGGTTTTCTTGATTTTCGAATCGAGTCATCCATCAAAAACACCGACAGATTTCTGACTTTGTCAAAGAAAACGCCTCTTGTTTCGCGATAAAGGTTCGAGCTCCTTTGCGATGATCGTGTTTTTCTTACAGATCTCGTGAAATCATTCTTTTCAAGGCTTTACGATGTTTAAGTGTTTACGTAAATTTTGTGCAAGTTTTTTCAAATAGCTGATGATGGATGGCTTTTCTGTGGAATTCGAGAGTATTGTTCTTTACTGTGATTGTCTCTGATGTCTTTTGGCAATGTTAACTGCAATGTCATTTTTTATTATTTTTATTTAAAGCAATGTTACGAATTAATAGTTGAAAATTGCATTCGAGTATTTCTCAGGTAAATACTCAAAGTTCAATAGATATAATCTTACGGTCGTTATGGGGATTATAACAATCGATAATCTCGTAGATGTAGGCCAGCAAATATAATTATACGATATGCCAACGAAACCTGCTGTGCTGTTTTGAATACGCTAACCGCGATCTACGTCCTTGTAAAATGTAATTGTCATGAATACGTATTGTGAACATCTAATAACATCGAATTCACCGTCCGTTATTTCTGAATTATCATGGAAAGATCGAGAGACTTTGATTTTCTTTTATTTAACTCTTTTAAGTACTTGATCAAAATATATTTTGCATACCTAAGATTTTTAGGGAACTAAATATTGTAAACGCGTTATTTACATATTAGATATATGTGTTAGAAACATGTCTGTTTGAAATAGGCTGTTAAAATGTAAAAACCTGTTTGTTCTTCTACCCAATATTTACTTCGGGTGTTGAGTGTTTTTCTGACAATTCAAAATCGTACTTTCTTCGTTACAGAATCTTTAACGACTGTTAAAAAGTATTAAATAATAAAAATATAGCTTCACTACAGAATTGAGACACTTGCATTTTTAGTTGCATTTTGTAATGAATATTTAGGTAAAAAAAATTATACCAAATATTAATAAATGTAAGAATGTGTAAAATTACACAATAATTATACACTTTAATATTTATGTATAATGACAAATTTTATTTAAACAATCGCCGAGTTTATGCTCATGTATAAAATTATACCCAACGACTCTTGTCGTACAGCGAAAGAAAAAAAACAAGTTTCGAAACTAACGTATCCTACATGCGTATATAAGGAACAGTAAATATTTTGGCCTTTAAATTTTCGCGGATCTCTCGAATATTCTCGGTTGTTCGTAGAAATCTCTGTTAAATTCTTCGATTTTTACAGTCAATTTTATCGAGAAATAATTTCGCGTGTGTGATTCTCTTCAAAAGTTCGGAAGAATAATTCGGAATTCTCGTGTTCGTTAAAATCACCCTTAATTTTCTTGATTTTCATAGTCAATTTTATCGAGTAATAACTTCGCGTACGTGATTACATTCGAACGTTCAGCAAAGAAAGAGAACAACTTCGAATCTTCAAATTTAATCTCCTGGATATTCTCGTTTGTTTGAAATCTGTTTTAATTCTATTTGAATGTTCAGACAAGAGTCTCTAAACATTTTCCTCTCGCATTTTACTCTAGGAATTCCTTCGATTTTAATTTTTCTTTTAATCCAGAAATTTTGCGTATCGAATTATTGCATAATGTATTGCATCGTGGAAACGGACAGAAATTCGGCGATGATTTTCTGACGAGTATCACAAAAGGGAGCCGGGTATCAATGGTTTGAAGCCGGTTTTGTACGAATATCGTTTTGACAGAAGGGTACCGCGTATTGCTAAGGGTGCAGAAGGAAATAGATGGAAATAGGTGGAGGTCCGACTGTTCGTTTCTGAAGGGTAGCTTAACCTCGAGTGTTACAATAAATCAACGACGAGCTTTTGCAAACTCCACCCTCGTAACTTCTGGCTACATACCCCATACAGAGAATCAGACTGTCCGTTTTATTATGTTCAAAGTGCTCTCCATTTTGTATAAACAATTTATAATCTAACGCTTTTAAATTCGATTTTACGTCGGGATAAGGATTTCAAGGTTTTCGTAAATGATAAACTTCATTCTCTTGAACTCATTTTATTTAATTTTGTGCTTGGTACATTATTTTCGATACAGATACAAATCTCGCGTTACAATTATATTCTCGAAAAGCCAATTGACGTTACAAAGTATCAATTTCAACGTGTTTATAATATCACAAAGAAAGTCATATTTTACTGTACATATTTCGCTATAGTTGTCAAAATTAAAAGATTCTTGTCACTGTTTTATAACACGTTACAAATTCTTGTCAATCATTTTACACAGTCACTTCTTTAAAATTGAACATGGTTACTTAATTGAAATACTTAACGTCAAAATAACTGTAATACTTTAGAATTGTTAGCTATAAAATTTTTTCTCAAATAAATTAACGAGTCATTTACCAGAATAAAGGTACCAATTTAACATAGTTCGATTCGATGGCCGTAATTATAAATTCAACTAAAATCTTTTTTTTTAAAAAACACTATAGGCACAGAACGAAATAAATAATAATAAAATATATAATAAGCTTAGAAACTAAAAATGGAGGAAGGCAGTCGAGTGAACGCGAAACAGAGTCCGGAGGACTAGATGGTCAAAATAGGGTGTTGTACCCTTGAATAGCGTCGATATATCGTTGAAACTTCTTTGCTTCCTCCATTTCCCGTGGTTCCCTTTCTCTGTCGGTTTTCTAGTGCCCTCGGCAGGCCCCTGACAAAAGGGCAAAAGCCCCGTGGCCGGTGGTGACCGATTAATTCACGACAAAAGGGGCTGCGTATCGGTTAAGCGAGCCCTCGATCGGCCCCTCTAAAACCCACCTTTGCCCTTCGCGAAGAAGGGCACCCCTACCACTCGGTCTTCATCCACTCTTGAGGGCTCGCTTCGCTACCGAATCATCCAATCCCGTACAGAGGGTGGGAACCACTACTACTATATAACACTGGGGTGAAGTTTGTTGGATTAGTCGTGCTCAAGGTTCCATGCCTATAGTGTCACCTCGAAAGGAAGAAACTTGCACGTAGAAAAATTCTTGTTATACAATTGCAAACCGTCGGTAGCTTTGAAACGTAGTTCTATCGTAGCGTAACGTCCGAAGATCAGCCGCCGACGGTCCTCGAATCGTCGCACGTTAATAGTGTAGAAAATTGTTCATAATTTTAAAATAACGTTTCCTATTAAATAAAAATGTGCGACGTAGGATGCACAAGATTCTTCCGACCGTGGAACGCCGATGAAGCCGGCGAAGGCGTTGAACCGACGTCTAGAAGAGGAAATGGAAGCCGTGGAGAACTTGAAGATGCGATTAGACAAAAAGGCAGTGGCGCTGCTGAGGACCATGGCAGGGTTTCCGGTTTAATCAGTACCGGAAGTCCCTCGGACAGCGACATATCCGCAGATCCCGTCTGCGTATCCGTGATGGGCAGTAATTCTAAATCTGGAATCCAAATGGCGAACAATGAATGTCTGGTGAACACCTTGCAACAGAATACGTACCTGCCAAACGTGTCTCTCCACCAGTATGGTCTGGCGAGCGGATCTTCCTCGTCAAATCCGCATCCGGCTTCACTGATGTACAATTTTCCAGCCATGTTGGGGATGTATGCGTCCAGAATGGACCAGGCCGTTGAGAGAGTTCACTTACAAGACGCGGCCGCAAAACAGATGAAGAAGTTGCGGCCGAAGAAGTTCAGGTGCGAACTCTGCGACGTCGCGTTCAGCAATAACGGGCAGCTCAAGGGACACATTCGTATACATACTGGTGAGTTCCACCTTCATTTGCACCATAAACATTTGGAATTTTTCGGGCTGTGTACATTGGCGTAATTGACCAGAGAACTAGATGGATCGGACACGTCTGAAATGGCCGGGGACCTTTTTCTTGCGTTAGGGACGTTGCACGTGGAACACTTTTCATATTAGATTTTAAATTTACCAAAGTTTTCAAATCTTCAAATTTTCGAATTATTAGGTTTTTTAATTTTGCTTCAAAAAGATTATAATTACGCCAATGGCTGTTAATAGAAAAACCTACCTGTGGAATTTTTTTAAGTACATGACTGTTATGTTCGTCAACGGTTTACAGTTTTTTGTCTGATTTGAATACCATGAGAATTTCATTTAAATTTAAATAAAGCATAAAATATTTCAATGATTTAAACGAATTTTCGAAATTTCAGGTGAGAGGCCGTTCAAATGCGATGCAGAGGGTTGCGGGAAATCGTTCACCAGAAACGAAGAGCTGACGAGGCACAAGAGAATACACACAGGAGTTCGCCCACACGGATGTATAGTCTGCGGAAAACATTTCGGAAGAAAGGATCATCTGAAGAAACACATGAGAACGCACGAAAATCGAGATCCTTATCGAGTGTCGGCAGCAGCGCTAGGAATGTTCGCAATCGGTCAAGTTCTCCCACCGGCTCCTCCATTTCCTCCATATTTGTATCCCTTTTGACACGAATTTGATCACAGCGATGGAATCGCCGTGTATTTTATAGAAATCGATAGATGATGTTACAACTTCTTTTATATTTTATACAGTTTGACCAAGAGATTTTATATATTTTGTACTCGAAGATTATTGTGATCTATTATATTGTAAATATTAGATTATTATATATGTATTTATTAGGATGTTTCACATAGTACAAATTGTCGTTGCCTTGATACGAGGATTCTTCGTTTTATGAAGAATCATTTGCGAATATTATTCGATAAGAAATATTTTTGATACTGACTTTATCGGTACTAGTCATGAGAATAGACTGTATTTATAGACTGTAAAATATTGTAACAAATGTGAGAATATCTATGTATAGATATATACGGGAGATTGTAATATAATTGACGAATAAATTGTTATGCATTTTTTGCCAGTAATTTGTGTCTATTTCTAAAAATTACCCTAAAATTAGTCAAAATTAAGTTAAAATGCAAAAATAGTTTTGATAACTACACATTTGTTGAAATTCAAGGGAAGTCCACCATTTTCCCAACAATTAAATATAAGATGGCGTCGGTAGAACCCTCTGCAAACCCTATGAAGAATAGGGAATCCCCTTCTCGTGTTATAGGGTGGCTGTCAGGGAAGGGCTGGTACAGAAACAGGGGTTGAGCCCTTTCGCTGCACAGAAGGGACGATTACCGTGTGCAAACCTATCTCTGCCCCTCTTCCGTCTTCTTTTTTACACTCTTCTCGCAATACGTTTTTGGGGGACAGCTCGTGGTCGCATATATAAATGTTTCGGTTGATTTCGGGGTGAGAAGTCCTAAAAGGGCGGTGTCAAGATTTCAGCAGGGAAAAAACTGCAATTCAATTATTCTTTTCCCTTAGTTGCCGCATCATCTCGACAACGTATCAAAAGCAATACTATTACAATTTCAAAACGACTATAATTCTTGCTAATTATTATACTTAGCAATTTTCAATTCATTTATACAACTAATACTAGCATAATTATATTGGATAAATGTAGTAGTTTATTATACAAAATAACACTGTTAATTTTTTTATCTGCTGTATTTATTTTGTATCTGATATATTATCTTTATTTACTCAACTGATTTTTTAGCAACATTATACTAACATTGCACGAACAAGTATAAAAGTTTGTGCGTGAGATAACGTTTGAAAACTATATTAATTGTAATCAACATGAGTCAGTTAATAATCTCAGTAGAGTAGAACAATCGAAGAAGATAAATAGTGCACGCGATGAAACACGATGCGATAAGATAAAAGTACGTCACTCGAGAGAGGTCAGGAATTGGCTAACGCAAATTTGAGAAAGTTTAGCACTAAATGCATTAGATTCTCACACTTGGTCACGCAGATTTTCGGTTCCATAGCGGGGTAGCAGATACCCTGCTGTGACATTCGTTCGAGCTCGTTGACACCCTCCTACTGATCTACTGATATATGACAGTAGGTATAGCTTCCTGACTTCTACATTGCAATTCTCTCCTCTGTGAATATCATTTTACATATTAGGCTTTACACTTTATAACAAGGTGCATCGCATTTTTATTTCGTCAATTTTGTACTTGTATATTCACTTTTATCATTTTCTATGACTCTCGATAATTCCCTCTCCTCTTCCAAATTGCCTTTCCACGACAATGTGTGTATTTTTCCCTCCTTTGTCTTCATGAAACGTGGGTCACCCAAACGTCAGTAGTAAGAGGGTGACTTTGGTTCTATGGGGTTGGCTCGGTTAAACGTGTCCGGGATTACAACGGTCCTCAGCCTCTCTAATCTCGGATTACAACGCCGGTTCTCTTGATAGTTTGACGAACTAATACCAGGATTTGAGAGGGCGTTTATTACTTTATGCGGTTATTTGCGTTCCACCGCAAACAAACGGCTATTTCGCAATTATTGCTTCGTAGAATTACTTTACTGTCGCCATTTTTATATTATTAGTACAGACAAAACGGTTCACACAGATTTTACCTTTGGATATTTTAATTAAACAAATAAATTAGAATCATTACGGAAAAAATCGATTCGTTATGAAAACACCGTAACGTTTATTCAGCATGATTCAACGCTTCGCGAATAGATGCTTGCTGACGTTTCGTTTGTACACAGTTCAATATTTTCTTTCGTTAGAGATAAAAAAGTGACGACAATTCGCATCTAATCGGGAAAAGAACAAATATTTGCGTACGAAGATGAATATATCGTTTGTCTTTAATTTTAGCGGGACTCTAGTTACATTGCTGCCGACGGAACTGTATGGGAATTCTTGGATTTGACAGTACATTAAATCGACAATATAACGTTTTGCAACTACCGATTTTCGCTAAGATTACCATAGATTTTTTACAAGTTCGATTCGCACAATTCTATTTCGTCAATCTCGCAATTTCAGTTCCTCCACGATTGAATACCGATCTTCGCCATTATCTGCATCGAACTACGCACCCTGGCGTAAAACTACGGGTGGTCCTGTATATCAGAATGTTTGCCCACGTCATTGTTGCGTTTTTGACACTCGATGCGTTCCTGTCCCGCTTAAAAACCGTTTAGTGCCTAATAGCAGTCGCAACTTCCTTGTTCACGTTTCTCGGACGATTCAGGTGTCCGACGACGCAGCATCCTCGTGCTCGGCGGGACGCACGGCACACCCGGGGTGCGTTGACTTCCTGATATATGGATTCGCAGGTCCTCCGATCGAAAGAATATCGACATTCGCTGCTGCGTCCACAATGGAGAAGGCTGTCTTCGTAGGAGACGTTGCAACAGACGTATCAGGGGCAGGATATTTTATGAACGAAGAAAAGGACATTGTCGAGAGAGCAAACGTTACGATAGTGTTGTTTGTGTAAATTTGAACAGTCATTGATGTAACTAGGTAGGGGCCAATAGCAGTCTGACACTTTCAAAATATTGCCAGAATGCAATATACAGGGTAATTAACCCTTCGTTGCATTCTGTTGCAAATGCGATATCAAGTTATTTTGTTAAACATAAGCAAGCGGAAGATATTACTCTCACAAAATTGAAAACAGCACGTTATAAATAAAAGATCAACTTTCATGTCTTTCTCCCTTTATTGATTAATTAACTGGTTGTTTCTCTTTATTGGAACAAAGACACATTTGAGTAGCTCTTTATTACTTTTTAATATCGTATATTGGCTGGGTTAAAACATTGCCTCCTGGACCATAATTGCATACCACATAGTAATGCTTCCATGCATCTGTTTGATATATAATTTTACCACAACCAAGTCTATTGGATTTGGCCCAAACTAACTGAGTATAATGACCCACGTTGCTTAAATCCTTGCCCCTAATTGGATTGATTAAACATTATTGTGCATTGATACTGCAAAAAGATGATAAAGACTTACGTGAATCGAGGAACTTGATTACGATCCATGACCTTCACCTCGTTGTACCACATTTCAACTATGTTGGTTGGTTTAGTAGTAACTGTCCCGGTGGTCGATGTCATAGCAGCGTTTTGTCCGACATAAAATCTGGCTGTAATAAAATTATCGTGAAATAATAAATAAAAATTTACAAAACTGCAATTACTTAGTTTGCTATCTTACCAACGTTTCTGCACGAATCGTGGCCAAATTTGCATTGATTCGCCCATCTTTGAGCTATATTGGCTATTTCGTTGTCCCAAACCTGGAACCAAAGCAAATTTTGGAAATTTCCAGATTCTCTTTATTTTTGTATTCATTACTGCACCATTTTTTGCATGTTCGACGCGGGAGGCTGTGGTCCTGGGTTTCCTCTTTTCTCCTCACCCTTCATCACACGGGCTCTGTAATAATTATGTGCATGAACTATTTCTTGCTTCTCGCTGTCTGTAAAACCCACGGATATCACTCTGCCGCAGGCTGCTGCTGGTTTATTATTCTGAAATAAAATTGAATACCGATATAAAATCTTCGCTTGCAAATAAATGAGTGAATACAACATTAGCTGAATATTAAAATGTTAATACTGATTGGATACAAACACGTGTAAATATTAGAATATGTTAAAATACTCACCGGATACAAACAGAGCGTGTGCTGTGTACCGCGAGCAGTGCACATATTATTTCCGCAGTCGATAGCCGAAGTTACGACGATCGTAAATGCAGTCACAGCAACGAAACACAAAAACTTCAACATGATTGAATATGTTCTGCCACCCACAATTGCTGCCGTGTAAATGAATGTTCAGCGAACGTGCAAACTCGTATTTATCTGTTACCTTATCAGCTTAGTCATATAATCAGGTAATTTTTTAGTATCACGATTTTCCGTCCTCCTCTTCTTCGTTCCTTTCTGGCATGAAATTTTCAAGCAATTTTCCACGATAAGTTGCACCCGTGTGGAATATTAATATACGAAAGTAACAATTTCAATGCTTAGATGAGTGTTTCTGTAATTTATGTTATCTGTTATTATCTCGAAAACTATAACTAAATACCGCCAAACAAATTCATTTATGTTAAATATAATTGACTTTGCAAGGTGATCGAATTATTGAAGTATCTTCAAGGCGAGATGTGTTATAAATGGAAATTACTACACGAGGACTTTCGAATTGATTATTAGTATTTTTTTCCTTGTACGTACAAAAATAGTTTTGAATTTTTGAACGACCTCGACGTTCTACGTTTCTTCTTCCTTCAATTCTTGACGTTAAAAAATGGGACTGCAGTAGGCGGGTGGCCACTCCTGCAAAAGAATCCTGAAAATCCTGAATGGATCCATTGATACTTGCACCTAACTCTGGAATTCGGTCGTGAGAATCGTTGTCGACATTTTTCCACATCTCTTCTTTCCTTCAAAACATATGAGAAAGAAGAAACAATTTAACTTTCGTGTTTGATTGCATTGCAAAATTAGTCATACGATTTCTATCATTTTAGTGGTTCATATATTGTGGTTTTTATGTACAGACAATTCAACTGGAAAAATAAACTAAAAAATTGTATTTATTAGTAATCGGATTATCCACTATGATACGAAGTGTCTGGTATCTGATATTTTTATTACCGATAAATAAACTTTTTATTAAAACTTAGATTCTTGGTTGACTAAAGCATCACGTCAACAATCGTCATAAAGTTTTCTCGTTTTCTTCAATGAGTAACTGTAGGCTTCTTCTTCGTGCGGCTAAAATGGAAAGGAGGACTTTGAAGATAGTTCGCCTGGCCGTAACGAAGCAATTATTAATGGTTGGTCTACAGAATGAATAAGCAAACAGAAGGCTGACTCGTGTTCCTTTACTCATTCACGTTTTGCTGAATTCATTGAAGAATTTTCTGTTTGAATATTCATTCAGAAATGTTACTAGCTCTTTCCCTTTCCGAAGAAGTAAAAGGAAAACGCTGTACATATTTAGTCATTCTACTTTTTCCGTAAAGACGTACGATTGAATGATTAATCTTCTTGGTCATCGGGTTTGTTACTGTACTTGAAATTTTCCAAATTTTCCAAATCCTTGTGCTTTTGATTATGATTAAGGGGTCGGTGGTTTCGGTGTTCGAACCTCGACTTCGATATTTCGTTTCGGATCTTCGACAGAATCAGTCTTCTTTCTCACCCTCAACATAAACACGTTTTCATTGCCTTCGGTAACACGATCCGTGTGCACTTCCTGTGACTCTGCACCATCCAGCACAGGAAATATTGTGAAGGTTCTGCATTGGTCATTAGAATTAGGACCACCTTTGCATCGACCAACCTGATTAAAAAGAGAACAATAATTATTATTTGCGATAGTAGTAATGTAACAGATCAAAGCGAGACTACCTCGTAAGAAATGGCTTGTGGTCTGTCACTCTCGACGTACTTCTTGCCAACCTGCGACTTGGATTGTACACGAAACAAGATTCGATTGTTATTGGCTCCCTTCAATATTTTAGGCCCTTCTTTACTGGAGGGTCTCTGTATTTCGACCACGTCGCAGTCACACGGTGGATCCCAGTTCTTACTCCTCCTCGATTTATTCTTGTCCCTTTCCATACGGATTATCAATTGATTACTGTTCATGACTGTTCCGATTTCTCGATAATATTTCGACGAAGAGTCGCCTGATGATTGCTGAGGTGGTGGACAAGGTGGAGCACAGTGTACCGGTGGCATAGGAGGACAGGCGTACATGTTTGAAAGTGATGATTACTGTTAATTAAGATTGATCGGAGTAACACTTGAAATTTAGAAGCGAAAGTTTAATGCATGTTTTATGAAGAATGTGGGTTAACGGAGCGTGTTAAAACAGACTTGGCTAATGGACGTAGGATCGATTTGTGCATCGTTCACGATGTTGTGAGAATCGAATATCTTCATGGTGTACAGCCAACCTCGCCATCATGGCACCTTTTCCGATCATCCGCTAAATTTACATAAACTCCATAGGTCCATTTTCATTATGCCGAATTCTGAAAACGTAACATATTTTTCAAAAATGGTATCTTATTATATCACTTCAGAAAACTTAACTTGTGTTATAGAATGATAAGATGAACAAGAACAAAGATGATCCAAGCAACGTACAAATGTGGGTGTCCACCAAAGAAGGAGAAACCTCCTTGTTCACCCTGTTGCGCCTCCAAAAAAGTGACAATTAAGTCTCCAACTCCTTCAGAAGTTATTCCTGAAACTCCAACATTCGACGAACTTTTGCAATGTTGTCCTATCAAACCTTCAGACGCTTATCAAAGGCCTAGTAAAATTCGTTCGGACATCGCGGATAGGGGTCTGCCGTATAAAGAGATCGAAGCAATCATTAATAACAATAGAGTAGTGATCAGAACGCAGACGGAGCCTGGCAGACCCGACTACGATCCTCCATGTGATTGCAACGAAGAAGGTCTTCCTGCCCGACAAGTCGCACCCGATGAAACGGAGCAACAGAGTTCAGGAAACCAAACAGTAACCCTGTATCCTGCGCCTCCAGAAGAGGAAAAACCAGATGAGAACAATAACAGCAATAAGAATTCGAAAAAAGTGGTGGTCGAACCTGTTAAACCGAAAGAGAATCCGAACATCTTCTTGTTAAGGATGAGGAAGCAGAGTGTCATGGGCGATAAGAGGTACAATATCGATTTTGAATTTAAAACACCTCGTCCTTGGTCAACGAAGAAGCGATTGGAGTACATCGAGCAGCAAGCCCAACTGTTGCAATGTACGACTGTACCAGCGACGAACAAAGATGTCCCTGAACGACAGTCAAAGGCTTCTGGAAAAAGTAGAAAGAAAAAGAGACGGTGAACGAGTTAACGTAAAGTCCAATTTTTGTCATTGAAAATGACGTACCATGCGTCTGTTGCTTTATGCACATACCTGAACCATGAGGATTCTTGAAACGACCGTAAAGGAATTACAATTTTTCATCGAAGCAACTCGAACCCTCCCCAAATTTCGTCTCGATGTCAGCTCGTGAACTCAACTCTTTTGTCTGCGTCGCTCCGCATTTTTTTCTTAATTCTCTGGCATCGAAGACGGGGCTCCAGTGGGCGGGTGGTCATTTCTGGTGCTTTGGAAAAAATGGTGAATGGTTCGATGCCTCCGGGTCCATTCAGATACGCACCTGACTGCTGACTTCGGTCGTGAGAATCGCTTCAGAGATTTTTTGGGTCCAAATTGACGTCCTGTTTGTTCGAGGATGAAAGCGTCAAGATAGAAGGATCCTCGCTTTTTTTGTTCTACAAAAAAATAAGAAATAACAGGTGAGATTTATTTGTGCTCGAAGGAAATTGATCGCGAAGAATAGTTGATTTCATTCCAGATTCTTTGTTAACTTATTTTGTGACGATCAAAAAGTTTTATAGTTTAATAATCATATTTCTCCGTATCCTACTTAAATGGCACGAATTAACTTCGCGTTATAAAATTTGTTCAGTTTTGAAGAAAATATTTCTTTCGAGATAAAATATATTTTATGAACTACAGGCATTCACGAATAGAAACGATGTGGATATATTGAGAAATCAATGATTTACCGTTAGCCAGCTCCTTCGAAGGGCTATTTACTTTGAAATGGATCAATGGTTAAGTGTTAAGATATCCACGCCCAGAAAAAGGGCGCGATGGGCACCTGTCGTGCCCTGGGATATACCTGTTCCTAAACTACTTGAATGAAAACTCCTAATGCTTTTCGATCGAATCCTAAAAGATCTTATACGTAATTTGTCACGAATAATTTTTGGATACAGTGGTTTGCTATTATTTTGCTATTCTCTTAAAAGTGACAATTATCTTCTTATGACAAATTACTAAAATGTACGAACGATTAAATAAATAGACTGAAAATTATATAAAAAATATGCAAACTAACTTCTTAATATAATTGTACAAGAAGTATATATTATTAATTATAACAAGATAAATTGAATAAACGCTAACATAGCTTGAGAACCAGAAGAAAAGAAAAAGATGGCAACTGTCATAGAGTACATAAAAGTGTCGTTCGAGTTGTGTGGTCTTGTTCAACAAAGAGGGTAACCAATAAATTAGGTGAGCCAGAAGAAAGACAGACACTCGATGTACGAAAAATAGCCGTGACACGTATTATCACGGCGGTAGGTGGAAAACCAGTCGCTCTTTCCAACCGAGAGACGCCTCGTAAAGAAAAAGTCTGCGGTCACTACTGAATAGAACGACAAGTGACCGCGATATTATACGTGGGACGAATCTCTTCACAAGATAGAAAAGAATCTTCAAGCGTTTTGGAAAACGTCTTTCACCTGAAAGAGTGGCGATAATTCACGAGTTTCGATTCCACGACCATTTTCGCACGCTTCTAAATGAGACAACACTTCGGAAGGTAACGTAATAACAATTTAAGACCTTTAGAAAAATTGATACGAAGAAATACAATACGTAGAAAATAAAATATATAGAATGTAAAATACAACGCATTTGCAAATCTATCATAGATTACCACCACTCAAAATATTCACGTATACAATTTTTACATTCATCCCTCGTTTATTAATAAAGTTTAACTTTTAATCATATTTGGCGAGAAATAAAATTCACAGCAAAGTAGGCAGCAGGTAGTGAAAACGTGTGACTTCGCTAAGGGTGGTCTGTTTCATTGTTACAAAACCACCGCAGCCGAAAAACGCGGTGACACACGGACGTAATATCATCATTATATCTCGTCACACAGATGCGTCGATATTTCCATTTGATATTGCGGTTACGTGGCTTTTGTATTCTCTTTCTGTCTTCTCTGAAGCGAGAACCCCTGGAGAGAAAAGGTATACGTCGCTGCGGGGTTGTTTAACCGACTTGCTTCCCCTGTCGACAGCTACCGGTAATCTGTACGTTTCTCCCTTATACTGCCAGCATTACCTGCAAAATATGCAACCATTATGAATGGGAAAAGGACGTTTGGAATCTGGGACAAATTGCCGAGATCCTTTTGAGATAATATTTGCGTGCGGTTCGTTAGGGACTTGGTATCGATCATGAGGTATATGGACCAGGATTGTGTGGACCCCTGCTATTTATTTATAGGATTCGAAGATTTGTTCAAATATTTAACACTCTCAGCTTCGCGTCTCTCATTTCATTTACTTCAGAAATCATTAAACGATATAAATTACGAATAATTCTGTTAAATATATATTATTGAGATAATTAAATTACTGGAAAATTGAAGTATTTTTGTAATCGAATCCATGTCGATTCTATCTCTCGTCATTTATTCCGCAATCGCAGAGTCTTCAGCAATGTTTCGTTTGACAGACGTATCCAAATTCACGATTTCGGTCTAACCATCATCATCATCGTTAGGAAGATCCAAACGCATCATGCTAGAACCGCTAATTGTACTGACAGTGTTGAACTGCTTCTTCATGTTCAGCTCGACAGTGACAACCTGCGCGTTATGGTAATCAATGTTATCGGAATGTTCTGTGCTTCATTCTCTTCAGCAACGAATCGATACCCAATAGGTGGCAATATCGAAGTCATCGATGTTGTTTCAAAAAGGACACGACAGCAGCGAAACACGACCTGTCGAAGATGAAGACACATCCCGGAAAATCGCCGAAGAGAAACGGGAATGGAAGGCAGGAGAGCGTCGTGAATGGAGCAGATCGTAACAGATCTAATTCTACCGTTCATCGAGATAGCAGAAGTTCGAGGAGGAACTCGAGACAGAAATCGAAGTCGAACACGAAGTACCTGCTGCAGGATAAAATACCCAACGGGGAAGATTTGTCTTCGATGTAAATATTAATTTAAACACGTGGAGAGGTGGCTCGACAATCAATCTACCATGCGATTTCAGATTTGGTAGCGGAGATTTAGAAGAAACAGCAAGAATGTCGGAAGCTTCTCAAACAGTCAACGATACGAAATCCGCTGTGGTGATGGAGTATTCGACAGTGCAGAAGATCGTACAGATTTTAGAGGATGATGTAGATTTGTCTGCTACAAGGATGGCTATTAAAGAATTCAATAATAAACACCATCATGATGACAAGAAATTAGAACAGCATGTTGAAGAAAAGTTTGAGACTGTAACCGTGCACGTACCGGTCACTGAAGAACGATTCGATAGTATCGCGTCATAATTTTTTATTTTAAAATTGACGAAAATCACTCTGCTATATAATATAAAAGATAGTGCTTGTAATGAGGAACATTTTTAAATGTACGAATATTTTTAGATAAAAATATTAATCGACCATTACGCAAGTTATAGTTTTTGTGTCGTACAACCCTTTTATATAAGAAATTTAATATGCCTTTCTACGCGGATGTTCTGGTGGTCTTAAAGTTTACAATGGTGGGGAATACTGTGTACTAGACCATACCAAGAAAATTCTTCAGCTTCGAGTTGATACTGCAGTTTAACGTTGGCCTCCATGCGCTACGCACAACATTTTTGGGACAATTTTTACTATCTATCACATTTGTAATTCTATTTACTTTCAAAGTGTAGTGTCGAATCATTTACGATAAATTATTTTGACTACCAGGCGAAATTAGGTAAGTGAAAAATATAAAGCAAGAATATTTTCTCTTGTACTTATCGTATTACTAATTTATTTCATTGTTTAATTCAATAACAGTTGTAACTATACTGATACTCTTTCGAAACTTTAAATATATTAAGAAGGATATAATATCTCCAATTGTTATTAACATTGAAGTATTCTAATTTGTCATATAGAAAATATAAAATTGTATTGTAGAAATCTTCTATATCCAGGAAACAACAAGGTCATGTCATTAGCAAGTAATATCTAAAGAAGATTTTTATGATCCTTGTATTTTAAATGATGACCATTTTAATTAGCATCCGGTTCTGTACATGCAAACAGAGAATAACAGAGTTCAAGCAATCGTTGCTTAAAATTTTCAGAAGTTTTCTGTTAGAAGCAGATACTCAGAATTTTGTCGTCATATCACGATTAAAAACTTCTTCGATTACAGAATTAGGAGTAAATGTATACATTGATGTAATAATAAAATACTCGAACATTTAGAATTCAGAAGTTTGAAAAGCTAAAATCTACTTTCAGAATCAGTGACAGAATTTGTCAATCGAAATCACGCCTCTGCTTTTCATTGTTTACATCCATCATACTTTCTCTTCGCGAATGGCCATTTTCTCAATATTCACACCGGTCCTAATCAATTGCGATCACGTATAACACGCGTCCAAACGGTACTCGTCCGAAAACGAGCTTTCTCCAATCGACATACAGAAAACGTTTGCACCCAAGATTCGATGGTGATGCAACACTCAATCAATATAGAATTCTATTCACGTAGAATCTCTTTTCCGTGGCGTTCGTTCTTTTATAAACGGGGAATCGTTTCACCTTCAAGGTTTGCGTAAACGGCATGTGTCGAAGGTACATAATCTACGCCAGGAAACTTATCAGGGATAAATTATGATTCATCGGTGTTTACGATGACAGATTACTACTTTATTATCTAAAAACTGTGAGAAGAGTTTCTAGGAAGAAACTAACGTGTACTTTCTATCTTCAAGAACTTTTATATTCTTCTACATTGCACAAGAAAATCGAAACGCTTTTGAATTTCACACTTTATCCTCGAACGGAAGATCGCACGCAACAAGTGTCAATATTTAATACTATTTCAAGAATCGTTACCACGTTTTAACCCCGCTCAGAACTGATAATCTTCCGAGAAGGAAAAGAGAACTCCATACTTTGTTAACAATTCTTTAAGGATCGGAGTTCCGTTCATTTCAAGACTTCCGGTTAGATAAGGTAAATTTACCTTTACAGGATGACGCTGTTACCGCCGACGGTCGAGCAACAGAAACGCATAAACGAGGAAGTTCCACCCGATCCGGAAATGAGGAAACGCGACGTAGCTGCAATACGAGAGTGGCTGAGGAAACAACCTCATCTGCCTAATCACATGGGTCCAATTTCTAAAATTTCATTATTATATATTAACACATCAATTACCTGATGTATTACACATATAATACGCAACCATAGTTTGAAACTAGTTCTTCCCAAATTACAGATGACGCGAGATTAGAAAGATTCTTGTTTGGCTGCAAGAACAGTTTGGAGAGATGCAAACAGATTCTGGAGCGATACTTCAGCGTTCGTACAGCAATACCGGAGTTCTTTGCGGTTCGTGATCCTTTCTCACAGGAAATTCAGGAGTGCTGCGAAGCGATGTAATTAATGTGATTTTTATAACGAAAATTATTAACCGCTGATTGTATTTTGTGTTAATATATCCGCAGACATTACTTCGTTTTGCCGTCATTGACGAGGGATGGACATCGCGTGAGCGTTTTACGACTGCGAAATACTGCAGTGGAGAAGTTTTCCATTCAGGCGATATCCAGAAGAATTCTTATGGTATTGGATACGCGTTTGATGGAAGAACGTTGTCTATCCAATATTATGGTCATCGATCTTCAGGTATCAACGTCTAGAAATTGAAATTAAAGATACAGTCGATACTACAAATACGTTTATACATAGAATTATTATACTAAAGTTTGTCAAACTTGTTTAAAATATCTGTAAAATAATTAACTACGCTATATTGTTAGCAATTATCAAATGCGCTCCGTAATGAACGTAAATGTCTGATAAAGTGATACGGTGATTATTCCATAATATAAACCCCAAGTGTTTAATTACTGGAACACAATTGCTTTATCTGCAAATGATCTCATCAGGGATTTAGCGTGGTCCACTTCACGAAATGTAGTCCAACGCAGAGTATCGTGAGGAAATCGATGTTGGCGGTTCAAGATAGCATGCCGCTACGTCTTCATAGAGTTCACTTCCTCCATGCACCTGCATTTATAGAGAATATTCTTAACATATTTTACCCTTTGCTCAAAGAGCGACTTATTCAAAAAGTACGTAATTTTAATTATACTTATTTGTCGAACTGGAATTCCTTTTCTAAGTGTCATTATTTTGAAGTTTCGTATCCATACCGGTGGCGGAGAGGAATTGTATCCGTACATGGATAAAGTAATGCTGCCAAACGAATGGGGTGGTCAAGCAGGCACCTTCGATGAGCTCAATGGTATCTCAAATCTTCCTATCTTTCACCTATAATTGAAATTGTATAATCAATCTTGTAATTTTGGCTGTCTTAACCGAGTAAATACTTTCAGACGCGTGGAAGAAGAAAATCGAAAAGAATAAAGACTGGTTCCTGCGGGAGGAGAAACTCAGCCGGACAAACGAGAAAGCGAGGCTGCCCGAATCTAAATCGAGGCTGTTGATTGAACTGGAAGGGTTGCAGGGTTCTTTCAGACAATTAAATATCGATTAAATGAGTACATTCTACAAAATTAACATCCTTCGTACATGTACATCTTTTTGATAAAAGAACTTTGTAATAGCCGATAACGCTTTATGAAGTCTGCCTCCAGATAGCGCCATGAATCACTTCTGAATTCCTGCACAGGTATAATCGGGACAATTTCGTGAAATGAAAGCTAGAATTATCTAATCTAACGATCTAATGCGTCGTGTGTATCAAAGTATATTGTAATATTTTGTAAGGGGTATACCGAATTTTTATATAACTCTTAATATATAGCATTTTTATACATTAAATAGAATTTTGGTACTTTGGGATCCTCAGCAGCAATCACTGCATAATTTATTTTTCACAAAGCTAGACTACCTGATTCTACTAATTGAATCCTCGGTTGCTACCGGCAATCAAATATTTCAATTGCGATCGTTAATTGCATTAAACATTGCCCAACACTGGCCTCCGTCCAGAATGATTTAAAGCAAGCAAGCAACGTGCAGCAAATTGCTGCGTTCGTTTATCAGCCTATACACGATCTAAACTATTGCACTTAGCAATTGTATCGCACGACCACTTCCAGAAGCTTAAGACCGCCTCGTTCGGCGTACGTAAGTAAGTAAGTCTTCTTTCGTGTTCGTTTAAGAGACTTGATAAGCTAATGATGACCCAAGTCGAGGCACGGGACAACAGCAATGTAGAAATTCCTTTTGGCTGTGTTCGTTTCGAACGCAATTGTTTGCTCTTGACTCATAAGTGACTTCTGACGTATTAGTACAATACTTGCAGTCGGTGACATTTGTCGGGACGGAAAAACAGTTGTTATCAGCATGCAAAAGTGCAGCGAGGTTTACAAACGAGGCGACAAAATAACATATTTTGTATGAACGTGTCGAAAAACGGCGTAACGTCGGTGTAGATAACAGGTAATTGCTTAATTATTTGTAAACATACGTTAAATTTATATATAACATAACATTAATCTTTAACTATATCTGTAATTTATTTGCACATGCATAATTTAACTTGTTTCAGAAAGCTTTCAAATTTGCAGATCAGAATTACTAATTCTTAACGAACCGGAAAGACAACTGTTTGAATATACTGCTTAACAATTGTTTTATATAACTTGTACTACTACAAATTCTTTCGAAAAGTAGTTTTTTAATACACTTATCAGAGATTCTTTGCGACTTAAAAAGCTCAAATTGGGTCGTCTATTTCATCCCTACTCGGTTCAAGTAACTTCAGCCGTTCACGACTTTTAAATCTGAACAATGTACAGATTTAAGCAAACTTATCCTCCCTCTAATATTATAAGTCTAATAACAGTGTCTCGACAATTCTGAATTAGATACAACTTTTTAACATATCAAGATAATTCAACTTTGTAATTTGTACAGGTTATGCCTTTCTTCCGAAACAGATTTTACCGCTTAAAATTGAGTCAAAAAGCAAATAAAATTGCTTGTCGAAAGAAAACTGACCGGGGAACGATCGATTACGCAAACGGCAATTAATTCGACTAATTCAATGACGGTGACCGTGCTGGCTAGATATACAATGTCCCTGTCCTGCCACACTGTACAGTACGGCAGGGTGGATTGATTTTTCGCCCCCTGACGTCACTACGGGGCTAGCATGCGCGTGCCGGAGAACCAGGCATCCCGACGCCTTTTATTTCCTTGTCTCGGCTTCTATTTTACCTAATCTCCTACTAATTACTTATTGAAGTCTCATAATCTTCGGTAGCAAATAGACTTTAAGTTCGTCGCTCTTTTGTATTTCTAATCGGTCGTTGTAAGCAATAATCCTATACGCTAGTCAATTTTTTTACGCCAGGCGCAGTCTACTCTTTTTGCTTGGCACAGATAAGTCAGACTTCTGCCAAAGATAAAAAGAAGAGGAAAACAGGCCGCCTTGGTTAATTTGTAATAAGAACTGCAACCTGGACCTATACACACATTGGCGTAACTTAGTAATGTCCAGAGAGAACCTACATACTTTTAAAAATAGATTGTTCTTGCAATAAATAATAAAATATAAAATGTTATAAAAATTTTAAAAGTTGGAAACTTTTAAAATCACAAATTCTTAAATTCCTAAATTTCGCAAAAGTTAATCTCGCTTGGTATCGCCCATTGCTACCATTAACAAACTCAGGAGATTAACTCATTCCAAACAAAAATTCTAATTACGCCAATGCTTATACATGACAAACTCGGCAACGCCTAAAAGTTTTTGCATATTCCTGCTAAAGCTTAGCTATCAAAGTTCTTTTACCAAAGCTGAAACCTGCAGAAAATACCCCATCATCGTGAAAAAAACTCTAATGGTAAAGCAGAGCAAAGGGGCGGAACTTGCGATAGGGTGGTAGACTGGAGGGTTAAGATTCGAGAACGGAGCAGGATGTGTCGGGGTCAGAGACAAGTTCATTCAGTGTCGCGCGGTTGGTCGACTACACATTGTTTTTTCTCGATCTGACAGCCGGTATTCCCTTCCTTTTTTACCGCGCTTTCCTTCTTCATCGAGTGATCAGCAAGCATCAGGAGGGACGGAGTGGTCGATGATGATCAAATAGCTTCGCGAACCCGTTTCTGTCCGCGCTGAACGAGCAGCACACGTGCGCCGTCACGGCGACGGGACGCGTTTCTAGGCGGCTTAACATGGTCTGGTTACGCCGCGACGCTTTCGATCGACGGACCAGAGCTGGGTCGACGCTCAGCAAACTACCATTGACGAGCGGTGCGCGATTCTTCGTTCTTCGTCGCTCACAGAGATCCTGAAGACTGCTCATACTCGTGAAATACGACCTGAAAAGAAGAATTCGCGTTAAACAAGAGAAACGCTGGGGAGCATCGCGCGAACTGTCGAGCGACGAGGGCCGATCTAAATCCATGAGGGCTATCCACCACGGTCGGCTGCTCTGTTCCCCGCGCTGGTATGCCCCTCCCCACTTCTTCGATTCGCCAGGACGTCAGCTGGAACTTGCGTGGTGCGTTCTGGGTGTGCAGCGTGCTGCTGCAGCTTCTAGTCCATTGTCACGATCCGAAAGACGATAGGAACTGGAAGAGGAAAGAAAATCCTGCGGTGGAAGACATCCATCAACAAACTCCATTAAAATCAGACTGTGTCTTCGTGTCTAGATTCACGTAACGTTATCTTTGTTTCGTTGACGCGAGTTCGTGGTCAGTCCTTACCAAACCAGGACATTGTTCTTTGGTTGAATCGTAGCCAGTGCGTGTGAACGATCGTGGTTGTCCCTAGGATTAGTCTGGTACATTGCGACGGATGCTTTGCATAAGTCTAGCGAGTCGATACGCTTGTGTTGCGCTTCAGCGTGAAAGAGGCAACCAAACACGAGGTTGATCTTTGTCAATCGAGAGGCAGTCATTGACGAAACGTTGTCCCAAGACTCGGGGAGATTCGACAAAGCATTGAGTCGGGGATCCTTCGTTCAAACACATCAATCATCCGGTAAGTGATTGTTTAAGCGCAACAGCGCATAATGTACGCAAATACAACATTCGGTGCAATCAGTCAACGATCGTTTACTGTTGCTCGTGTAGCCGGTACTTTGCGAGGATTTCCTATCAGTGCTTCGTTTCGTCATGCACTATCAACTATCCGCGACAATCCCGGTTTGAAATTATGTAAGAGACCGCGTTACGCATAACTAACGCGTCCCTGGCGTGCATAATGCGCTAACCATACGCGCATTTTTCATACCATATCTTGAACTAAGTATCTATGTTCACACATCCGATCGTTTGTTTCATCGTCGGCTCAAAGAGTAGGCAAACTCCACGAGGTCATCGTTACAGAGGAAGCGTTTCCCGATAAATATGTCAGAAAAGGAAGATAAATTCCTGTTAGAGTAATAGTACTGCACTATTCGTCAGAAAGTGCATCCACTGCAACGACAATCTTAGAGACACACGTGTCATGACTATCTGGACATTTCAGGCGAACATCGGGTTAACCGATCGGTCAATTAACACGTTAGCTGCAGGCAACGCATATTCGCATCCGTTGTAATTTTGATCAATGAAGGACCACTTAAGTGACCGTCGAAAAGCTTACGGGCACGGTTGTACATTGGTATGCAACAGCGAGGTGTGCGAGGGACAGAATTATAGCCTCACAGATAAGGAATACAACTACATCATGTAGAGTAAAACTATCGAAAATCTCATTAAGTAGTATTACCGTCATTAACAAATCTAATCAATTATTTTCATGACATTCCGTTATACAGTTATTGACAGTAATTTTATTTTCAATGAAACTATCGATTATTCTGACGATATTTAGCTATTTTTACTATCTATACCTTCACGTATGTAATAAAATTATTTATCATTGAATAAGTAAGAACATTTCACATGAAATTCAAGCATAAATTGATGCGTCATCAAGACATGGATGCCACAGCGGTCAACGTGTTAATTTTGTTACATTTCCAGCGAATGTCCATCGTCTTCAAGTCTGCAGCAAACGTGTTAATCGGCGATTGATTCATGCCGTTTAAAGATTCAGTTTCGGATTGACCAAAGAACAACGTATTCGCGAACATTTTACGATTAACCGTTGAAAAAGGTCGGCAATAGGAGCAGCGTTTATTTAATTAATGCGGCCGCCGTGCGGCTCGTTGACCCCGCCGCAATGCTCGGACTCGCATCGTCCTTCGACAAAATTGATTTACCGCCTAACCACAAACCAACTCGCGTTTGCCGCTCGGTTAAGAATGCGCCACCATCTCTAACCTCCTTTTTTCTTCCTTCTGCTTGTCGCTTTTCTGTCGTTTTTATCCGATTCGCTCGCCTGCCGACCGTTCTTCTTCTGCAATGCGTCAACGGACCCGCCGCACGCAATACGCGTCGGATTTAGATCTTCAGATTACTTTATCCTAAAATCGATGAAAAGGTTAGCTGAATATCATTGTTGGTGTCGTGTGTTCTTCTTTGCTTTTTAATGATCGTTTCGTGACTAAATTAATTGGTTCGTCATGAAACGAGTAATAATTTATAAACGTTGACGTAAGTAGGATTTGGTTGGGGTGGGTCAGATCACTTTGCTTTAATAATAGCACCGACGTTACCAAATATAACTAGCTTTTGACAATTTCAATATTTACAATTTGTAACTTCCCTCATATCTACATTATTAATAATAATACGAAGTATATTATACCTCCACAACGTAAGAAGAACCAATTCACATTTTGAAAAGGGGTCAAGGCATATCTGATCTCCACTCATGTAGCCAATGTTCGTAATGTATGTAAACCTATAAAAAAAGAGTATTTTGAGTATACCTAAACACCGATTTATGTTGCTGATGTAGTAAAAGGCATGAGAATGATGCACGTATGTATTCAAAGAAGCCTTTTGATGCCAAAACAAGGTTACATCAGTATTTTACAATGAAACTCAACCGAATAGACAGAAAATAATGTTCAGCTATTTTTAGTCTGAACACTTTGTACTCTGATGTACAATTTTCTTCCTGTTTCCATGCTTTACAATTTTAAAGATTAATTATTCTTGCGAAGGAAGTTAATCGTATTCCATCTTTAAACAATATATTTGACCCTAGAGGTCCAAATATTGGATGTCACAGTGAGTAATAGTCTGTAAAAATAAATTTGAGTTTGAGACAGGAAGCAGCAATGAAGGAATAATTCGTTTGTTTTCTCTGCGTTGCACCCTCGTCAGCGAGAGAAACGCAATTACCGTCGCATCGTTCGCGCCTCTTTAAGTCATTAATTCAAGAGCTCGTCACCAGGTCGTTCTGTAATTTTTCTTTGCCATAAATGATGAGCCACTAACATTATCTGGCATCTATGAGATAAACGAAGCAGCATCCTCGACTGTCGAATGCTTCTCAAACTGTTGACTTTAATCACCTCTCTGTATGATCATTTTCCTCCTCAAGCTTAATCCGATTGTTGAGTTTCATTCAAAGCTGATGTATAATATTCCAAGTGTTTCTCCTCGTGAATGAATTGGGATCACAGTTAACTGGCGTTGCCCTAGAAAATTAAATGAACGAAAATTAGAGCACGTTACAGTATGAGCTTAATATACATTGTATCAATTTACCGTCGGCCCTCTCAAGATTCCAGGTATTTGTGCAAGAAATAAAATTGGAATGAATATTCGATTACGTGGTTAAAGATAATTGAAGGATCGGTTGCTCGAATAGCGGTTTTTTTCAATACAGAGAACAGCGAAACCACTTGTTCGTAAGATACCAAGATGGCCGTAGATTTCAATCCACATTGATTGCAAGAATATATCGGATCAAATAACCAATTCTAGGTCAGGTTTGACATCGATGCTGCACGTTTAACGATCATACGATAAGTTCAAGTGCAGCGTCATAGAACATGGTCCTTTTTTTCTGAATCGTTGATTATTTCCAATCGATGGATAATTTAAAGTAAATAGTGACCATCTCGTGGTACCACGTAATCGTAAAGTGTCAGGAATCAATAAGACCTTGTACACGAAGTTGACAATTACTGTGGAACGATGACTACGGACAACAAAGATTCGCATTCAATATTGACATTGCAAGCAATAATCCGAAAATTACTATTGGTAGTAATAGGTCTAGATTAACAAATTTTTTGCGGACACCCTGCATGTATGTTATCCTTAAAAACAATATTAACTAAATGTGTTAACACGTTGACTGACAGTCAAGCATAGTGCAACGATATATAACTATTATTAACGTGTCGAGTGTCACAGTGAAAAGTCATATGACAAGATATAATTAAACAAACAATTGAGAAACTTTTGACATTCATCATTGTTACTACTGAGAGTAAACGAGTGTGTACACCATAGATAAAATTGCATACTTAATTGTGACTATTATGATAATAACACTTCAATCTTATCGTCCAATTATATTAAACTTGCGGCAATCGGTGTTAGTAATATACATACAATTACATAAGCAATCATCCGTCTACCGGTCATGCCGCTTATCGATTCAACAAGCATTTAACTTTAATTTTTCCTATGGATGGAAAAAGTTTCTTAAAAACTTTCTAAAACGCAAGGCTAAATAGCCACTCTACTTCTAACAAAATTATTATTGCAAAATTATTCTAAACCTTCAAATGGTAGTATCTTTTTCATCTATAACACCTTTATCTTTAGGGAAGCCTAGCATACTCTATACCGCATTCATTTCAATAGATTCTTATAGCACAACTGGACCTAGCCAGGATCTCAACTAGTTACACCAACGTCAGCACAATTTATGAGGTGTCTGAAATTTTTTTGCTGACGCGGTAGTACGTCAGCCAAAGATTCGTATTATATCTTTGTCCTCATCGATCGATTTGGCCATGCCGATTGATACGCGAATTCTTATTGTTGGAACAGATTCATTCACAGACCTCTTCCAAGAATGCGGCGCTATGTATCGAGCGACGAAGGTTTGGCTTTCACGTAGTGACTCACTGATTGTTCTGCATACACCTATAGTCGTTGTCACCTAGCCTAGCACCGGTTATCGACGTGTCTGTTTGAAATACGGCTTTATATAGCGTTCAACAGCTATAATGTCGTGCAACTGCCTCGCCTATCCATCTCTCGGTTGGTTTAATAATAATCATTAAAACAATGGGTGCAGTCCTTTTAAACTCTTGCAAATATGTTTGATGGAATCTGAAAAGTTATTAAAATATCTTAATTGATCTTACACGATGAATATATTATATTTCAGGGTTCTTAATATTAGTCACAAGATTCTGTTAAAAAATGTTCATACTTTGACTAGGTGCATTTGATCGAAAAATTTCAAAGCATCTTTACTGGCTCGAACTGTCGTGGAGTGTCCAAGCTTCTCGATATAAATAGACAGCGGTAAGTTTCTGCGAAAATTGGTACAATCCTGTGCAATCGAAGTTCAGCTAAAAGCGTCCAATCTGGGCGACAGTGGTCTCATCTCATGGTTAAAGCTGGTCATGAACGGACTAGGTTTGTGTCCATGCCTTCGTTCAGGGTTAAGGTGATACAGAGGTTGAGGTTGAAGTTGCGAAGGTTCGATACTAAATATAGAGAAGGCGCTTACGGGGTCAAATCAATAGGCATTCTGCGTATACATGTACATATGTATGTATACATATGTACAATGCCTGAACGACTGCACGTCGCGCGTTAAGCTTAAAATACTTGTCCCTACGTGATCATCCAGAAACATCTCCTTTTCATGTCTGTGCTCCGTTATTTACTTTTGATTTGCATATCGGCGTTGGCGTAATTAAGACTTTCTGAGGCTCTTTTAGCTTGACTAACAGTGTCAATGTCCTGCTCTAAGAATGATTAAGTCTTCAGCGATTTGAACATGTAAGAATTGGCTATGTCTTAAGCTGGATGTATCTTCACCTGTAAAATTTCAACACCTGTATCCTGATGATATCAAAAGTCCTTGTATTTGTATCGATAAACCTCATTTACCAAGACCGCGATAGTAAATTAAATAGATGCAAAATCGAACGCATTCGCTGCATAAAATATATCACAAAATTCCATCGGTCACGCGATGCGACTCCCGATTAGTCCTTCATGTAAATACATATGCCTCCCCGAGTATCAAAGTGATTTTTTCCTAACCTCTATTCTCACAATGATTAAATCGTTTCTACAATTCTGCCAAGGGCATCGCGTGCATGCTCTGTCGTGAATCACACATGCACTAGTATGCGAATTTGGTCAGTTCCAGGATCGTAGAACGAGCCGATAGCCGAGATCCGTGCACATCATAGTTCACGGTGAAGATCGGATGTGGTGGACGTGCCGTTTAGCTGGAGCAACGACAGTGTCAGCATCGGAGGTAGCCGCGTGTACAGACGAGCTGGCACGTGAAAGGGCATATTGGATGAACAGGGGAGATTGTCGGTGATGGACAATGAGCAGCCGCATCAGGAACTGGTCAAGTGCGTGGTCGTGGGCGACACAGCAGTTGGAAAGACCAGACTGATCTGCGCGAGAGCTTGCAACAAACACGTGTCACTCTCGCAACTGTTGACGACTCACGTGCCCACCGTCTGGGCCATCGACCAGTACAGAATCTACAAGGACGTAAGTTTTTTTTCTTCGAGAGAATCTAAGTGCACTGTTCTAATCGCATGGGGATCTAGAGTCTAATCTACCTGAATAAAATAATATCTTTCAGGTCTTAGAGCGATCCTGGGAGGTGGTCGACAACGTGAACGTATCCCTGCGCTTATGGGACACGTTTGGCGACCACGAGAAGGACCGCCGTTTCGCGTACGGCAGGTAATACGTAATCTCTTCTTCGATCTTCACGCAACCGAGATTTCTTCGACAAGATGAAACGTTCGACTCTCTCGCTATAGATCAGACGTCGTGCTACTATGTTTCTCCATAACGAATCCCGTTTCCCTGCGGAACTGCAAAGCGATGTGGTATCCGGAAATACGAAGATTCTGCCCACAGACACCGGTGTTGCTGGTGGGATGCAAGAACGACCTGCGCTACATGTATCGAGATGAAACTTATCTCAGCTATTTTCGAGATCGCAGTCCATTCGTGAGGTACGTTATTCATCGCTTTTCTTCCGGGTTCAGAAGCAACATTTCAGATTGATTTTTTCATCCTATATGATAGCTCGTTCAAATGCATCGATGCTTCTTCAACGATGGCCTCTTTGGCAAACTGTGTCAAAGTATTGATTTCGCGGGCTCCGCAGGCCTTTCCGATCGGTCACTACTTTTCCTCCACTTATCAGATGAAAATTTCCCCTTTTGAGAACGTAATCGATGCAATGAACGACATTTCGAATGTCTTTAACATGGCGATATCAAATTCCCGTTGGGTAGCAACATTAAAAAGCCAGATTAATAGAACCTTGACATATGGCAAAGGACTCTCGAGGGAACCTCAAAGTTCAGCGTGACTTTCAAGACTTCTCTTTTGTTTCTGTTGCGCGAAGATGACATGCTGACATCCGGAAGGAGTTCATGTCTGATTGGTCATAATAAAATCTTTCTCTTTTGTGAAACTCTTACGAAGACAGGACATGAGTATTATGATTAGACTGTAGAGCTTTAGAATTCTAAGAAAATTTAAAGAGTGAGCTCGGATAAATTTAGGGAGCAGATTACCCACCGATATCCATAATTCTTTTATCTCGATATTCTTAGGGCAACGAGGAAAAGCGATCTCGTGATGCCCGATCAGGCCCGCGCCGTTGCGCGTGAACTTGGCGTTTGCTATTACGAGACTAGCGTCTTCACGTATTACGGTGTCAACGAAGTCTTCGAGAACTCGATCCGTGCTGCTCTGATCGCTCGTCGTCAACAACGATTTTGGATGACGAATTTGAAAAGAGTGCAAAGACCTTTGCTCCAAGTATATTTAAAAGATATCTGAAAGTTTCATAATTAGCTAACTTGATTAGACCACAAATTAAAGGAAACATTCATGATTGTACCTAGGCACCGTTCTGCCCACCGAAACCAGTCCCACCGGAAGTATGTCTCGCGGCAAGTACCTACGAAGAAAACATGAGGACGTTATGGACGAAGCCAGTTCACACCGATGTAACCTTGATAGCTGGGAACTGCACGTTCTCGGCTCATCGGTGTCTGCTGGCCGCTGCATCGCCTGCGTTCCATCGACTCTTCTCCATGGAACTTATCCAGGAACAAACACCTAGAAGTTCCAGTGAATCTAGCATGGTAAAGACAATTAGATTTAGAATTTGTACTTTTGTTACTTTTATAATATCTGTCCTATGTTATTAAGGTAAGTACATTCGGAGAAGCAACGGTTGGCGATTTCAACGATGACACCGAGTGCCTGATACGTATCGATCAATCAAAACCCACAAAGTAAGTTTATCCGACAAATCAGTTTCGTATCTAATTCTTCTAAATCCCGGTATGATGCAACCGACAATTCTGAACAAATGTTGCAGAGTTTGGGAACAACTCAAACGACGTTCGAGCTTCCAAGTACTGCCCACGATGGATACCCAAAGGAAGTCGACTGGTGCAACCAGGGAACTCAATCATCCTGCCTTTCAGAATATCCGTGTGTGCCTGGTAAGTACCTGCAACATCAATGAACACTCTTTATATTTCTTCTTCTAATCTTGTTTCTTGGTTTTATTAATTGAATCATAGACGGAGAATACAAACGGAATGCAACAACCAACGACAATGGTGACACTGTCCAAGCTAATCACGCCGCAAGCAATGCAGCAATGCTTGCAGTTCATATACACGGGCAGCTTGGATAAACGGTATCACGATCTACAAGTACGTTGCGTCGGTAGATTTACTATGTGGCCAGCAGGTACACCCGTCCAGCACTCTCGTGAAGTCTTATTGTTTTTTTCAATTGGCGTAACAGGTTGCGTACGCCGATTTCGCGCATTTACTTATTGCAAGTGTAGTTACGGTATGAGCAAACGAATAAAGAGAGCAAGTTCAATAATTGTGTCGACAGGTTACGTCAGTTCTATCGAACTAGGAATCTTGGCTGCAGAGAGCTTCTTAAATCCGAGATCTTGTTATAATCAATGTACTTTCTTTAAACAATGAGTTTAAGCGATACTATCAGTGCGGTATACGGTAACTAACGCGGCTCTATTCTTTCAGACAGCTCCTATCGGGCTTCTACTGGTTAGTACAATGTGAGATACGTTTGCTGACACCAGCACACACCGTACACACATGTAACAAATACATACACACATACATACACACAGTGATACCTACATCTGGGTGCAACGTAGGCTTCCTTTGGATAAAAACTATTGTAGAAGAAAGAGCGTCTTATTTGGAAGATTAATCTTAAAACTTTCTGTTCTGTTTCCAAGTCTCTAAGCTTCTCAATTTTTAATCTTCCAAATTTCTAAGTTTATCCAATTTTTAAATTGGGTCCTCTTTTTCCTACATCACTACTTTATCTAGGGGAACTTGCCGTGCTCTCCAGTACACCACACGCACGCATCAAGTAGAGCCATTTAGCTTTAAACTGTACATCAATTCTCAGAAGATTGATCAGTTAGGCCATTGTCACGATTATTGTTATTTTAGCATGTCCTCTTATCCATTAATCGATCAAAACATAATAGAAGAGAACAATACAGGCAAAGGACGTATCTGTAGAATCTCATGCAATGAATATATCGAACATTCGTAATGATCATGGGTGCATGGATTATTGTCCACACGGTTCAACGATTCATATCAGTCATTTCATATCCATCTTGCGTGACAAAGGGTCACCCGTTGATGGTGCACTTTTCTCGCTCGCAGGAAATCAGACAAGCGGCGGAATTCTTGGAACTTCCACAATTGCTGATGGTACTTGGAAGTATTCAGACAAGAGATCAGTTCAACAGTGACCTTAACTATCGGTACAAGCAAGTGGTGAGACAAAGACTTGAAGACATTTGCTTGGAGCAAGGTAAAACGTTAAATAAGATAAATCATTAACGATCTGGTTGATTGATTTGGTTGATCGTTCCAGGACTCTTTGCCGATGTAGTGTTCGAATTGGACGATGGAAGTGTACCGGCTCACAAAGCGATTCTCACTGCCCGATGTGACGTGATGAAGGCGATGTTCTCTGGCGATTTTCGTGAAAGTAGCGCAAAAGTTGTAAGTCTTGCTCGATACAGTCTCATTCTATTACATCCTGGAAATTATAATAAAACTCAAATAATAGATAGTGTTTCCTGGAGTACGCGAGTACACATTCCACAAACTGCTCTGCTACCTCTACACAGACGAGGTCCCAGCAATTTCCTCCGGTAGGTGTTTGAATCTACTCGAACTAGCCAACCGACTCTGTCTGCAACGACTAGTTAACTTAGTCGAGAGCAGAGTGATAGAAGACCTTGAGAGGCTATCGCAGAACGATGGGAACGAGGCTGTGGAGAACTGTCTGAGGTTGCTGGAGCCGTGCAAGGTCAGCCTTCGATCATTTATAAATCGATCAATAACCGATGAATCCAATAATTATCAATTTATTCGCGCGTCGTAGTTGCACAACGCCGATCAACTCGCAGATTGGTGTATGAACCATCTTTGCGTAAATTACAACAAATTGTGCAAGATGTCCCCGCGAAGCGTTCGCCTCCTTCATCCGGAGAATCAAGAATATCTGAACGAACATCGATGGCCTCCAGTTTGGTATGCGTCAGCAAATCTAGTTTGTTAATTGAGAACCTAAAAATTATTTTTTTTACGATAGGTATTTGAAGGATTACGATTATTATCAAAAATGTCTGGCGGAAAGGGACCGCGAAAACAAACCGACCTTGAAAAGGAATCGTAATCAGTCCGGCTGTCTGTGCTTCTCCGGCTCCAGTAAAACTAGAAGAGAAGGTTCCACTAATGGCAGCGCTACGGCATCGTCAGCGAACAATGATCCACAAGCGGAACGACCTCTCTTCGACTCGTCGATAGAATCTGGTGAACAGGTCGTATGACAAGAGCCAAGCGGCATACGCCGCTCCATCAGATTCATTCTGGTCCTACCCGTGCTCATGGTCTTCATATGCACCATTTTTACTATTTTGATACTGCTACAGATTTATACTTAAGGAACGGTAAACGCGGACAAGGTGACCGATGCACATACCAAGTATACGTCTACTACTAAAATGTACCATGAAACCTATTTGTATTCTTGGATGCAATGTAGGTTTCCTTTGGATAAGAACCCGTCTAAGGGGAGGAGTGCTCCACCGTTTATCTCTGATTTTAAAAAACTTCTAAGTTTTCAATCTTTTAAACTTCCAAATTTGAGGACTTTCTAAATCTGCGAATTAACTAATCTGAAACTAGCAGATAGTATGGGCTCTTTCCCACATATTCCTGCACCCATACTCCCTGTACTTGAAACGGGCTATTTTTGTCGGACGCATTCAGGGTGAATCGTCTCTCCCTGACGTACATTTATTTTTCTTCCCTGAAAAAGTACGCTCGATTAGAGCATAGATTTTTTAGGAGTGTACGATGCAAACTTCTCGCTAACTCGGTACGGCCATATTTTTTTCTACGCAAATAGTTCCAACGAAAGTTATTCGAACATTGCGCTATCGTCAAACGAACGTATTAAAAACGTTGTCGAGCTGCTATAATCCTTTTAAAGTAACTTCCTAACGGACGTCCATCGTTTCTAAACAAACCAACCAAAAATACAAGCTGGTGCCTTTCGTTGATAACTCGTCGTTACCACTACAAGCGTAACATTGACCATCTGGAAAAGATTCGAACATCTTTTTATCGTGTGTAACACAATCTAGATCGCAAAGACGAGTTACGGCGCGGATTTCGACGATGTGGTTTCTTCGGGATACCTTGCGTTTGATTGTCCGTTGAATGAGCACGTCATATTTCTCTACGGAGAACAGGAATACTTTAAATTGTTCGTCTACTTTGATCACGTGAACGGTCATTTTTATATGCAGGTTACTTTGGTTACTGTTCAGGATACCGAAGCTTTCAGAACAATTAACCGTTTTGATAATTATCGTTGTTGACTTCTGCCTTTAATTATGATTTTGCAAGCTATTATACGATGCAACAAAAACGTGACGAAACGTTGAAATCAGGACAAGTCACCGAAACATTTTCAACAGACGATAACGATCGGCGTACTTCTATCGATGCGTGTTAGACTGAAGAAAACGAGCAATAGCTTTAGTACATAGTGAAGCGTAAAATATTAAGCGATACGTATAGTTATATAAGAAGATAAAACAGCGTACATGAACCTCTCGAATCGTAAACTATTAACTATTACACAAAATAAACGCGAATTTTTACATCGTTTGTACGATACTCGGCGACAAGATTCTTGTTCCATCTTCTTTAGTTCTTCTCCGACGAGCAAGGTTACAGTTTCTTCGAATCGTTAGAAGACTTGTCGTATTTGTACCGTTTTTCTAATCATCTATGGTTAAGCGAATTGTCCTCGTCGATCGTCGATTTACCTTTTAACCGGAAGGGGAACGTGCAGTTCAATCGACGCAGGTTAAGATCGTCCAATAATAACTGCAACATATCGATCACGGTAATGGGTTACTGCTAGAATTACTATTTGCGACTATGTCGGTAAGAATAATTAATAAATAGGTAACGAGAGAGCGGGAGAGAATCGATTATGTTTGTAAGAAGTGTACGTCGGTGATGGGCAGATCAAGTGCTCGTTGGGATGTTATGGACATCAGTGCATGCAGTTATAACTGAGAACTTGTTCTCGGACACATTTGCCTGTCACTGATGTACACTGCGTGCATTTAACGTTCATAGGGTATAGAACGAAGTTATATCATATTTCCATGTAAGAGCGAATCCTTGCGTACCTTCTATATTTTCTGGACAATTTCATACTTTTTAAATGCACAAATTATTGGTCCTCGTGCGTCGAAGAAGCGTAACCTTCGTAGGGTCATTATGATGATCGGTTGAACGTAAAACTACCTATAATATTAGCGGTTGGTATTATAGGACTTGATATTCGTTAGTAGTCCGTCATCACAAATACCGTTGTTCAATTCATTCCGTACATTGTTGTATGTTAAAAGTGTATTTGGAAGATCGAACGAATGAAACGAATCGAGAGAAAAGAATGAAGAGAGAAAGAACACGCGGAGAATAATTGAACTATATAAACGACGTATGTGTTTTGCCATCCACAATTTTAGATTTTGTATTTTATGTATACGAAGAACATTCGTTTCTCAAGAGCTTTTAAATAATTTTGAGCCGTTTCAAATGTTATTCGAATTGCACGACGTATCGTCGAATTGAAAGTAATTCGATCGTTACGTTTGCATACTTACGCGTGAAATAATTGACAACAAAATAAACGCATACTGTCACAAAAGCGTTACTGCCCAATTTGCAGGAAATTCTGTAATGAAAACGACGTATGCCAAGAGAGTGTTTGTTCCGGCGAGGGTAAGAATAACGTCCCACTTGTACGCTACGTCAATTTCAATGTCAATGTTATCTTTCATCGCTCTTAAATGTATATTTTATACTGAAATTGGTAATCGTAGAATTAAGGGTACTGTCGCATGTACGGTTGCAAATATGGAACGATAAAAGGCATCAATTTTCGGGCGTATTTTAATCACAGTTATCTTCATGACGCATAAAAGAGATCGAATTGAAAATTTATTCAGGGTATTTGCGAGCGCTTGCAGCTCAAATCTATAAACATAAATAGTTTATAATTGGTATTACCTTTGTCATATAAATAGCTTAAATTCATAGAGATAATACTTACAGTTATATTTAAAAAATTCTTTTGCTTCCATTCATGGTATTTGGATCCATTTTGTTTCAATTTTAATTGAATTTTCAAATTTTCCCGCGCTCGCAAAACCGTTGAACCTAACCCCTTAAAGTATTGTTGCGACATCTATTTCGTAACAAAAATCAAATCGATCAAATTAATTGATCGTTATCAATTTGGTCGTATACTAAAATTTAAGCATGAACATCAATTAATAAATAATGAAATTACTTGAATATTTTATGCTACAAAATTTAGCACAGAGAAATGAATTTTCATTTCTTCATAGGTAACATTTATTAATTGATATTAAGTTGCGTAGGCACTTTATCATTCGAATTTATAATTGTTTCATTGTTTAATTCTTTTGTTGCTTTAATGAACTTACGATTGTAAGCAGTTTTCTATTCTGCGTATTTGCAAATATCCTTTCGAATTCAAAACACTTATATACCACCTATTAAACGCGCTGCGATTTAACAAATATATGACGAACGACAAGTAATTAGTATTACAAAATTTTAGTAACGTCAAATTTTGTAATCGTATTTAGAAATTACGTTCAAAGATATCATGAGAATCATGCGAAACAAACTTAAAAAGCGATTGTTCGAAGATCTTGACTGACAATCCAAATCGATTTTCGGATATCTTCACGACCGTTCTTTGAGACAATGGCGACATCTATGTCAGATTTAATTTTACCCGCATAAAATTAAAAGTAAAACTGTATATACGTATGCATGCCGCTTCAAGAAATATGATTTTTATCTTAAGCTAAATTTTAATATTCTATTTTCAAATGCACAGGCGATAAATAAATCTAATTTTTAATGAAACTTCGTATATATTAATGCTGCGTACAAAAATTAATTGAATTTTGAAAATTAACAGTTATTTTACATATAATCGTAAAACCTTCATTTTATTTCAAGAAATAATCATCTTTCTATGTTACGGTCACAAGTAATTATTGTTTTACTAACTTTCTGCAAAAAAAATATAGCATATATCGTAACTTACATATTAAGTTATTTTTCATAGACTCGCATAAAAAATACAAAATCTAGTACATAATACTTTAAGATAAAAGTTCATTTTATTTACAAAATGATGAAGAAATAGAAATGATGGATATGAATTTATAATGGTGCTATTAATGTTGACATTGCAGTTTTGATTTCATCGTAAAGTTCCTTGTACTCTGAATGCTCTTTAATAAGTACCATAAGGCTGCCTCTTTTTACACCCATTGCAGTACCAATATCTTGTCTTGAAGGAGTATAACAATATGGAATATTTTTGTCTTCGCATACAATTGGGAGGTGACACATAATTTCTGTGGGGAAGACATCTCCAGCGAACACCACTATCCTGATAAAATATATAAACTGTTATCAGAATTCTGAAATCTTGGAATCTTTGTTTTCAATTGTAAATGTATATTTATTTTACCCCTGTTCTCCTTTACGAAGATGCTTCTGAACGTCTTTTAATCCATTTCGAAGATAAGATTTTTGTTTTGAAGCTGAAATGTGTATGTCGTAAATAATAAATATTATACTTTACAAAAAGCATTAACATTGGAAACACCTTACGAAATGTACTTTTAATAACACTTACCTTTCTTTATACATTTATAAATCTTTTTTGTTAACTTTTTGGGCGCCATGGGTTTGGCTATGGCATTTGTGTATTTTAATTTTTCTTCATAACTGAGTTCTGTACCATCTCCTTCTTTCATGCTGTCGTCAATTTCCATTTTAACTGACACTTGATCCATTTTTTACGTTAATGGTAGTTATTTTCAGTAAAAAATTAATTTTATTTCTACCACGTGCGATCACACACAACCTATAGACTGAACGCACTTCGACATTGAGGAACTCTAACCTAAAATTAATCTATAGTTTCACGAAAGCATAGTGTATAGCAAATTGTATAGTTTGAGACTAAATGGAAAATGACATAAATTTGTTGTCCATTAATTTTCTGCGGTAAATCTTCTTTGATGGATGTTATATGTATCGTTAAAGCAGAAGAATGCTTTTTAACTTCTGCGATCCACGTTTACGACCAGAAATTCAGTGTAATACTGTCAGTACAGAGGGATATGAAGTCACCAACCTAATAAGTGACAATGACAAAGGATTTCTAGCTTATGCTTGTATTAAACCACCTGTCAATATTGATATTACATTCTTGTGTAATGTACGTATCAACCATATTTTAATTTGGCCACATGTTGGTTCACAGAAATCATCTGGATTTCAATTATATTCCAAAACAAGTAACGATGCCAGTGTGCCTTATGCCTTATTAGCTACTGGGTTTTTAGACCATTCAAATGCTGGATTATTGTTGTACCCATCAAATGTCAATCATGAAACAATTTCTGTTCCACCAAATTTTTTAAAACGTTATATAAAACCTTCCCTACAGTATTTAACAACATATATAAGTAATTTAAGAATATGTATATGTAAGACAGAAAATTCAGTACCTGCATTAGGTAAGATTGAAGTATGGGGAACAGTATCACCAAGGTGTGGGAAAGATACAATGGCTAGCATTTGTACTTTATGGTCTAAACCACAACTTTCTGTGTCTGAATCCGTAAAAGCACCACAGAATAATGATTCACCTATTACTACTACAAATAACAAGTAAATACAATCTTACTTTGTCCAACATGTGGTATTAAAATATTGTGAATGGTTCATTTATATTAAATATGTACTATAATTGTTTCAGAGAACAATTAGAATTATCTCTACAAGTTCCTGAATGTTTTTTAGATGCCATTACTTGGGAAATCATGACACAGCCTATTTTATTACCAAGTGGCAAAATAATTGATCAAACTACATTACAGAAACATGAAGAAACTGAAGCTTTATGGGGAAGGAGACTAACAGATCCTTTCACAGGTTTGCCATTTAGTGAAGATCGTAAGCCTGTTATAGCAAATGCATTAAAAGCTAGAATAGATAAATTTTTACTTGAAAATAGTAATGTAGAAGAAATTAAGAGGCTGCCAAGAGTTTTAGGTCGTACATTATCTTCAGATATAGCTGATAAGAAAGTATTGGAAATTCCTAAATATTTGCTAAAAGAAAATGTGTCGAATAAAAGTTTAAGTGACAATAAATCTAAGTTGCATTGCAGAATGATAAATGCACAAGAAAGTAAAAAATTTTGTCATAAACTGCCAGTTATTGTAATGTCTAGTAAACGAAATTCTTCCATCTTAAGTAAGCCCACAAAGAAACTAAAGACTATAATTTCTAATACATCACTGTATAAGGAAACAGAAAGTAAGGAGAAGGAATCTGACTGTATCAGTGTAATAGATTTAACAACTAATGACAATGTGGATGATGATGTTAAAACAGTAGCACCTTATCTAAAACGTTTTGATAGTACTTCTGAGGCACATGGTGAAAGTTCCAAATCAAATAGTTGCTCCTGTTGTTCTACTAGTATCTTTTACCAACTTCCATGCAAACATGTATTGTGTAGGAAAGTTTTACTATCTATGAAAAATAATCATTGTACAGCTTGTGGTATATCTTACAACAATAGTGAAATACAACGAATTTATGAATAAATGCAAGTACTTAATCGTGGTGATGAAATTATTTATTTATATCGTGTTCTTTTATTATTAATTGTAGACATTTTACACTAAGTATTGTAAATAAAGCTTAATGATAAGTTGTAATAAATATTTAAAAATTTCAGTTCATATGTATCAAATATTAAGCAAATAATAAGTAATATTAACAATGGTTCACGCCGAGTTGTGTTTTCAAGACACAATAATTTTTTTACCAAATGTATACTATGTTACAAATTTTCATAGATGTTATGCACACTTCATATACGAAAAATATGCACAGAATGTTCCTGGTTAGCCTTCTTCGATATGTATGTACATGTGTTTTGTAACAAATAAAAAGCATAGTAAATTTTTCATTATATAAAACATTTTTATAAAATTTAAAAAGTATTTCTTACATAAAAACGGATTTAAATTGTGCATATCATAATTCTGTGCATAGTAACACAACGAAAGAAGTCTCAATTTAAATATTTGTCAGAACAAAATTGAAAATGTCGATTTGGTAAAATTTGGATTATCTCAAATAATTTTTTAATCGAAAAGACAATACTGTTTTATCATTTGTTATCGAAAGTATCAATTATTTCTACATCCGAATATAAGAATATAATCTAGTATGTTTAATTTACATATTATAATACCCTAAATCCACTACCCTGACTTTGTCTTTTGGCAATATTAAATAACGATAATAAATAGTTACGCGAATCAGGAGAAACGTAAAACGTAAGTGTACGATCGGAATGAGGAGTGGTATTTTCAAAGACATCAGACTGTCCATCACTGTTTGTAGAAACACTAGCTAAGCCAGTGCTGCTACTACGAACGTACTCCGCAACTCGTGCTCGCATTTCTTGATCCATCTATTAACAATAAAATTTTAATAAGTAAATACATATGCAATTTTAATAATATTATACCCATTGCATCATACCTCATATGGAGCTGGTGATACTGATCTATTATTCTGAACTGTCTCAGGAGAACAGTATAAACATATTGTTGATTCCAAATGATGGTCGGCACTTGTTAAATCTTTTAATAAAAATATTCGTTCTATATTGTCTTCCGCCGTATTAACCAGTAATAATGCGTGTCTTGTTAAAACCAATGTTACGGCACGGTTACTACCTTGTTGAATAACATAATCTGCATTGGCAACATGCAAAATATTGCCATGATTGTTTTCAAGCAATGGTAATAACCACCAAGCATATCTAATAGATGTGTTATTATTGCCAGTTGTGTACTGAACAACTGGTCTTTGTCGAGGCTGTAACAACATGTCTACTATTAATTTATTTCATTAATAGTATTTAAATATAAGATCAAGTAGCGTGTACTATAAAACAATTTACCGAAGGTAAAGAATTCCAGCCAGCGCCTTGAAGTAATCCTTGTCCTGTTAATGCAACCAATTCTGCAGCACCGCTTAAAGGTTTAGTGACTACACCAACTAGACCAAGGCCAACACCGGTGACAAGACTTTTAGTTGTTATCTCTCCTGACCAAACCTGTTGCAAAGGATGGTGTGCCAATCCTGCGACTGCAGCTAAATAAATATAACAATTCACGTGAATCATCTTGTATGACAAAAAAATGATAAATTAAGAAGTAGTATTATGATATACCAAGAAGACTCATTCCTAGTCCAGTTAAGCCTTGATAGAATCCCTGCGCCATGCCTTGGGGTCGCATTCTTCGGGACTCTTCTTGTCGTTGTAAATGTTCTTCATCGAGTGTTAGGCGATCTAAATTCCGTGCTACACTGGATGCTAGTTTAGTTACAGAATTCAGAGTACCTAGACCAAATTTATTTATGAAATATTTAAAGTTTATTACTCCTTCAGATGTCTGTAAATATTGATACCTGCTGTGACGTGTCTCATTAAACTGGCTGAGCCATGTGTTATTCCTACAATGAAACCCCATGGACCTTGCAATAAACCTTGAAATGGAAGAGAAACAAAGTCACGAAGCCCTGATCCAAGAGCTTGTGCCAAACTTCCTGGTGATCCTAATATTTCTAAAGATCCAACTACCCAACCTGATGTACAAACATTTCAGAAAGTTGAAATTTATGATGTATAGGATTAGAAATATAAAAAAAAAATATTACCTGCTCCAAATATAGCACCAGATAAATAATGCATTGTAAGAGCATTACCAAGTTTATAAGGTGTAGTTAAAATATTCTTTTTCTCAAATGTTCCAAAATATAGTGGGGAATGATCTAAAGCTACATATAAACGGACAGATGTGTGAACGCTCAGTAAAATAGACACAGGTTCTATCTTTAAGTTTTGCAGTCTTAATGGTGCACTCAATATTTTTGCATCAACCATTATGTAGTCAGGAATGTATACTCCGATCGTCGAAACCAATGTCCTTGCCTTTTTCAAACTATCAGGCACTAGAAATCTTGGTGGTACCATTGCAGTTGCATAATTCAACAATTGAGTTATATATGTATCCTCGATGTAAGCACTAATTGGTGCGAATTTTATAAAAAGATCTTTTGACACTGAAAGTAGCATTGAAGAGAAATTAGTATTAGTATAAAATAAAAATTCAACATGTAAAAATCGGAATGTATAGTAATGTACCTCTTAATTGCCCTTGTTTTTCTAAAACATAATCAATTGCTATTAGCGAATTTTCTCTGATCTGTTCAAGTTTACTCATCAAGCAGTTGCACGTATAAAATCTGGTTTCTTTTACTAGAAGTGGACTCTGACTTATTAAAACTACAGGAAAGTCAAATCCTCCTTGATCAAATAACTGATTATCTAATTGTAAGTCACCTATGAAAACTCGCAAATTTATGGTCTTAGATTTTGCAACAGCAGCGACTATAACATCGGTCATAGACAAACTAGCCACTTCAATTCGTTGGGCATTTTCATTCATGTCGTGCATGATAACAATTGTAACTCCGCGAAGGCAAATAGTTGCAGATCCCTCGTTAGAATTATTTTCTCCAACAATTTTTGCATCATCGTTCTCGCTACCTTTGATATTTTCTACAGTGGTTATTAAACGTTGTAAATGCATTTGCGAAGAAGTTTTCATATCTGGAGTTGAAGTGTCTTCTTGAGCAGAGAAGAAAGTGGTTACCGAGGTCGAACTACCAGAACTTTGCACATTTATCGTTGATCTGTCATCTTCTTCAATTGAAAATGACCCATGCAATGATTCAATATCTTTGGGATCATTCTCTTTACGCAGTAATCGACTTCTAATGTCTCGTGCAGACACCTCCACTTGTGAAATAGGAACAATATTAATGTACGTGGTGTAACAATGATTTTGCATGATCAACTTCACATCCCCATAGGATGGCAATCGGACATACTGATCCACTGCCACACCTGATATTGCGGACAAATTTATTCCTCTCGACCATCGTAGCTCTTTGCCCTTTATTTGTTCGTTATAACCACTCGTCACAGCAGAAAATAGTAAGACATTTGAAGCGTTGGTAACCGGAGCATCAGGTAGCCTATTGCTGATAGATGGAATGGTATAATGGCAGTTCGCATTACTTTCAATTTCACAAATCCAAGAAAAATGAGGAGTGTCCGGTATTATTCCTCCTCCCGATTCGTTAGCTTGACCCAGTAAAATTTTAAAGGCGCATGTGTTCTCGATTAGTAACTGAGGATGATGATCCACGTACATCATTATATAAGTCGTACCCTTATCCTCTTGTATAGTGATAACTACTGGCATGGTGGTAGACCCATTTGGAACAGCAACACATTTGCGACTCATGCCTTGGTCAACTCGGATTGGGCACGACCACTTATGTCCCAGACTCAGAGATATATAAAGTGCAAGTGGTTCTATGATTTCCTCCATATACAATGTATACCACTGTGTGATGGGGATGCCCTGTTTCTGATCTTCATTCGATGAAATATTGAAGCTGAAAGGGGTGAGATCATTCGGTAGTTCGAGTCTAGTCGCATCCTCGTGAACTGCTAACGTGGCAACGCACAATTCTTGAGGCGTTAAGTTATTAATAACGTGGCTACTTGTTACTCGTACAAGACGCATATCTTCGTACATGCTGGAATTAATATTCATAATTGAGACACTAGAGCCACAATCTACACATGTTTTAATATTTCCATCTAGTGGAATGAGTCCACCTATTTTTGGCATATAGAAGCTTTGACTCCAATCGGGCCTAGCCAGTTGCAGAGCCTGGGATGTGTAGAAGGTGTCGCCGATGCCAACGCATAAATGAAATGTACCTTCCAATTTAGGTGGTGTTATGATGCCGTAATGAGGAATCTGACAGAGCTCGATATCCTCAGATACTAATGAGAGGTAACATCCTACTGAATTTAAAATAAAACACCATGGTTGCAGTTCTAACAGCAATGTACTCGACACTAATCCAGCATCTTGATACTTCACTTGTACATGCGTTTGCGGTTGTTCAGCAGATATCCATTCCTCCATCTCGTCTTCCTGGAAAGGCCACTCAACTTCGTTCGTTTGATTCTCAAGACTCTTCAGAATATCGTCGATGTCCTCTGACTCGGGTCTTCTGAAGAACTTTCGTTGGTCTACAGAACTGTACGACAATGGAACGTACGGGTTAGAGGTGGAGACTCCAGATTCCAGCTGGAATGTTAACTGATGAAAATGTTCAAATGTTCCAGGACAGTACAGTTGTTGTCGTTCACCCCGACCATTCACCATTGTGCTTAAAGATATCTTCAACGAAGGTGTATCCATTTGTACTCTAACTGGTACCGGTAGATGTGACTTGATCATGTAAAGGGGACTAAGCACAGCTAATACTTTCATTCTCTCTTGAATCGTTTGCGTCACTATCCGAACCCAGATGCTTAAAAATTGTCCACGTTCTTGCAACGGAACTTTAACGAGCCATGGTTGTCCCCATTTCACGTTAGGCTGAAGAGGAATATCCCCTGTCCACGACAGATTTGGTACATTCGTGAAGCGCAAACGTATTGCCATTTTCTTGTTGCCATCAAGTATAACCGATGGCGGTCGACTTTTACCAGCAATAGGATATACGTCTTTCAGAACGGTCACTTTTGATCCAATGTCAGCCTCGTACCTGACTAACTTCATTTCAAAATTATCAACCAATTGATTGGAAATTATAAGCTGTCCGCAGAACGTGACAAGCTTCTGCATGGCGGAAATCGACGCGACGCTTACAAATACTGCCGCTTTTGTTGCTGAATTATTAAATTCGATTGCCTGGATTCCATCAGTGCCTACAGAAAATGGCTTGCTCCATAACCATACATTGTCTTTGATCGCTATTCGCAACATTTTGTTACTGATATGTCGCCATGAATAGAAATTACATTGCCTACTTTCTAACAGAATATTTTCTCCTGTACCACTTTGACCGAAGAGAATAGGTACATTACTGTTATTGGCTACCATATAGCGTGTGAATAGAATTCCACACTTCTTTTCTTCCTCCAGAGAGGCAAACCATAAATGCGTGGAAACTGCCAGCGTGTGGGCTATGGTTGGACTCAGTTTTAGAGAAAAAGGACTACACGTTAAAGATATATCAGTTTTGTCTGACAGCGAAAGTTGTAATCTTGCTTCCAAAGGATCTAATACTTCTTGCATAGTTAGGTAACTGTAATCCAGTATATGTATCCCAAACGTGCCACCAATATCAATCAATACTGAACCGTCTATCCACCTATTAAGCACAAGGATAGCTCCTTTATGCTCCAGAGTCATGAAGCATTGAGTTTCGGGTAGTATACCTTTCAAAGTATAATTTTTTAAAGGTGGCTGTAACTCATCTATAACCGAGTTAATTTGGTTAAACATTGATATGTGGATAGCACCAATATTAAGTGCAGCTTGTATGTTAGGTATAATTGAAGAGTTGAAATAAGAATCTATGCGCAAACAGGCTGCAAGAACTCGGGCTGAAATTATGGTTTTCGGTCGATTGCTGTTTAGAAGAACCACACGCCATATGCAAGCCACTGCACGCGCCGGAGCTTTGTCAGGAAGTTCCAAACGATAAGAATCTGTTTCTGACAAATAAAAATCAGCGTAACGTTGATAGGACATATGACAATCACTCCAGTATTCTAGAGTACAATGTACTCTTTCCACGTTAACAGTATCTGAATCTAACGTCTGAAAAAGATGTAAGATAGGTATAACCAAGTGATGATAAAAATTTCTAAATAAAGTCTTCTCTATTATGAATTTGACTTACTTCAAACGGAACCGGCGATACATGTATTCTCGTTAATGTTCTTGGCTGAGGATATCTCCAGGCCATCGATTGTTGAGGATAAGTGAAAAATATGACCTAAAAAAACAGTGTATTGGAAAATTAGTTATTCTTTAATTTAGTATGGAAGTATTAGCAAACTTACTTGATAAGGAAAAGGAAGTTCATCTGCATTTCCATTTACGAATTGAAATGCGCCTGCTTTAAGATCATCCTGATAGTGTTGCTCAGTCGAAAGTACAATTTGTTTTCCACTATCTTTGCTTTTTGACGAAGACAACGTTAACTCGCTTAATAATAACTGGCAATCTTCCACAACACTTTTTAGAATTTTTATTTGTTCTGGACCAAAATCTAAATAAAGACTATCGCTATCAGCCTGTACTTGTACTTGTGGAATAGAATCAGTATTCTGCCAAGTTTCCCATAGCAAGCAAATAGTCACGTTGCAACACCATGGATTTAAAAGAACTTTTATGTTTTCGTTAAGGATCACTGATATGATACAAGAATCTACAGACGTGTTAGAGTATATTCTATCGGGTCTAAGAAGAGATGAAATATTGCCGGATAACGAAGACAAACTAGCTATTATTTCAGCACCAGAATCAGTTTTTAGAGAAAGCACCACTTGCTTTGTAGATATGTGCAAATCAGGCGAAGTCATTCTTTTCGATTTGGTTACTGAAGGTATCTTTATATCGTCAAAGTGTTCGGAAGATGTTGATTCGTGCTGACTTGTCACACATGTTAATATCTGATAACAAATAAAAATCAGTAGTCTTCCATCTGTGCTACACTTTTGAGGCGTTTTGTACAAGCATGATACGTTACCTTATTTTTAATACTATATATCTGATTTAGTCTTGATAAGGAGAAATGAATTTTTGTAGGTCTTCCCATATCTATGGAGAACTGCGGATTTTTTCCTAAAGTTTTTTCGTATTTTACTGTTATAAAAGATGGAGGGATGCCTGTATCCGGGTGCAGATCCCCATTTTTTGTTTCAATCATATATACTTTGAAATCCTTTTCTGTTGGTATTGAAATTAATTCTCTGCGTTCTTTATCTCCAAGAGCAACGGTGATATCGAAACACGATACCTAATATAACAAATTTTTATACTAAAATATTCCTGGAAAAATTTTATTCTTGTTGGAAGATTAACATACTTGTATTTTTTGTAATGGATGCTGTTGAGAAAAATATATATTTGGTTGATTAACCATTATATAAAATAGTGGCTGCTTCTGAGTTTCGCCCTCTTCCTCTTCAACTTCATTTATATCCTATATAAATTTTATGAATTCAATATTGGTACATTTAATTAACTAAAGAACTACTTACAACTTGATATTCTGTGACTGTTTCCTGAATATCATAAAGCACGAATGTTATTTTTCCACAGTTTACTAAAAACTCAAATGGTGAAAGGACAGAGGTATCTAAAGATGGTGGCTTATCCTAAGAGAATGGAATAGAATAAATGACTTTTATTACATGCTTTAAACATCCAAACTCTTACTTGAAAACTTACAACAATCGTTGAATTTATGCTGGATGTTTCGAAATCGATACCACTGTCTTTAGTAAAATCAACATCTGTGTCCTCAGAAACTTGTTTCGTCCACGTAATTTGTCTCATACCTCCCACATTTGACAATGTTTTTTGAGTTGTATTGCTAAACACAGTTGCATCTAAATTTTGTTCAAAGTGTCCCAGCAATATATTCCTTAGCTCATTACTTAGAACTGACATCAATTGAATCTGATCCAAATTCACTGTCACTTCTATATCCGTAATACAATTTACTTCAATGGCACTTCCGCATACAGTTACATCCGGTTTAAATATCACAGGTGGAGCAATGATTAAACACAAATCAAACCTATGGTACAAATTTTTGTTAACGATATGTCATATTATTATTAACCTGTATTACGAATTGCATACTTTGACAATAATGGAAGCGTGGAAAACTGGCGTTCTAAACTACTTCCATGTCCAAGTTTATTCCATTCTAATGCAGGATTTTCATTCATGGTGTACAGATACGACTGAGACATTTTCTGTAGACAAATACTTTAATGCATCATATCACTAACAAATTAACAAATGTACTTCTTCAACAAACCTTGTTTATACTCATTTGATAATTTTTCCAAGTAGTTGTATGAATACATATCCCCTTTATATTAATTTGATACTGCCTATCTTCCACAGCAGAACCTGGTATACTCAAAATATTTGCTTGAGCTGCAAGTTGATATATGTCTAGTCTTAAAGGAGTTCTGCAAATCGGATTTTCGGCGTGTGGAGTAATTCGAACTCCGTCTACCTACAAAATCAATAAAATTTTCATTCAAGAAAGAAATTTACTTTTACTACATATTCATAAAAAAAACATGCAACTACCTGAAATATTAATAGATCATGCTGTGGTTTGAATTTTATTGCGTTCGAGACAGGTAACATTAGTCTAAGTCCTTTGAAGTCTAAATATACTAGTGGCAACATTTCGACATCAAGATTGGTGATACTAGTTAAAGGTGGTACTACATTTTGTTCAGAAATTTCAGTTGTACCCTTTTCAGCGGATTGATAAAACCACGTGAAAGGTTTTATCAGTTGCATGTATTTGCTAACTATTGTTAGTGGTAAAATTAGATCCATCATTTGCACTTTTATAACTACTTCAGAAATATAGCTATTAGCAGATAAGATACTCTCGGACATTATATCTTTCTAGAAAATAGAGGATGAAAATGTAAAATAATATAGGAATATTGTTTGCTCTACTTTTAATAATAGGTACCTTCTGGCTTTTGTGTTTTTTATAGGTACCCCATCGTGTATGAACATTTCCCGATTTTGCTCTAGTCAAGGTAAAACTTATAAACCCAGAATCATCACCTTTTTCTAAGCTATCTTCTCTCCCGCAAAGCACCGCGCCTACATATTCCCCAATATCCCAAGTCACTGAATTTGGCGCTCTACAAAAGAATATCTTCTATTATATCGCATTAGAATTACAAATACTATAATTCTTTATATAATTACTAACCTTGTGTAATGGAATATAGTAACTGTCGTGATTTTACTTTTTAATTTTAGGTAGACAGGTTGTAAATCTAAAGAAGTAATAATGTCTTCTAATTCAAGAACTAATTTTAACGAAGATAAACTTTCTTTTTCCGTAACATATAATTTTATAGCAATTTTTGTTATGGTCCACTGAATCCATGCAGTCAAAATTAATTCATCCGTATCTGAAAGAAGTATAATGTTAAATAGTCATATACATGAAACCAATTCTTAATTTTATAATATACCTTGTGCAGCATCATCCTTTGAAGTAGAAACTGTTGAGTTTGTAGTTGTATCTTCAGGATATAGTAATTGCGTTGGTGTAGATGGAGTTTGTGGTATGATAGGGAGAACAACTTGCGTCTCAATATTTATTTGAGTACTAGTTATCCCACTCTTATTAATACTGGTTGTGTCTCGTATTACGTTTGCTATACTTGAGATTATTTTGTTCATAAAAACTACCTGAAATTAAAATATTTTTCATACCCGTTTTACAATCATGTTATATAAGCCATATACTTTTATAGCAATACCTGTTCTTCGGAAATTGAAACGATAATCGGAGAATTGTCAATGTGAACGCAAACACCCAATGCTGATAATGTATTTTTTTCTGATTTGAACGTCGTGACCTTAGTTGTAAGAGCAACTGTAGCATTTAACGACATTTTTTTAATGAAATTTTTTTGGGTATTCTGTTGTAACATGTAACAATGGAAATCAACGAGACTCAGTGTCCACGGAAAACTCTGTGATTCTAAAATCAATTACCATAAGAATAATGTACCTTGATCATACGTTTTATTACTTACTGTTCGTCCACATCGATTTTGGTAGTACAACTGGTAATTCTTGAAGGTAAGGTGCCAATGATTCGAAATTTACATTGGATGAATGAATCACTAAAGTGGGTAACTTTATTATTAGTATTTGTAAATTAGTATCGTTTTTTAGTGCTCCATCTTTGGCTTCTTCTATACCTAAATAATTTGATTAAACATAGTTACAGTAATGATGTATTAAACATGTGCTGCAAAGTTTAAACATGTATGTACCATATGCCCCTATACCACTCATTGTCATTGATGGTATGTAAATAACAATATGTCCAACACAGCCACTTAACACAAGACCACCCCACCATGGATACAATTCTGATAATCTGACCAATATTCCCAAATTCTGTAAGTTCTAATATAGATTACATCTTTATAATTAATAAATAAAAAAAAAAATGTTAAAAATCTTTAAAAGTTATTTTAAATTTTCAATACCTGTCTTTCACCTTCAGTTTTAGAATCTTTTTTTTTTAGAGTTTCATCATTTTGTACAGTTTTTGATTTCTCTGTCGTTATAATTGACTTTCGTTTTTCTTTGTCGGAAGAACTATGTACACTTTCATGTAAACTGGGAAATGTTTTCTTCTTGGTACCAGTATCAGAAGATGCTCCTTCTAAATGTTGTTGCATTTCGGGCCGCATCGTGCATACCGTACCGATATTATAATAAGTAACACGATATTCTAACCATTTAAACAGCAGTGGATCGAGTGAAGCTCTAATGTCTGCCATCTGAAGAGAAACGAGAGGTGGATGCGTCTGTTTCTCAATATCCTTTGGGAACTGTATGACAGCTGTTAAGAGCGACTTATTCTCTATATCACTGAAACCAAAACATTATTATGAATATAAATTCCGCTTAAAATATGATCGACATATACCTACCCATCGATGTTACTTTCTGGACCCGAAAATACAAAGGCCTGTTGCGACTCATTAAGCGCAAACATTTTCACTGAACTTATACTTATTTCATTTGAAATTGTAACTAAAGATGACAGCTTTTTACAATTTACATTCTCAAATAATAATTCCAAGTAGACAGGATCTGAAATATACGTCACATATGTGTTACATTATGTATTCAATAAAAGTTTCGGTATTGTATCACCTACCTGCTTCTTGGCAAGCATCATTAAATAAAGAGGAACACACTAGCGGATTTGTTGTATCAGTAGGGTCGAAAATTGAAGTCAGTATAGATACAGCAACCATTAATTTTGCTTTTGTTCCAGTAATTGTAATACTATCCATGTGTACAGTGTATGTTTCATGTATTAAATCGACATCCTTCCAATATTGCGGATACAATAATTTCTTTATTTTACATTCAACAGAATAAGGCATTACTACAGATGTATGACAATTTTTTGTCAAATAAAGTTGACTCCTTGCTCCATTCACCTAATTAAAAATTAACGCTATTTTAAACATATAAATGTATATGTTTTTGGGTTACGTTACCTGCACTGAAATAACTTTATGGCACTGATTAAACATTTCTGTTGAAAGCTCAGTTTGTTTCGATGCACAAGCTGCAAGTCGAAATGGATATAAAGGTTGAAGTATGAACACAATTGCTTCATCACATTCAATACTCAGAAAAGGATCGTCTGTAAGAGCAGGCGTTAACGGTGTCGTCTAGCAAAATAATACGAAAGAAATAATAATGTAATAAGCACTTAACATAAGTGTTATGAATGATATACATATGCACACTACATACTCGACTTTCAACTATCTTTCGATGACGGGGTAATCCAGTGACAGAATGATCAGCTAATTGTAATTGTAGCGATGCTCTTATTACTATAAACTTTGTCTGGGCCATAGAGACATTTTCTCGTAATGCTTCATACTCTTCCAATGTAACAGGAGGAAGTTCATCCACGAGTGGATCTAGTAAAAATGTATAAATAATAATTTTAAATACTTTGTATATACAAAAGTTAATTGCAATTATACCTGGTTTTGTAACTATGTATGGATTGTAATCATAATTTGCGGCGGCTTGCTTTATCGTTTCGATACGATGAAAAATACCTGAGCACAATCTAATAGTTAAATCACCTACGATGTATCTCATTACTCGGCGCTCGTGGAAATTACTAAAAATTATTGAAAATTTAGATTTGTATATATTATTGTTATGATCATCTTAATTTACTCCACTTGCCTATATTCAAAATTAGATCCAAATTCTGCCAATTTCTCGGGTGTAATATCATCAGGTAATTCTACGCAATGAACATAATCCATAGAAAATGCGGGACATCGTTCTATCAACCGCTCTTCTACAAATGATTTATGTATTTTTTTTTATGAAACAGTACATATTAAGGAGATCAAAATTTTACTACCTGAAACTGTACGTAGATAGTAATATATTCCCTGTTTATATTCTCTCCTTTTGCCTTTGTTCTCCACTGAATCATTGTCAAACAAAGAGTCTTTCAAATAATCAGTATTTAACTTGCCAGCTATTAAATATAAGGGTGGCTAGACAAAATTATTCATTAGTTTTTATGACCGAAAAAAGTATTAAAAAATATAGTATGAGACATTACCTGAGCTCCATCTACGACTTCAAGGTGTCCACAGCTACAAGTTCCTCTTGGATATATACGAATACAACCCATTCCAATTTGAAAAGTAGTCATTGCAATACCTTGGAGTAAACTATCTACTACTACCCCATTCAATCGTAATGTTAAAAATGATTTATATCGGAGCTTACGAGATTTATAAAATAATTGTTCCTTAACATTTTCCACTGTCTATAAAATATTATATTTTTAATACATTGTTTATCTTATATCCGTTTTTTAAATTTGTACCTTAAAAGTTAAAGTGGCATCTTGTACATAGATGCCTAAATGAATTGTGTGTCCTGAATAAGCCATTTGTTGTTCTGTAGACCAATCATTATCCCAATCAATAGGTAATAAAGATGATACCGCATTCCAAGCCCATCCACCCCAACCTGTAGTTTCTGCAACATTACCTCCCGCACGATCTATATCATCTATAGAATTATTAAATGTAAATATGGTTATGATATGATAGAGTTATATTCCATAAAACGAAGCAGAACCTTGTTTGATATCTTCCCTTTCCTCCATGGAAATTAAGGATCTTTCTTTGCTGGAAGGAAACTGTTTTGTTTGCAAGGCCATTATTAATGCAGCTAATCTGAGCAACATTGGTACTTGTTGTTCTGTTATACTAAATTCCATCTTCTGACAGTGAAGGTCTAATCGTGTAATGGAAGCTTTTTTTGCAGTGTTACTATGATAATTTACAATCAAGCGTATTACAACAGAGCATCGATACAGAACAGGGTCCTAAATTATAAAATAACAGATTTATGTCTTATTACAAAAAATTGATGTAAAAAACATTACCTGATATATTTCTATTTTCCCAGAAGCATCCATTTTATCTAAACATAGTGTTAGATCTTGAATAGTGATAACTTTTCTAAGCATAACTTCATATCCATTGACATCTATAAATATATATGTATTGTTTAGTATTTATTAATGAATGATTTTTAAAAATACAATACAAAATATATACCAGTAAATGTTGGTTCCCATTTATTATTAACAGTCTGCATACTTAAAAACCTGACATTGACACTGAGAACAATATCTTCTTCCACATATTTTAGAATTAAATTATTACAATTGATTGTTATGTTATTTACAACCTTTGTTACTATACTTTTTATATACCCAGGTGGTGTTTCATCCCTATAAAGTAAATTATAATGCATTAAATTATATAATATTAATAATGATATAACAATAGCAAAGGCTTGCTTACTGTGGTATTTCCTGCCTCCTTTGCACTTCAGAAGGAATGGTCTCCACTTTATTATCATCTTTTAATTTTAAAATGCATTCTAGAAGTAAAGATGGGTATGTTTATATACACTGTATTATTATTTGAATATAATATAACTTTTGCTAATTACCTATTGTGTTAATTGTAATGACAATCGGCTCTGAAGTAATTTTTACCCAAGGAACATGAATGAGCAGTTCATGTATATGACCACTGACAAATACAAATGGAAGATTAAGTTGTTCTTCCAAAACTTCTAGTCGTAAATCAAGATTTTGAAATGATGCATCACCACCCCATAAGGAAACCTTAAATGCAAAATGAAATTGTATAGGATGTTATTCTATTAAAAAAGTGCAGGAATATTATATATTTTTAACTTCATATATATATATATATATATATCACAGCTAATGTACCTGAGATTGTTCTGGCTTGAAATTTTTCACATATTTTTCAACGTAACTAAGAATCACTGGTGTTATATATGATTCGAGTTTGAACATGGTGAATGATTATTCAATGCATTCCACATACTCTTATGTGTTTAATAAATTTATATAAGCAAAAAAGGTTGTATTCAATTGTTTAATCTATTAAATATTGTAGGTACTATTTGCAGAAATGATGACTGTACTAATCAAAAATTATATCAGCCCATACATGGGCTTAACTTTAAAAAGTATAGGATTATCTGCAAATAACCAAATCAGTATATGAAGAGTTGTTTTCAAATTTGTAAAGGAGTATGAAATAGGGTAAACAGAACCAATAGACACTTTAAGAAATATATTTTATTCTTCTATCATTTTGATGTAGAACCAACATAAATTGTAATGGGCTATTATTTAACATATTATTACACACTTAATTGTGAAATATTCATAAAATAAATAATAACCTTATCAAATTGGCAGTGGATCATGCATCAAATTCAAATATAAAAATATGTTTCAAAAACACATATCTTCCTCTTATTTGTAATGAAACATTTAACCAAAAATGAAATGATTAATGCCACTCTAAATGATTTGTAATTGAAAAATACTCAGTTATGATTTTATGTAGCATATATTATTAGCTTTATTTATGCTGTCAGTCTTAACCTTAAAAATTTGACATGCACTGTGATTGCATGTGCATTATAGTAGCTATAGTACGCATGCTTGTTGCTGCACCTATATATATTTTGATGAAATTTAAAACTCTGTATGGGTATATTAATAATTCTTTTATTACTATGTATGTACACTTTATCAAATGATTATACAGCTTGTATATAGCCATATAAATAAAAATAAAATAAAAATAAACCCTCTGGTATTATTATTTTATACTTTATTACCTTTTAAATTGAATTTGTAATACTATTCAATTTTCTTCCCATTTCTAACAAACTTGGTAAAAATGTTCGCCGTTCTTTTTTTCAAATTTTTGTATATTTACTTGATGCTCAATTATTATTAAAAGCAATGTGACTTTTTTGACATTTATGTATTATAATTTAGCATAATGGCACATATAAGTGCATATTTTGCTTCCCGAGATTATACAAAACCTGCGATTGATCGTCGCATTGCTGAATTATTAAAAAGAAGAATTGAATTGGAAGCTTTGCCTACAGAAACATTAAAAGAACGTCTTGTATGCTGAGGACATGAATTTTTTAAATGCTACATTATTTCCTGATATTTATACTAAAGATGTCCATATTTTATATATGTAGGAAAAATTTAAAGAACAACGAAGTGTAAGACAAGGGTCATTGAAAGTAACACATAGACAGGTCTTAGAAGTTGTAGCTTTTATTTTAAACTTAGATCCTGATCTTTTGGAAGAAGGAATTGTCGATAAAGATGAATATGTTAATGTCTTTGATAGTTTCTTTGATAAAAATGGGAAACGAGCAATTCTTATTCATTTTCAACCTATGGGACCACCACCATTTGGTATTGTATTTTATCTTGATACATAGTTTTCATGATATTAAGGACAATTAATATAAAAATGTTGTATCAAAATAGAGTCAGGACGATGGAAACCAGATTATGAGCATGAGAATCAGATGATACGCTGCTGTGTTACTGATGGTTCTACTGAAAAGCTCTCTGGCAAATGTGTTATAGTTTACAGAATAAAATCAGACATTGCTTTTGAATCTAAACATCTTTTTGAAGTATGTTTTTAGGTGCATAAAATACACATATTTATAATTCTCTCTTAACTTAAATTCTTGAATAGGAAACATATTATGCATATACAGAAGCTGATCCCATATCTGAAAGTGCTCTTGCAGCGGTATCAGAGTTAATTGTAAGATTAAATTTGTCTGCAATAACAGCTAATACAGTATGGGGTGAATTGTCAAAAACTGAAGCAGGAGAAAAAGTGATAAATAATTTTGTTTGTGATTTTAGAGATTTTTGTGAATTTTTAAGCAGTAAGTTTTTGATACTTGTATCTATATGAAGTGTGGTACTATGTAATATAACTGTTATTTCTATACTTCTTTTAGTGACTAAACTTGATTTAGATAGTACAATAAAATTTGATACTGACTGGGAGCTGTATGATAAGTATTTAGCACAGTCTGAAACTGCAAAGAGTATTAAAGATCCTGAAATCATTCGTGCTATAGAAAATAATGTTAAAATATGGATGAAAAGTATGGAGCGGGTAAAGTTTTAATTAGTAGCTTTTAGTTTGAATATATGGAAAGTATAATAATTCTTGTTTTGACCACAGGCTATTGTAGAGAGTCAACAGTTGCGTAGAGAATCTGAGCTTATGGGTCCAAATGAAGAACTTAATTATTGGAGAAGACTACTTGCTCGTTTTTCATCAATCATTGAGCACATGAAATCTCCTTCTACTCAAAAGTATATAGACTTTTTAGGAAGTGTACATTCGAAACTTATAAAGGTATATTCAGTTATTAACTTCCTTTTATTTAGTTAATAACAGTAATAAGTATTTTATGCATTATACTTAGAAATGGAAAATGCTAGAAAATCATGTAAAAGTAATACAAATTCTGGCACAAGATAATGTAAAATATTTGTATGCATTAGAAAAGTTTACTCAACCATTGTATAGACTTGATCCAACACAAATGGGAGAATATTTACCTCCACTTATGTATGCTATACGAATGATCTATGCTACTTCACGATTTTTTAATACCAGGAGAATGGTTACAGCGGTTTTTGTAAAGGTATTATAATAAAATTATAAATATTTTATATTTCGCAATAATTAATTAATTTTATTATTAATTCTAGATGACAAACCAAATGATATTAGCATGTAAAGCTTATTTAACTGAGGAGGACAAAATAAATATTTGGAATGAATCCAAATCTGTTATGATATCTAAAATAAAGGTACAAATTTGTATAGTACAGATGAATTTTAAGAGATAAAATTTCTTATTTACTTTTATTACAGGATTGTACAAAATTGTGTGAACAGTACTATGAATATTATAATGATATGTGCAAGCAAGTTAAGGAATCTGCTGATGAAAAACCTTTTGAAGTATCAGAAATGTATGTTTTTGGAAAATTTAACACTTTCAAATCAAGAATAATAAAAGTTAGTAATATTTGATTAAAATAATACTACTGTTATTAATAATGATTACAAATAAATCAATTGTATTTCAGATTATGGATGTTTTTCAAACTGCATTAACATATTTAATTCTTTATAGTTCTGCAATACAGGGAATAGATTTATTTGCGAACAAATTTTTTAGTTCTTTTCAGTATATTGCTTCAAAAGATTATGATCCATTAGATCATAGAAAACCTTATTTTGATGCTGACTATGACAAATTTAAGAAAGATGTAGCAGAAACTGAAGTTGAATTAAGAAGTTTCTTTTATAAGTCCGTAGCCGAAGCTCCTAACATAACAGAAGCATTAAGAGTAGTGGCAAGGTAATTTTCATATGTTACACACATTTATTATCAATAATAGTCATTTATAATATATGCTTGATACAGATTTGAAAAGCTGAAGTTTAAACATTTAAGAATAGATAGAAAATATTTGGAACTTATAGTATTATTTCAAAAAGAAATCGAGGATGTACGAGATAGATACAACGAGGATAGATCTGATCCACCGTTACCCAGAAATGTTCCACCTATTGCTGGCCGCATTTTATGGATTCGGCAGCTTTACAGGCGTATTGAAGACCCAATGGAAATATACAAAAAATGTTTAAGAGTACTTAGCCATGATCGTATGCAGAGATGTATAAAAATTTATAACGCTCTAATCAGTGTCTTTATACATTATGAATTAATATATCACAAAGCATGGTTTGACTCTTCAGAAATTGTAAGTGTAATTATTACTATATAAAGAGTAAACCAATAATCAGTTGAAGCATTACTTGTTGCAATTTAAAGGTTCGTTTAGCATTAGCTTCACCTTTACTTATACGACATCCAGAAACAAATAAGTATCACTTAAATTTTGATTCGTACATTATTGAAGTGATACGAGAATCGGAACACATGGCTAGATTTAATTTAGAAGTACCAGATTTTATACAAATCATAACGTTTTGCAAAGATAAAATTTTGTCATCCTATGAAACTGTAAAACAATTAGTTGAAGAAAATAATGCATTGAGGTAAAAGTTAATTCTTTCTTTCTAGTAATGAAGAAAATTAAATTTTCTTCTGAATTTCAGGCGAAACATATTACTACTGTTTCTAAATTTGATGAAAATTGTTCTTGTTAATCTCGAGATCGCTTTTCAACCCTGCTTGGCAGTGGTAACATGGACATCTTTGAATATATCTGAAGTTTGTGAAAAAATACAAGGGGCTCTTACATCTGTGCACACTTTTGTAAAAGAGATAACAGATATGAAGGAGGCAAGGGTCGATGAAATTTTTGATTCTATATCAGATGTTATATTGGTAAACGTTGATGGTGCTGCAAAACAAGCAACTCAGTTATTGGATGATAATGTTGTTTTTGGAAGTACAATTGCCTCTGACATTGAAATAAAATCGTCCGCTGCAGAAATAGCTGTAATAACAATTATTAATAAATTTATGGACTTTATAGTTGATGAGTCTGTTCAAAATACAAAATATGATTGGATGGATCCAGAAAAAGCATATAAATACACTTCACAGACTAAGTTAACAAAAGGGAAATATGAAGCAGGTAGATATCTTTTATTATCCCTTTTCATGAATATATAATGTTCTAAAGCTGTTATAAATAATTTTAGGCTTTGCTCCGATTGAAAGAACACATAGAGTTCAAATAAATAGGGTTCACAATGACTGCATGGAACTATTTGCATACTTTCATGGAAAGCTTATAGATGCTTTAGTAAAATGTACTAAGAATACTTTTGAATTATTAAAGAAAAAGGTCACAATTTTCAGGTTCGTACAACTTTATTTATAGTATATATTATTTTAAAACCATTTACATTCTCTTTACATTAATAATTACAGTACTTTGATAAATGATGAGGATAATTCAACAGAAAAATCTCCAATTTTATTGGCCTCATTTGTTTTACAAATACCAAATATTTCTCTAGCACCTCCAATAGAAGAGTTACAACACTATTTTGGAAAACTACTAATTTGTGTTTTAGAGAATCATAAAAAAATTATCGCTTGGGGACAGCGTTATTCACATGGAACAAGCTTCACCAGTGGTATTCAACATTTCTAATATCACGATTGCTAGCGAATATTTTATATAAAATGATTTTCTACCCATTCATCTAGCACACAAGGATTTATCAAAATTTAAGAACTATTACGAAATAATATCCGACCACAAAGAAATAGTTCGCAGCGTAATGAGTTTACAGGGCGCAATTCTTGCAGCAAAAGATGACATATCTCAAATCAGTAATGTATGTTTGCTTTATTTTTCCATATTTTAACTAACTGTAATACTTACCTTTATGTTATAGACGTATTTACGGTATTCTTACATATGGAGTGAAGACAGAAATAAAATGGTCCAGAGTTTCGTTGACTCTGAACCAATTGCTCAAGAAATTAAGGAAAGATTTATAGAATATGACGAGTTAGTTGATGAAATCCAAAAATTACCGGAGAAACATATAGTTGGACCGATAGAAATTTGTATGGGTAATTAATTGGTGTACCTTCATTACTTTTTCAATGATCTCTTTTTCTAATTGGCTTAACGTGTTTCAGAGAAATTAAAGTTAGCCCTCTTAGTTGAAGCACGTATGTGGAAAACATTGTTAGGCCAAATGTTATCCTCCACATATAAAGAAAAATTAAAAAGGATTACCGAGTATATCAATGATAAGAATAAAGTTCTTGCAAGGGAGATAAAAGATTTGGAAGATGTAAGGGTTGCCATGAAATGTTTGGCCGAAATACGGGACGATTTTATATCGTTAGACATAGAATTAATATTGATAGACGAGACGTATAGTTTAATGGCAAAATATAACATCCCCGTGTCGAAAGAGGAACAAGAAATCGTAGACAGTTTACGATACAATTTTACAAATATGTTGAATACGGTATTATCCATAAAAATCAACGTTATATTATTTTGCATCATTATGTGTAATCAAATTTTGTACATTATAAGGCTAAACAAGTACAAGCAAAAATATGCGAAATGCAAGAACCACTGAAGAAAGAATTAACGGACGGTGTCGCAGTTTTGAAACAGAATGTGATTGATTTCGATCTTGATTTTGAGCTAAATGGTCCCATGGTTGAGGGCATACCAGCTAAAGAAGCAAGTGATCGGTACGATTACGTAACTATATTATTTATGATAAACGATTGATCATTTTCTTTTGTTTTTTAGACTAATCTTATTTCAAGGTCGCTTGGAAGAGCTGTGGGAAAGGTACGAGACTTACAGTAGCGGAGAGAGTTTATTTGGTATCGAGCTGACAGAATATCCAGCTCTTCATCAGAGGAAGAGGGAAATAAATTTATTACAGAAATTGTATGGCTTATATTTGCAAGTGATACGAACTATTGATAGTTACTATGAAATACCTTGGTCCGAAATTGATATCGAGTCTATAGTCACCGAATTAGCTGAATTTCAGAATAGGTGCATTTATATCGTTACTTCTTTCCTTGCGTATTAGCATGGTATTAATTGCGTCTTGTATTTCAGATGTCGGAGATTACCAAAAGCTATGACAGACTGGCCAGCATATATCGAATTAAAAAAGAAGATCGATGACTTCAATGAGACTTGTCCGCTGTTAGAATTGATGGCGAATAAGGCTATGCAAGAAAGACACTGGGAAAGAATGTCAAAACTGTGTAAATATCCCTTTGACGTGGAATCAGAAACCTTCACATTGGCAAACGTCATGGAGGCACCTCTGTTGAAATACAAAGACGATGTTGAGGTATGATTGTAACCAATATTTGAAACGCGAATACTTTCATCCCTTTCATCGCTCTTCTAACAGGATATATGCATCAGTGCGGTAAAAGAGCAAGACATAGAAAGTAAATTAAAACAAATTATCGCAGAATGGTCTGTTGTAAATCTACAATTCGCTCCGTTTAAACAACGAGGAGAATTGCTTCTGAAAGGTACCGAAACGCACGAGATAGTATCTCACCTGGAGGACAGCTTGATGGTGATCAGCTCACTTTTAGCAAATCGGTATCGAGTCCTATTTACACATAGTCAAAGTATCTTTAATTCATGAAAGAAGAAAGAAATAAACCTTGGGTGTTCCATTTAGATACAATACGCCTTTTAAAAGAGATATCCAACTGTGGCAAAGTAAACTCAGCAACACCTCCGAAATCTTAGGAAGATGGTTGAACGTGCAAAACTTATGGGCTTATTTGGAAGCAGTATTTATCGGTGGCGATATATCGAAGCAGTTACCAGCAGAAGCAAAACGTTTTAATGTAATAAGAAGCTTTAACTCGCAAATCAAAGTCGTATTTGATACGTAGTATATAATCTTTTAGAACATCGATAAAGCTTGGGTGAAAATTATGTACCGAGCACGCGAAAAATTGAACGCGGTGGAAACGTGTACAGGCGATGAAACCATGGGGCAATTTTTGCCGCATCTACTAGAACAATTGGAGTCTTGTCAGAAGTCGCTGAGCGGGTATATATTTTTAGGTTTTTAGCTAAATTTTATTCTAATTAGTTCAATATCTGCACAGGTATTTGGAAACGAAGAGAAGTGTATTCCCAAGATTTTGTTTCATATCAGATCCTACGTTACTGGAAATACTCGGTCAAGCAGCCGATTGTCATACTATACAGAATTATTTGGATGGATTCTTCGACAATGTAGCGAAGGTAATGGATTTTTGTTATTATTTTTTTATTGGTTTCTGTAACAATTCCTCCACTTACAGTTCGACTTTTCCGAAAAAGAATACGAGAGGATTCTAGCCATGTACTCGCGTGAGAACGAAAAGGTGGTGTTAGAGAAGGACGTTGTGTGTACAGGAGGTGTAGAAAACTGGCTAAACACTTTGTTAGCAGTGCATCAGTTTTCTGTAGGCTGCGTAATTGCGCAAGGCTTGCTGACAATGGACAACGAAGACTTTGATATCATACAGTTGATAGACAACTCAATTTTACAAGTATACAAGCGACTCTCCTTTCTTCTATGGAGACCCTTAAATGCTACTGTCTTTTAGGTGGGTTTGTTAGCCTTGCAAGTCCTGTGGACACGGGATGCTGAGGTGGCATTACGAACAGCGAAACGGGATAGAGGAATAATGAAGAGGACAAACGAATGGTTTTTGGACTTGTTAAACAGCCTCATTGAAGTTACAGTTAAAGATTTAACAAAATACGCGAGAGCGAAATACGAGGCTTTGATTACGATTCACGTGCACCAGAGGTTGAATATTAATAAGTAGTCTTCGAAAAGTAACGTCATAAATTCGTATAAAATTTTACAGAGACATATTCGATGAGTTGTTCCGCCACAGAGTCCGCAACGTACAGGATTTCGAGTGGTTGAAGCAGAGCAGATTTTATTATAATCCAGATACGGAAGAAATTCCCATTCAAATCACGGACATCGATTTTATTTATCAAAATGAATTTCTAGGGTGCACTGATCGACTTGCTATTACACCTCTTACAGACAGATGTTACATAACCTTGGCTCAAGCCGTAGGTGAGATTCTTATAAGCTGCGGCATGCAAGACGTTCATAAAATAATTCTCCTGTATGTATAGGTATGAATTTTGGAGGTGCACCTGCAGGTCCAGCTGGTACTGGAAAGACAGAGACCACGAAAGATATGGGAAAGGCACTGGGAAAATTCGTAGTCGTATTTAATTGTTCTGATCAAATGGATTTCCGTGGATTAGGAAGAATATTTAAGGGATTAGCTATGGCTGGAATATGGGGTTGTTTCGATGAGTTCAACCGAATCGATTTACCTGTCTTATCAGTGGCTGCTCAGCAAATAGCCATTGTACTTACTGCCAGGAAGGAAAGAAGAAATCAGTTCCTTTTTAGGTATCAGATATACCAATTTAATTAATATTTTTTACATTGACCTATATTTTTACCTAAACAGCGACGGTGAAACATATTATTTGAGTTACGAGTTTGGAATTTTCATTACGATGAACCCTGGCTACGCTGGCCGTCAGGAATTGCCAGAAAATTTAAAGATACAATTCAGAAGTGTGGCTATGATGGTTCCTGACAGACAAGTACAGTATTATTAATTATTTTTTAAACGCGATTTTGATAATGCTTCAATTGTAGATAATCATGCGCGTCAAACTGGCAGCCTGCGGCTTCAAAGAAAACGTTTTACTCTCACGGAAGTTCTTCACGTTGTACAAGTTGTGCGAGGAGCAGCTTAGCAAACAAGTGCATTACGATTTTGGTTTGAGAAACATATTGTCCTGTCTGAGAACTCTTGGCGCTCAGAAACGAGCAAATCCCACTGATTCTGAAGAAACTACACTTATGAGAGTTCTGAGGTAAAATCGATAGAGTTTTTTGAATAAAAAAAATATAAGATTATGTTCTCATATTTCAGAGACATGAATCTGTCGAAGTTAGTGGACGAAGACGAACCTCTGTTCATGTCCTTGATCGAAGATATGTTCCCAGGCATCAGACTCAGAGTTCAAACATACAAAGACTTGCAAAAGGCAATTGCAAACGCAACTGCTGCACTTGGTATAATGAATCATGCCGAGTGGAATTTAAAAGTTGTTCAAGTACGTTTCGCTATTTAATTTTTAATTGGTGCAGAACGATACTCTTCTTTATTCTTAGCTTTACGAAACCTCTCTTGTGCGGCATGGTCTGATGGTGCTTGGACCAACGGGATCTGGAAAAACGCAGTGTATGTGGGCGCTTATGAGAGCCATGACGGAAATGGGTATGCCACACAAGGAAGTCAGGATGAATCCAAAAGTTAGTCGATTAAATAAATATTCGATATCAAAAATACACAAGTGGAAATTTCTTGCAGGCCATAACCGCAGCTCAAATGTTTGGAAGGCTCGATGTTGCAACAAATGACTGGACAGACGGAATATTCTCCACCATATGGAGAAGATCTACACACATAAAAAAAACTGATAACTTATGGATGGTCCTGGACGGACCTGTAGACGCAGTGTGGATCGAGAACTTAAATTCTGTCTTGGACGACAATAAAACATTAACTCTGGCAAATGGTGATCGCATTATCATGGCACCAAACACTAAATTAGTTTTCGAGCCCGATAACGTTGACAATGCATCGCCGGCTACGATATCACGTATGGGGATGGTGTTCCTGAGCGCTTCTGTATTAAAATGGAGTCCTATTTTAGAGGTATATTTCGTTGAGACTCAGAAATATCAATGTTACAGTAAATAATATGAATATTGTTTGATTTTAGGCATGGTTCAAAAAGCGACCACAAGCGGAAGCAGATGTATTGCGTGTTTACTTTAACAAAATATACGATGATGCTCATACGTTTGTTCAAACAAAACTTCCAGTAAAAATGGTCCTTTTAGAAGCTATTTACATAAGACAGTGTATAGATTTATTGGAGGGTTTACTTGGCAAGAGCACCGGCCATGATGCAAGTATGTTCTTTTCTTCTAACTGCGAATTATTATACATACAGTTTATCTGTCATGCATTGTTTTCAGAAGTATTAAAAGATTCTCATATCGAGAAGTTATTCTTGTTTTCCGTTATGTGGAGTTTGGGAGCGGTGTTAGAATTAGAAGAACGTAACATGTTGCAGGAGTTCTGTGTCAGTCATGAATCGAAATGTCGTTGGCCACAGTGTGAGGTAATAATGTAACTATTAATAAAGAAATATTTGTAATAACGAAGCTGATTGTAGGAAGATGAAACTATCTTTGAGTATTTGGTGTCAGACGAGGGACGCTGGATACATTGGTCCCAGAAGGTCCCAGAATTTATCTATCCATCGGACGAAGTTCTACCATATCATACAATTTTGGTTCCCAACATAGATAACACAAGAACTTTGTTTTTAATGGATACTATTGCAAAGCAGCGGAAGGCGGTGCTACTGATAGGTATATAGCTTAATTATAATTCATTTCAATTCTTCAAATTCTATGAACATTCTAGGAGAACAGGGTACCGCAAAGACGGTAATGATCAAAGGTTACATGTCCCACTACGATCCTGAAGAACACTTGCACAACTCCTTCAGTTTCTCCTCAGCTTCTACACCTAACATGGTTCAGGTAAGTTCTAAACATAATTCAGTTATTAAAATATACTGAATTTTAGTTAACTGGAATATGTATTTTATGTAGCGTGTGTTTGAGAGCTACGTGGAGAAAAGAGTCGGTAACACTTATGGGCCCCCTGGTAGTCGCAGAATGACAATTTTCATCGACGATATAAACATGCCAGAAATAAATGAATGGGGTGATCAAATTACGAACGAGATTGTCCGCCAGTTGATGGAATATGGAGGCTTCTACTCTTTGGAGAAACCGGGAGATTTTAGTATCATTCAGGATATTCAACTGGTTGCTGCCATGATTCACCCGGGTGGTGGTAGAAATGACATTCCGCCGAGGTTGAAGAGACAGTTCAATATCTTTAATTGTACCTTACCATCGAATAAATCGATGGATACAATTTTCAGTAAGCGCACGGTATAAGAGAATGTTCCAATGTATCTTGATTATACTAATAGTTTGTTAATTTCAAGGAAGCATCGGTGAAGGATACTTCTGCCCCTCCAGATTTGAAGAAATCATTGTGGAATTTTTACCTAAATTGATACCTTTGACCAGAGTATTATGGCAGCAGACCAAATTGAAAATGCTACCAACACCAGCAAAGTTTCATTACGTTTTCAATCTCAGAGATTTGTCTCGAATTTGGGAAGGTATACTCAGAATCGAGAGAGCCGAATGCGATTCTATAACTCGATTATTGAAACTCTGGGAACACGAGTGCACTCGTGTGATTGCTGACCGGTTGGTTATATTAATCTGTTTATTAAATCAGCAGAAAGTAACTTTCATTATTTGCTAGATTTATAACGAGCGAAGATACAGAGTGGTTCAAAAACACTCTGAAACGTACAGCTGAAAAGATATTAAGTCCTGATGATTTTCAACATTACGACGACTCTGAAACTTATTTCGTTAACTTCTTGCGCGAGCCTCCAGAAGCCACGGGGGATGAGCCAGAAGACTTCGTATTCGAAGCACCAAAAATATACGAAGAAATACCAAGGTATAATTTAGTCACTGCTGGAACTAGGTAGAAGGGTAAAGTTTTATAATGCAGATTGGTTATTCAAGTAGAACTAGTGAATCTGGTTTTCTCCGAATAAAAATCCTAGTCATGTCGAGTTTTCTTCAATTTGTTCTTTTTATAGTTTCGAAGTTGTGATTGCAAAACTCCATCAGAACATGGATCAATTCAATGAGTACATTCGCGGAATGGAGTTGGATTTGGTTTTCTTCCACGATGCACTCGTACATTTGATTCGTATATCGAGAATCCTTGGTGTCCCAAGAAGCAACGGGATGCTAGTGGGTGTTGGAGGATCAGGCAAACAGAGTCTGACACGTTTGGCTTCTTTTATTGCTGGATTTGACTTCTTCCAGATAACGTTATCCAGGTAATTTCTGGCGAGCTATCTGCTCTCGAGCAGCCTAATTAACTATTAGATGACAGCTAACACGAGCATGTGTCTTTAGGAGCTACAATGTTGGAAGTTTAATAGAGGATCTGAGGAAGATTTATCATGCGGCTGGCACAGGGAGTAAAGGGCAGACGTTTATATTCACTGATAATGAGATAAAAGAGGAAGGTTTCCTAGAATACATCAACAATATTTTAAGCGTTGGGGAAGTTGCAAATCTCTTTCCTGCTGATGAGCTGGATGAAGTGTTAACGGAAGCCACTCCGCTGATGAAGGTCGACGATCCGAAGTGTCCACCGACTCCGGATAATCTTTATCGTTATTTCATTTCACGCGCACGGAATCAATTACACCTGATCCTCTGCTTCTCACCAGTCAGCAATTTTTGATGACGTTATTCGAAACGAATAAAAAGTATTAGAAACTTTATCGAGCAATTTTAATAGGTCGGAGAAAAGTTTCGGTCTAGAGCATTAAAGTTCCCTGCTCTCATATCTGGCTGCACGATTAACTGGTTTTGGAGATGGCCAAGAGATGCATTATACGAAGTGAGCAATCACTTCTTGGAGAAGTATAAGGTGATATGTACTCCAGAAGTAAAGCGTCAGTTAGTTGAAGTTATGGGAGACATGCAAGATGACGTTAACGATACTTGCACAAAATATTTTGATAGGTAATATTATATTCGATTATTGGATTTAATTTTTATGTGTACATGTATATATATGTATTTTTATCCAGATTTCGGAGAGAGACATACGTTACCCCAAAAACATTCCTCACATTTTTGGCTGGGTACAAGATACTTTACAAGCAACGTTTGGACAATATTAACATGCTTGCATTCCGTATGAGTAGTGGTTTGAACAAATTAGTGGATGCCGCGGCTCAAGTAGATGAGTTGCGGAAGGTCTTGGAAAAGAATCAGGAGGAAATTGCGGTGAAGAACGTACAAGTGGAAGCTGTCAGTATATTTCTTCATTAGTAAATTAAATTCAATTACTTCATTAGACACTGGTTATCTTAAACACGCTATTTGCAGATTTTAGTCACTGTCAATGAGAAGAAAAGAGAAGCCGAGACAGTGAAAGCACAAGTTCAAGTTTCCAAAGACGAAGCTGAAGCCATTTTGAAAGTAATCTCGAAAGAGAAGTCCGTAGCGGAACAGAAATTAAAAGCTGCCGAACCCGCGTTGCTCGCAGCAGAGGCTGCATTACAAGTGAGAGTTTAATGATTATAATATTTTAACAACGTGTTGCATTTGCTAAGCCTGTTGGAATAATATTCTTAGACTATAAAAGCTGCTGACATTGCCACAGTTCGAAAATTAGGAAAACCACCATACTTAATTACGCTTATAATGGACTGTGTCATAATATTATTTGGAAGGAAGTTGGATCCAGTCAAACCTGACTACGAACGAGAATTTTTAATGCCCTCTTGGACGGAAGCTTTAAAAGTATCATCTGTTTCCAAATTAATTAACAGTTTAAAACTCTTCACTTATGTCTAAAGTTGTACGTTGTTTGAAGGTGTTGGCTGATACTAGGTTTCTGTATAATCTACAAAATTATCCAAAGGACAACATCAATGCAGAGACCGTTGATTTAATGCAACCCTATCTAAATTATCACTTGTACACCTATGAGGCTGCAAAACAAGCTTGTGGCAACGTTGCTGGACTTATTCAGTGGACCATTTCAATGGTTACATTCTACGGGATAAATAAAGATGTTCTTCCATTGAAGGTAACATTTATTTAGGAAATGGTATCTTATAAATGATGTTCATAATTAATCTTGTTAATCGTAGGCAAACTTAGCTGTTCAAGAAAGCAAGTACGAGAAAGCGAATCGAAATTTGAGAGAAGCTGAGGCAGTCTTGAAAGCCAAAGATGAAGATCTGAAAGTGGTACAACAAGAATATGATGCGGTGATGGAAGAGCGTCAGGTAATTCACTGCACAGAGTCACCGACGTAATTAGATAGATAATAGACGCAATTAATATTCGATGAAATTTTTTTAGAAAATAGTTGATCTGGCTGAAATTTGCCAAGCGAAAACAAACACTGCTACTGCTATGATTGATGGTCTTTCGGGTGAGAGGGTCAGATGGACCGAACAATTGGCTATGTTTAAATCTGAAACTGATCGTCTTGTCGGAGACGTTTTGATTCTAGTTGGTTTTCTGACTTATTGCGGACCATTTAATCAGGAATTCAGGAACCTGTTACAACGACAGTGGTTCGACTTCATTCAACAAAGAAAAATACCTGTTTCCCTCACAATTAATATTACTACTTCTTTAACCGACACTGCTACGGTAAGTAATGTTAAATACATAGCAACAGTGATAACTTATAAAATGGTATTTCTTTTTAAAGATCGGAGAATGGAGTCTGCAGGGTCTACCAACAGACGACTTGTCCATTCAAAATGGAATCATAGTAACAAGAGCTAATAGATATCCTCTGTTAATAGATCCGCAATTACAGGGCAAAGCGTGGATCAAGAACAAAGAGGAAGACTTTAATTTACAGGTAGATTTTTAATCTGATGGGTATTAAAACAAGTTATTTATTTCGTAATGTTTTCAGGTTACAATTCTACAACATAAATATTTTAGAAATCATTTAGAAGATTGTGTTTCCCTTGGTCGTCCTTTGCTCATCGAAAATGTTGAAGAGGAGTTAGATCCTGTGTTAGATAATTTGCTTGAAAAGAATTTCATAAAGATGGGAACTTCTTTAAAGGTAATAAGTATGCTCATATTGTGAAATATGTATAAATTGATTTTTTCAACAGGTTAAATTAGGCGACAAAGAGGTAGATTATCATAAGGATTTCAGGCTTTATATCACCACAAAATTGCCAAACCCATCATACACCCCAGAGATATTTGCACGTGCTGCTATAATTGATTTCACTGTTACAATAAAAGGTAATAATGACTATATATTATTCTTCCTTTTAGATGTACGTATCTAATTATTTTTATTTGTAGGTTTAGAAGATCAATTACTAGGAAGAGTAATATTAACTGAAAAGAACGAACTGGAGACGGAGAAGACACAGTTGATAGCAGATGTAACTGCAAATAACAGAAAGATCAAAGAACTCGAAGCAAATCTCTTACACAAATTAACCACTGTCGAGGTATTTTAAACTATGTTACGATCTTTTGAATTGAAAATATCAACTTTAATTTCGTTTAGGGGCCTTTAATAGAAGACGTAGAATTAATGTCGGTATTGAATACCACAAAACAAACGGCAGCCGAAATAAACGAGAAGCTTAATATTGCAAAAGACACGGAATTAAGAATCGACACTGCGAGAGAGGAATTTAGGCCTGTCGCAACGCGTGGCAGTGTATTGTACTTTTTAATTTGCGACATGGCTCTAGTCAATTCCATGTACCAAACCTCGCTCGTGCAATTTCTGGAACGTTTCGACATTTCAATGGAAAGGTATGTCCCTTGTTCAATTAATCCGAATTGGATTAAAAAATGTTTCCCTGCCGTAGATCCGAAAAGAGCCCCGTCAATCAGAGAAGAATAACTTACATCATCGAATATCTTACCTTTGAAATATTCAGATACAAAGCAAGGGGTCTTTATCAGATCCACAAATTTATGTTCAGCTTGTTAATGACGCTGAAGATTGACCTGCAACGCGAAGCTATTTCGTATAATGAATTTCAGTATTTCATCAAAGGCGGTGCAGCTCTAGATTTAAATACTGTTGCGCCAAAACCCTGCAAATGGATTTCAGATATCACTTGGCTTAATTTAGTTGCCCTCTCCTCTTTGGCGCAATTTCAATATATCCTTTCTCAGGTACCAGCTTCTGAGAAAGTTTGGAAAAGTTGGTTCGATAAACCGGCGCCAGAAGAGGAAGCGATACCAAACGGCTATAATAATATGGATACCTTTCGAAAATTGTTGTTAATAAGGTTGTTTTAAATTTGTGGCACAGTACTTAGAATGATCACTACAAAATTCTTATGATTTGTAGAGCTTGGTGCATCGATAGAACATTATCGCAGTCACGCAAGTACATAGCAAGTTCTCTGGGAGATAAATATGCGGAACCTGTTATCACCCGTTTGGATGTAATGCACGGTGAATCGAGGCCAGATACGCCGATGATTTGCTTCTTAAGCATGGGATCGGATCCAACGCCTAGTATCGAACAACTTGCGAAAAAAATGGAGATTCAATGCAAAAGTATCTCGATGGGTCAGGGACAAGAAGTTCATGCACGGAGATTGCTTCAAAGTGCAAAAACCGAAGTTTGTTTGGACTAATACTATAACTCCATGTATATACAGAATAGCTATTATAAATTTAAGCAACCTTTAATGAACGTTTCAGGGATATTGGGCCTTGTGCCAAAATTGTCACTTAGGTTTAGAATACATGGAAGAGTTAGTCCTTTTTATCTTGGACATGGAAGACCCAGACCCCAATTTCCGCATATGGATTACCACCGAACCTCATAAACATTTTCCAATATCTCTGCTTCAGATGTCCATAAAATATACCTTTGAACCTCCACAAGGTATCCATCTTTTTCAAAGTTATACATTGTGCTACTAATACGTTTAATTGTAGGAGTAAAAGCCGGCTTGATGGCTACATATGGTATCATGAACCAAGAAATGTTAGATCAGTGTGACGCTCCACAGTATATACCAATTATATATACAGTGTCATTTTTGCACACTATCGTACAAGAGCGACGAAAATTTGGACCCCTGGGTTGGAATATACCGTACGAATTTAATTTAGCCGATTGGCTGGCATCCTGTATGTTCATTAACAATCATTTGAATGATTTTGACATAAAACAAGGAATTAGTTGGCAAACTGTTAGGTAAATTGGCCACTTGAAATTGGTTAAATAACTTAGTTTTTAAATTGGTCCTTAATTTGTAGATATATGATAGGAGAGGTACAATATGGAGGACGTGTTACGGATGATTACGACAAACGATTGTTAAACACATTTACCAAGTTTTGGTTTAGTGAGGCTCTATTTTCAGAAGAGTTTATGTTCTATAAAGGATATCCAGTGGTTGTCCAGAAGCAAGTTACAGATTACTTGAAGGTAATAGAAGAAATGGCTCCTGTAGACCCACCACAAGTTTATGGCCTGCATCCTAATGCAGACATTACGTAAGTAGTTTTTTTTCAGTTTAGTTATCTGCATTACTGAAAGGATGAACATGATCATAGGTATCAAGCAAATACTACACAAACTGTCTTAGACACAATAATATCTGTGCAACCAAAAGAAGCAGGCGCTGAAGGTGGCGAATCGAGAGAAGCAGTTGTGGCTAGACAATCAAAAGAGATGTTACAAAAGATACCGGAACCTTATGACCCATTTGAAGTAAAATATAGGTCCGTATTAAAAAATATCTCATCTGTTTTATTCGTTAACTCAAGTTACTTTATTGTAGATTGCAGATATTAGGTACTACTGCACCAATGAGTATTTTCTTGAAACAAGAAATTGATAGAATAGAAGTGGTTATTGAACTGGTATATGCTATGTTAAAGAACCTTTTACTTGCAATAGAAGGTGTTATAATAATGAATGAGGTAATATTCATATAATTATTATATTTAAGAACAGCAAAAGATTAAGCATATAAATATATTTAGGAATTGAGGGACGCTTTTGATAACATATTTGATGCAAGAATACCTAAAGCTTGGAAAGCTAAATCATGGGAATCTTCCACTCTTGGATTTTGGTTTACCGAATTATTAGACAGAGATAAACAGTTTCGTACTTGGTTATATAGTGGAAGACCAGCTAAATTCTGGATGACAGGATTTTTTAATCCTCAAGGTAATCACTTAGATAACAGTACAATATAACTCAACATTTATAACTTTTATTACATAGGTTTTCTTACCGCAATGCGGCAAGAGGTAACACGAGCTCATAAAGGATGGGCTCTTGACAACGTTACATTGCATAATGAAGTTCTACGGTATACAGCAGAAGAAATAAAGACTCCACCTCAAGTATGTTCTCCTTAAATTTACAATAATATATACAATAATAACTTTACGATATATTTTAGGAGGGAGTATTCGTATATGGATTATATCTTGAAGGAGCTGGTTGGGATAAAAGGAACAATATATTATGTGAATCAGCTAATAAAGTTCTATACGTCTTAATGCCTGTGATTCACATTTTTGCTTTGTACAACATTCCTGATAAAGATCCAAAATTATATCAGGTACATACATGTGTAATTATTTGTGTTTATTAACTTTATTAACGTTGTATCTATTTTACAGTGTCCAGTATACAAAAAGCCGATGAGAACGTATGTTTTACTGATAACGCCGCTATGGTTACAAACAAGAAGACCTCCTGACTTTTGGATCTTACGCGGAGTTGCGCTACTATGTGATATTAAATAATTTAATCCTATATCTATATCGATCTATTCTAAATTTATATACATTTAGTTACAATAAATAGTATCAACTACATAAATGCTTTCAGTAACTACAAGTAACAATTATATTATCACGTAATTAAAATATTGTGCGTGATAATAATTCGCGCGTATATATCGAAGATATTACGCGCGAAATTTGAATGGAACACGTAGCGCCCTCTGGTGGCAGAAGTAGGAACTAACGAAGCCGCTGTTTCAAATGCGTGTAGTTCACCCTGTTTGTTGAAGAGATGGCGCCACCGGTTTTAGTTCATAGTCCTGCTAATAGATGGCGCTAGCTATATCCTTTTATTTCTTATGAAGCGCCGGCTTCAAAACATGAAACTCTCAATGATTTTTCTGTGCAGTAACGATAACGTTATCAATTATTTTTATTATGCAGCATGCCAGTTTTCGTTCAAAAAATATTTTATCAGAATATTGACGCAGTTTTCTTTATCTCTGCAACTATTTTGATAAGGATATACTTAATTATGAATAAAGTATCAGGTCAAGAGGAATCACTCTGGTTTTCCATTACTTCAGACGATCTGATCTGTCTTAAAGTAACTTGTCCTTTTAGAATCTTTCTTCTCTTATTCTTACCGAACACAGAAGAAACAATCGGTAAGAAATGATCGCAGTAACTCGAACGCTAACCAATCCAGTTGTTCGATCCTGCTCAGATTTCCACGTTCCCCGACATTCCCAACCAAATAACCGTTAAACCAACGATTCGTGTGTCTTTAACCGTTTCTCGTTTCTACAAACTGCTCTATATTTCCGAGCAACGGAGCCTGGAGTCGTCTACGACCGTAGCTCGACGTTGATTGTGGTTCGAGCGTGTTTCGACTCGGTTTTCGCTGCAAAATATCTCGGACGGCCCATGTCCGAGGACATCCTCTCGAGTTTTATCCTTTTAGCGAATCGTGCCGTTCCGTGTACGCCATAAATCTCGGTCGACTAGGGATGTTCGGTGTACCAGGACAAAGTTACGTATGCAGGGCAGGCAAAGTCTCGTAACAACTATTCTTATTGACCTCCTTGCTCGTGCAGGGAGACCCTATCGTTCGAAAGTTCACGCTTCGAATGGTCACTTCGAAGGCTGACACTCAGTTGGAAAGTAGTTCAACTACTTTTCGTTCACTGATTTTTGCGGTGGACATTGCGAGTTGCGTAAGCTTCGGTCTGGGCAACGGTAGTTGGGCACTTAAAGGGTAAATTAGGCTCCCTCATCCGATCTATCTGGGACTCTACTAGGACTCCATATTTTTGGAAGATTTCAATTGCGATATATCAAATTAAATGCTCAACAACGTGTCAGCCAGAATGAACACGTTCGAATACCCTTGTAAGCGACTGTACGTGTCTGGTCAGGAAAGGGTTAATGGTTTCTGACATACTGTTTACCACGGGCAAGGAAAAGCGCCGGGTGCCCAGGCCTGTCCTAGTCAGATAGAGAAGTTTCTGGTTGTGGTGTGCGGTCACCAAACACGTTCTCGCGTATGCGATCCCGAGGGACACGAACTGGTCTCGTCGGTTCGAGGTATGCCCGGGACACGCTATAATCGGTCTCGGCGAATGTATACGCGGGCAAACGGATGCACGTGTGCGTGGCGACAGCACGCAGGCCACAAGCAGCGCGCGCTTGCGAGGAATCATCACGCCGACCAGCGTGCCACGGTTCGTCAAAGCAAATCCCTGAATGCCCGTGGTCTAAATAGTTAAGCCGGATACCCATCTAGACTCGATGAAACTTTGCGAACTGTGCATTCGATAACTCGCTATCGGGGACCATACTTTGTGCCCTGGTCGCAGATTATAGTCCCGCTGGCGGAACTTCTCGAGTCAATAGATCATAGTTGCATCGGAACCTAACCCATTTTTGGGCATATATGGAACGATATGTAGAAACTTTAACGCTGTTAGGTTGGTTCGAGAGGTAACCCAAGTGCGAGATTAATATCGACCTTTATGCAACGCACTGCCGTGATACCGCTAGTATTCTTTCCCTCCTTTATTGCTCAACTGGGGAGGTTCATTTCGTGGCAAGCAGAAATTGTTGGTACGGGTCGAAACAGGTCGACCAAACGTCCTCCCAGCCGAGATTCGCGATACCTTGTTCGATAAAGAGCCGCGTGAAGTCGGCGACGGCTTTTGTAAGCCGACCAAGCCGTCGGCAAAAGGGTAACACGCGTCAAAGACGTATTCACGGTTGTCTTCGTTCCCGTTGTCGGCGAGAAAATTGCGACGAGACAGAGGCTGAAACTGGGGAGAGGGCATAGAGAAACGGAAGCAGAGAGACTCCGCGACGAAAAGGGGGAGCACAACGAAACAGTACGGGTGTCCACGATACGCGGACCATTAGCGGATATATTCGAGTGCACGCATTAAACGAGCAGTCTACTACGGCGTTGCAGGTAGGTGTAAATGCGCAAGAGGCAAACGTTTTCCCACGGCACCCTTCCGTTGCGTTCCGTTGCGTTGCGTCGATATTGCGCCCCGGTTCGCCAACGAGTGAGCACCGGTTGCAAAATTATCCGATGTACTCTGCTCGTATCGAAACTTTGGATATCACCCGACGTTGCTCTATGGGGGCAGAGACGTGCACGGCAGGCTGGTTTGTACGGCAGAACGGTTGAATAGAAACGTTCCCTGAGAGATTTCGTGATAGAGGGTAACGCATTCATTCGGTTCTGCCGAACTCGCCGTTTCTATGGGACTTTTGTGATTGATAACGAACGAAACGCTGGCGAAAAAAGCTACGAGGGGGTGGGGACAGAGGATTGATGCAGATTGAAGTTTACCAATGGCTTTTTTATTTGTTTCTTTCTTTGACTCGTTAGGTAAGATTAAATTTTTGTTCCTGTTAATAGAACTTTCACGAGAGCTTTGTAAGATTTAGATTGCATCGAAGAAGTACGTAATTAATTCGAAAGTTTTTATCGTTCGTCGAGGCGATTCGAGTGTCCCCGTCGCAAAAGTGCACCCTTGGCCCCGTTACATGGGTGCCAGACTAATCAGATTAGGATCCGATGGGCAGCACGGTCAACGACACTGGCAGAAGCGTCGTGTCACCTCCATCCACAGGTGGCCAATTAATTTACAAGCGCACACACTTTACGTGACATCGATTGATATTCCCCTCTCTTAGCACGGAATCAACCCCTTCGGCCTAACAGCGCAGCTTGGCCCTCACCCTTTTCGAGTGTACCTACGAGGGTACACGTGGTCTCGACCAACCTGACAGAACTTTCAAACTGTGTCGCCCTCCTGGTGTTCGCCGAATGCATCCACCGGTTCCCTCGGATTTTCTCGATAAAGCGAACGTGACTATTCTTTCCTCGTTTAGGGTGATTTATCGTCGCCTGTTGTCCGACATGCAGAAAAATCGGGATACCAAAGACGGCAGCGTTTTCAAATTTTACTATGTAAGTACTTTACGTAACATCCTCTGCAGGATATTTATGGAGATGCTGGGAATAATTTAATATTGGTGAACACGAGGATATAAAATATAGCTACTATATTTATTTATCTCCGTTTTCCCTTCGCGAGAAGTTTCGTGAAAATCGATGAGGCAACAGTGACGTCTTCTCGTTAGGTCGATGAAAAAAGTATCCGGAGAAACGAAATGAGCAAGAGAAATAAACGAATCCGAGATTCGCAGACTTCTTGAGCGGTTTACTGGCTGTGGCTCGCTTCTTTTCATCTCGCGAAGCAGCCGTCCGATGGATTATAGCGTTGTCCGGCTTCCAGGATGCAATTTCAGCTAGAACAGCGAATAGAAGGAGCTCGCTGGCAACGATCGTCTGACTCTCCCCCGGGATAATCCGTAAAAGCGGAAACGACCGCGCTGTTCGGAAGTTGGAGGTCGTAGCGCGGTTTCGGAGAGGATTGTCTGCGCACGAAGCCTGTCGTCGCGGGGTTGCGTTCCGGAAAATCGCAGGAACCTCTTGTCACCGGATATCGGGGCCGCCAACAAAATCGATTTCACGGCCGCGATGCGATGCGGCGAGCAACAAGTGTTCAACTGCGGGGAAAAAAGGGTGAACGTTGCGAACCTGCGAAACACGCCTTCGATAATGCGCTTTGTTTGCGATAGCTGTAATTCGACAATATCCCTGTCTCTCAGGAGGTTTGGGAAAATGGACCACGTTTCAGAGATCGCTCTTTACTGAAATTCGCAAATTATCGAACCTTCAGTGAAGTTTTGAACCGAAGAGAAGAATAATAGCTGAAGCTTGCGAAGTGTTTTTCTACGTTTTTGAGCGTTGCAGGGAAATAAATGCAGTCCATGAACCTGTCGAAAGAAGTTAATCGAATTTCGACTTGCTTCATTCTTGGCTACGGATTGTAATTGGTGCGTCGAGAATTAATCGATTTCTAGTAGCCGGATTAACTGTGCGCCCTGGCAAATTGCTGCAACTCGGGCATCGATTAAACCGGGAATCGCGTGTCCGACGATCGCAATCGCCACCGTAATTGGAATGCGTTAGTAAAAACTTCAACCGGAATGTTCCAATCGGCCGGGATATCGAAACCGCTCGAATTTCCGTGGAGCCTTCTTGTTAACTGGCAAAGAAGCGCATCTCGTTTCGGCGCGGAAAAACGGGGGCGATCTCGTCAAAAAGCGGAATCCTTAAGTAGTTGATCCTGTTTTTTCGTTACGATGTTACGCTAGCTAGCGTCCTCCGGTTCGTCGGTCTTTTTTTTTCTCCAAGCTCGACTCGTAAAGTTCCGGGACCGTGGCTTTATTCGCGTTTTATGAAAGCCAACCCCGGGATCCGGGAGTCCTCTCTTTTTCGCGAAAAACACTGGCAAGCCTGGAGACGACGACGGCACCATCGCAGCTCGTGGTCTCGCAAATCACTCGAGTCCTCGTGCTCGTGTTACTCGACTTGCTGCGATAAAATATCGTTAAGTCTGTACCGCTAATAAGGCGAGAAGATACTCCTTTCTAAAGTGTATGATAAATTTCGTTTTACTCCGATGTCTTTCAAAATATTCCCCTTTTCTTACCGTAGGTATAATTGAGCCAACTTTTGATAAATTAGAAAAATGTTTTAAAGAAAGCTGATCGCAAAATTTCTGAACCCTCAGGAAAGAGGATTGTAGAATAAGAGAATTGATAATTAAGGTTGCTTTTATAATAGAGGAAGCACAACGCGTAATTCAAAAGAAAGAACGCTGTTTCTCTCGTCTAAATATTAGCAGAAACCTGTAAACGATATTCCAAGGATGTTGCAATTCCCTTTTCGCCGACAACCATCGCGAACCGAGAAATTTCATTACTTTTCCCGCTGCGTTTTCTTCACCGTAAAAAAATTAAATTACTACCGTCTTAAAGAACGGATTTCACGCGATCATCCGACGTAGATCTTCTTAGACAAAGGGGAGACAAAGGAAATGACTGTACATGTTCACAGATCAGATTCCATCGATCTTCTCAATTAAATATTCCAAAGTTACTACTGTCTTTTGTTGGTTCAACTTAAACTCGATAACTTTCGTGACAAAGATTTTTCTTTCGCAAATATTAAAATAATTAGAAGCAGTACAGTGATACAGCGAAGGGGTGAAGTTGCGTTAATTAATCAAGTTCCTCCAATTTACCATTCTCCAAGTTATCTTTCCTTAAGAATTTAAACAAGCTTCTTTCCAAGGTTAAATTCTGAAAGAATCATAAGGAGAAAAAAGGTGAAAAGGACAGGGAAGAACGTAGAAAGACTTTCGAAGTTATGGAGCAAAAGATTTAAAATAACGAGCAAGGCACAGAGACAGGTAGAGACAAATAGAAATCTCGTGGCGATCCAACTTCCCTCAGTTGGAGATAGCGAAACTGTTTAGAAGTTATCGCGAGACAATATCGTTTTTTAGGCGAAATAGAGGTACGGTCAAGGGAGAAGCATGACGGTAACAGGGTAGGTCGAAGGGGGTCGAAGCGAGAGGGTGTGTAGGTGGCGAGTGCTCGGGATGCGTCTGTGAAATTCAACCAAGCTGTTCCGCTGGTAATAATGGACGAGAGGCAAGCGTTGAAATGCAAATTAGAGAGCGGGTCGTGGACAGCTTGATACATGTGCGGGGATTGTGGTTTCGCACGACGCGCACCGCCGCCTATATTCGCGGAATAAAGGAGTTTGTTTTGGAGTTTTGCGCGGGCCAGAAGCGGCGTGGCATCGGGGGAGGACGGAGACATTATATAACGTCACGCAGTGCACGTTATGAGCCCCAACCCTCCAGCTGTCTCACCTGCGCCCGGTGCGTGCTGATTATCGTCCTTTCGTCCCGAGCCGGCTTTCTGGAAATGACCGTTGATCGCGGTCGCAAAATGTCCTTTTGCCAACCGGACCGCATTCAACGTGACAAAACGCGCAATTTCCATGAACGTTTCGCTGATAATGTAACGTTCCGCCGAGAGCGAGGAAATGAAAACGGCTGCAAGAGTAATACTGGACAGAGTTGCCGCTTCCTATAGCTGACCGGTTCTTCGCATACCGTTTGCTTCCCTTACCGTTTCACCATTAAATTTCCCCTTTTTCATATTTACGAATCCGCCAATTATTCTACGATGGTCAACTCTTGTAATAAACTTACGAATCTCGAAGGTAAAACTGTTTCGTACTCGAGAGTTAAGCAACCCTCTCTATGAATTTTATTTTTTATCTCGACAGACGTTCGCCCCGTTCTCGAACCGTCTCGTTAAGAGAGAAGAAATTATCTTTGCAAACGGTCCAGTGCGTCGATAACCCGGCGTGCCCTTTCGAACGGCATCCCCCGATTGTTTTTACATTCCGATGGATACCATCCGACCCCGGAAATTGATACTGCCGTTTGTTCCGTCTAATGAACTGTCCAACGAGTGGTTCTGCTCGATTCGATTTCTTCACGGTTCCGTTCGATCCTCCTTTTTCCCCGTCGGGCAGAAACTTTTTATCGAGACGGTTCGCGGAGGAGGAACGAAAATAATAGAGTTTCACCGGCAACTTCTTCGCGGACTCGATCGTTTTCTCTGATTAATTAACGCTTATCTGCTCGACGTCGTGCCTTTTTCCGAGGGCGGCCGATTAATCGAATCGAGGCCGGTCCGAGAACGAACCGGGGTTCTTTGAGGCCGGTTTTTGGCACGGAGTGCTCGGATATCGTGCCAATTAGCGTGTAACCAACGAGAAGAAGGGGACTAGTTACGAGCTACGCGCTTTAACGCCCACCGTTGCGGAAATCGTTGCCACGCGTTTCATCCTTTAAGGATTACCTCCTCAAGATACGAAATTATTTGAAGCTTCTTATACCGTGTTGACGCGAGGAAATTGCAGCACAAATTGATACTAATGCCGACGCGCTAACGACGCCACGCGAAACATTAGCTCATAAATAACGAAGCAAGACTCGTATCTGCAAAAACCCCGACGGTGCGTGTCTCGAAGGCTCGATATTTCATTGTTAAACAGATATTTATAACGCACGGGACACCGGTTAAAATATCACTTACGTCGACGAGGCAACGTGTCGGAAGAAAAATATACTGTGCGTGTAACTTCAGCCAGCTGTAAAATCGTTACGTTAACGTGGACGATAACGCGGTACTCTGCTCCAAATTTATTACACGCGTTTCAAACTAATATATCCTCTGTTCTTCCCTCCTTCTCTCTTCCATTTTCTAGAATCACGACGCCGTTATCATCCGCCATTTTTAACTTTCGTTAAAAATGAAATTGAACCTGTCTTTTTTTCGATCTGACCAGTACACGAAACGAGGATTTTATTTATACAGAATTTATGTCATAGTTCATTTTGTGACCCACTAGTAGTATTACGGGATCGTTTCATATATTTCGAGACACATTAACGCGTTATAGCGATACTCGCGAAAGAGAACAAAAAGCATGTTTGCTCGTCAGCTTTATCAAACGTTAAGCTCGTTCCTCTTTGTGTGTCAACTTAATGCCACTTCAACCTCGGGGAAACTCTTCGGCGTACTCGCTATACCACTCGACTCTCCCTTTCTTCCCTTTATATCCCTATACCCTCTTACCCCCTGTTGTCACCAACCTCGATCCTCCTTTTCTACTTCCTCATCGAATCCACCTCTTCTCTTCGAGAATTATAACGCACCGTCTTGTCTTCCTCCCTGTTGTCTTGTTCGCGAGACTGTTGATTCGTTGGGCCAATGACCCAAGACAATCTTACCATTCAAAACGTGGCTGTTTAAATACGAATTTGACAAATAGAATATACGAAAAATAATGTATCGGACCTCGGAGATGTCGAATATCTAAGTGAAAAATGGAGGTGGATTCGAAGAGTAGCCTGAGAAACAAAAAGGAATCTTTCCGACGATAAGAAGAAACAATTGAATCGGCCATTTATCATGGCAGATTCCCCGCAGTCGAAGCGTGGCAAAGTATTCGAATCCTTCCTTCAACTTTAATTAACTCGAAATCCAATTGGCAACTTCCGAGCTGGCCACCGAGCCTAAAACTTCGATAATTCTCTGGATATCTCGTCGGAAAATCCTAAACCGTCTTAATAAAATCTTGATCGTGAAAATTCGCTCCTTATCGCTCGCCTTACAGCAGCACGATCAATCTTCGTTCCCGTTTCACGCGTGACCCACAAACATCGCATTTTCCCGCCGACTTATCGAGGCATTAGCACGCTTCGATTCAATCCCGTATAACGTGTGCTCGTAAAACGCGTAAATACGTATCAATTTTAAAGGCATATCCGAGACGGTAAAGGAGGAAAAGGAAACGCGGTCGACGTTCAGCGCGATCGAGCTTTGCTCGACAAACGAGCTTCGTATCGAGCTATTGCTCATAAAAGATACAGGGTGGTCGTGTGTGCGCATGCAGGGCCGTGCACGTACACGCGTGCGGGGCTGTGTTGTATCTCGCTGCGAACAGGCCCGAGCATATCATTATCCGTTATCGATGGAACGACACGCGTTCGCGAACCTGGCTAACATTAAATTCTACCTTACCTCGCTATACAAGTTTGTTGACCCGTTTCGCTCTATCGGCAGCTGTTCGAGAACTTCCGCGGAAGTATTGCACGATGAATTTATCATTCAACGACTTTTCCATCGACGTATTCAGACTAATTTTGCACTCGATTTCTGTATTACCCAAATCTCTTTTCGACCAACTATCTTATATTCCCAATAGTGGATCTGTAGGTACTACAATAGAGTGCACGTGTCACATCGAAAGGTGGAGTTCCTGGATTTTCTACGAAATCCCGACACTCGTAATTCGATATCTCCAGACATATTCTCAGACTTCGGTATTTCTATACCTCGATATTTCTTGATCCCCATATTCCTAGATCTGATCCATGCTAGATCCCTATTACTCTATATCCATGTTGCTCTAAGTCCTTATTGCTCCATATCTTTCCTTATTTTTGTATCCAGGTAAACCTACCGGCATATAATGTGTACTTAACTTGAAATTAAAAATGAAGTTTAAAAATAAATAAACGAATGACCAAACATAAATTAATGCACACATTTATTTTTTATTTTAATGAAAATCAATGCTGATTTGAAGGAATGTACTTTAACAAAATGTGTACTTTATAATAAGAAACTTGTGGAGCGGTCATTTGACCGGTTTAGTGTTAATACGTAGCTAATCAATTACCTGGTAACAAGTAAGCTGTATTAACTAGTTAAATTTTGAGCATACGTGTTGGTAGGTAAACCGTGTACTAAATAAACGTTGGAAAAATCAGTGGAAAGTAAAGCGTAAAGCCGAGCCATGGAGAAATAGATAGGCGAGACGTTGTTCCTCCAGCGTTGGTGCGTGTGTACGCACGCAATTAACGCGGATAGGAGATGAAAATTAAATACAAATATTGACGGAACGTCAGAGTTGTGTTACTCGACAACAACCGGCATGTATACGTACCTTCCTGTCGAATAAACTTTGAATTGGCGTGGATCCGATCAGACTCCACTCCAATATTTCACGTTTTCGCTCGCGTAAGCTGGCTAACTAAAATGGCTTAATCGTTTCGTTAATATCGTAATTAACGCTTCGTTGGAACGCGTTAAAGGGTACTCTCTAGGGTAGTAGACCTCGTTGGAAAATACAGACTGGATATCAAAGACCGAATAACACTCGTGTCGACGGTTTGAAGTCCAGTCGGAAACGTTGCGGATCGATTATTATTTGCCGTCCTCTCGAAACGAACGCGTGCGATTGACACTCGGTAAAAGGAAAAATGCGGATGTTTAGTTACTTCTGTCCGATTTCACCGGCGGGTTCTTGGTAATTGTCCGATGTCGCTGGAAAGTGTATTGAATGCGAGAAATCGTGGACAGAAAATACAAGACGTGGAGAAACGAATTTTAAGTAGAAGTACACTATAATTGATCAGACCGCACTCTGCTAGCAACGATAATTTGGTTATATTTTTTAGTTCTACAGGATGCGAAAACTTGAAATATAGAGCCTATCAGTAAAAGACGCTAAAGTTATTTGTCAATCTAAATATTCTCGCGACAGGATTATTGTACACAAATGCAGAACTAAACGGCGCAAGCTTGAAACTGTTCCAGCCGGTACATTCGAGTTGATCTTGCCGAGGATTCCCAGCCACGCAATATGGCCGTTTAGGATAATCCAATATTATCCGACGCGATGCAACGTGACAGGACGCAGCTGCACAAAAATCGTGAAAGGCTGACTTTAAAAAAAATATACAGGACCAGTTTTTCTATCCGATAGAAAGTGAAGTTTGCGTCATCCTGGCCCTCTGATTTAAAATTTTTGAAAAGCATTGCAAGGTTCGAAGGTTCTAAAAATGTTGTTATAAATTCACGATTATAAACGATTCGAAGCAGAACGTGCTAAAGAATTGACTTTCATTTGTCGTCGGCGATAATCGGAAAGCAATTGAATTTCCCTGTCGGAAGCGTGGAAAAGGAAAACGAACGAAGGTATCGAATTCGCGACAATCGGCACCGATGAATGAATAAAAGAGCGTATGCAATTGAGGTGCAAATTTCTTCGGGAATATCAGTGCGACTCCCGTGACGAAACAATCGCGATTCGACGCGACGCGTTTCGAGGGTATCGATCGATCGCTCGATTTGCTCGTGCCTTCGAGATTACCGAAGTAACGGGACCAAATATTTGCGTTGCCTAAGCATGTTCCACTTCTCTGTTGTTTCCTATCCTTTCACCCTACCTCCCCGTAGATTTTTCACGTCGTCGAATCCATTTATCTCGTGGCAAGACGGCCCTTTCCGATCGGGACGTAGTTCAAAATAAAAAATTGAATTCGTCCAGCCGTACTATCGAACAACTGTTAGCTACGTCGTTAACCGTTTTATCCTCCGGTCCGATATGCAACCACGGAATTACTTTAATCCGATACTAGGTTTTTAACACCACCGTTCCTGTTTCACGGATTTTTACGATCGTGCGATTTATGGCCTTTATGCGTCAACATATGGCGGACTAAAACGGTATTAGAATTATCTCATCATGATGTCTGACTTATGAGGTCTCGTACTACTTACAAAGATATTCGAAGACGAGGATCACGTTTTCTTAAGTTTAAATTCTGTTAATTGCTGCGGTTTATTAACATAAATAGACAACAATTTGTTAGAAGTTAAAAAGAGAGGAAATGCAGCGTGCGATACGTGTCTGACTATATAGCGACCGTTTCCACTCGCTCAACATTTTCCCTCTGTTTACGCGCTTCCCGTAATTGTATCTCGCGGTGCCAGTTTTTTCTATCTTTTCGCACCTGCGTTGTGGCGTTTTTAAATAAATCCCCGACGAGAAGTTAAAAGGCACTCTTGAAAAAGAAGTCGAAGAGCAAACGCGTCTGACCACGCTCGCGATATTCGTTCTTTTATTCATGCGTCCGGCGATATTAGGGGAAAAGAGATCGCCCCAGCGGCGGGTTAATCAAACAGAAAAATCCAACGAGACCTTTCGGACGGTCAGGAATTTAAGGGACGGGGCGGAACGGACTTCCGATCGCGTTAACAGTAGTTCATCGGGAAAAGTATTCACTGATTTCACGAACTGCGCACTTCCGTCGACTCGTGAATCACATTCTCCCGTCTGCAGGCGACGCGTACGCGCGACATTTCCACATTTTACGAGGATCGATCGCGCCCCGAACTCCACCGGTTCCTCTTGCTGGTCTTATTTCATCTCCATGACCGTCGAGGATGCCGTTAACTTTTAACGCTCGGTTAATGCGATGTCGCATCCTGTGACTCGTCCTACAAAGATCTATGCTCCTCTGTAGCGTATATTCGGTGCACAATAATCTTAGAGTTCAAAGTACCTACAACCCTTAAATACAATTCGGAGAACTGCATATTTCACGTGTAGACTAAAAATATAACTGTGTTACAATTCTGTACTTTTATGTGTTACTACTCAGTATATTTTGAAGCAGCCGTTCTTATTACAGTATGTTGCAATATTGCAACATTGTAGGGGTTAAAATCTGAAGCATCTATCTCAAAGTTACAAATCATTTGTAACGTATAAAATTACGAAATTGTACGCGTAACGTGTCCTGGATCATAGTTACAACGCAAACACACGAATTTGTGTTACAAGTTCCAATTTCCAAACAGACAACATTGGATTACAATCGCAGTGAACCGATCCTATTTTTTGATATCCGAACCAACGTCTCTCTGGGAATATGAAACAAACGGTAGATTCTCGTGCAGGAATGTCACTTAAAAATAACACGCAACGCTTCTCCGTTCTCGGCGTAATTTCGAGGGCAATTTAATTTTCGCGCAATTACGCTGGCAAAGCGAAAGGGTCGCGAATCCATCTCGTTTGTACGCTTTCTCGCCAAGCATCGCGCTATCATTCGATTGGCCCGTGTAAACGTTGTTGCGTTTCCAGTCTAATTGTTCGAACCGGTCGGCCAAGTTAAATACTCCGTATTTTGCCGACTAATCGGTTTACCGTCAAAGGGGCCAAGTTAACGAGCGATTTTCCGATAGTTGTACACACCCAGCCCCTGCCTGTTCGCCTAACCCCCTCGTGGCTGGCTAGCGAACGATTCATAAACTCGCGACGAAAGTCTGCGTTGCTAAAACGTCGATTAATTAAACTGTCGCCCCAGAAAATTGCACGCCGTCGCGATTATCCTTCCTATAAACCGCCTACATTATACAAGATACGTGGAACAGGGCGATTCATAACTTCTGGGATCCGCGAGTCGACGCTGTACACGAAAACAAACACGCGTGGCAATTTCGCCTAAACCTGATTATAAGCGCGTAATTCAGTTGTCGATAACATTGACTTCGAAGACCAAGTTGCCATGGTTCGTGAATTCTTTCTTGCAAAGAGAGGACTATAAAGAAATAGGACCTTGAACTTTAACGTCAAGATCGATCCCGGAGCGACTCGTTACTTAGGGACTCGATATACCCTGTGGTCCCGCAATTTTCAAGCACCCTGTAACTTCGACGTCCATGTTTTTATTTTCCACCCCTTCCGATGACATCCGTTTCCCGTGTAACTTTTGTAGCTCGTCGTGTTACCCCACGTACCGGCTTCTAACCTTAGTAAACAAATAAATATTTGCACAGAGGTTAATTAAAACACCCCACCGGGTCTGGGAGAGTTCCGCCATCGGCGCACCGAAAGCAAGCAACCCTCTACTCGGAAAACATCTAACCGACGTATCAGCGTTTAAAGGGGACATGGCGTTTCATCCGTGGAACTTTGCGTCCCCGTTGCGGTCCTGCGTGTCCTCGTCACGCCATGAAACTTTTATAATCGAATATCTCCGGCGAGCTTTCGCCTCCTGCTGTCTTTCGACTTTGAACCACCCTGCTGTTGTTTCCCTTCGACTTCCGTCGTTACACAATTTTTATGACTTTGTACGATCTCGCGATGCATTTCTCACGGGCGAAGCTTCTTCTGCAATATGTCGTTTATACGGTTTCGTCGACGGAGAAGATTAAATTTTGAGGGCGCCGGTCTTTTATTAAGACGACTCGGATGGATATGTCACGCGGTGTTTGACCGTAGCCGAGGGAAATGTAGAGCCTCGGATTCGGCCAGTGCAGCGGGCAAATTTGTTAATTGAGTAGCTGACAGGGACCGTCGGTATTTCCTAGCCTGTACACGACACACGCAGCTTCGTGTCTTTTTCGGTCAGTGTATTTTTATGGAAATCAGCGACGGGGCGAGCGCGTCGACGCGCGAAACAGATTTTATTTACGTTCGCTCTAAGCTAACAGCTCGCGATAGATTCAGCCGGGAATTTTCACGCTTGACTTTCTCCTTCTCTCTGTCTCTCTTAGGGGAACGAGAGAGATACAATCGTGATATCGTAGTTTCGCGGTTACAATTGTGAACGAGGCAACCGGCCACGACTGGCCGTTATCCACACCTGTCGAGAGTATCACTTAACATACTTCGTCGGTCGTTCTTCTGCACCAGTGCATCCTCGACGTGGCTCGTCCACGCTTTGTTCCGTTTACTTTTCATTGTGCCCCTCCCCTTTATATCTGGGTCACGTACGCCTTCAAAAGTTCCAGCGGGAAGAGAAAAAAGCTAGGGAAATTTCAATCGTTGCTTATGCGATTCGCTGCAGGGAAGCAAATTTTTAATCCGCAAGTGGCTTGCATCGATGGTTGACAAATATTTAATTCCATATGTGGTATACATACACGTATACATGGCTAAGTTACACATTTAGCAGCGATTAAAAAAAGAAACGAATTTACATAAATGTTTACCGCGCACAAGAGGATTAAAATTTCATAAAACCGACTCCCTGACTCGAAATTCCATCTATATCGAATACGAATTTCTCCGAATTAAAATGATGAAAAAATCGAGCGAAATACCCGATATAACGGTTGATTTTATCCTGCGTTACTAAAGTTGCACCAGTGATCGTATAATATTTACGAGAATTCGTTTTTAAAAATACATACGTAACGGATTATGCAGCGTGATTCCGCGGAGTGTCGCGTGTTCGCGCGCTGATAAGTGTGCATCGTGAAAATGGGAAAACGAAAGCTCGCGAAGCTGATTTCCAATAAAATATTCGGGCTACGTTCGAACTAGCAAACCTGGCCCGCCGAATTACCCATGTTTTTTGGTCTGTGAAAACGTGTTTCGTGGATTTCACTGGGTACATAGTGGCGTCAGAGTGGCTCATAAATTTGCCCGACACGAGGACGAGAGCGCGCGTAACGCGTGACACTGATTTCTGTTTCAATTAACATTTCATTCAGCTGCTCGAATCAGATACCGCTTGAGTCGAGAACTTCGAATCCCTTCGGTTAACACGATTTAATATTTTACCGCGAAACACGTTTGCTGAACGTTAATCTCTCATTGAATGTAATTTAATGGTTGGAGAACGTTGTAACATCGATTAAAAGCTGCAATTTCTCTTTATACCGTTTTGTATTTCCATATGTTATGTCAGCATTGCTGCTAGTTTACATATGTAGGGGTTTTAACGGGAGAGTCACTGCTTTTCACGAGTTCCAAGGTTCCAGTCACTAACTGTTCGAATTATAAAGAGCTCCTAGAGTTACAGGTTCTGATTCTTTTGCTGGAAATTCTATCGGTATAAGTTCGTATTGCTTCGAATTCTAATCATCAATACGGTTGCAAATTTCTATAGTTCCACTAAGAGTTTGAATCGTCACGGCTATACCCCCAGGCGTTATTTTACTAAAGTGATAGTTTCGTATTCGCAAGGGTAAGTTCGCATTTGCTTAGCAAAATCGTTTCGCAACCGCTCTCAAAGCGAAACTAGAGGTATCTTATCTGGGTGCAGCGATAAAACCGTAGAATCGGCATTGCAACGTATGCATTCGGTGGTATTGCGGGAGACCATAAATTCGAGTACTTGGCCCGATAGAAGCCGCAACCACGCGTGTAACTAATACTAATTTCCGTTTTAATTAAGATTTTGCTCTGTAATTAATTAATGTCGTTGTGCAGAGTCGCGTCAAAAGGCACCGATTCGTCAAAGTGAACGTTTCAGCGAAAACTTGTGCCTATAGTCTTCGACTAGTCGAAGACGTATTCGAAGACGCGACAATTAACACGCTATTAATTAGAGGCTACTGCGTCCCATGCAAATTCCCTGTAGCTGCGTATTGTATGTAATTAATGCGGCTTCTCGACGAAGTAGTCGCGATGATTAATGCCTGGTTAGTTGAACGACCCTCCTCTGACAATTGTTCCTCGTGAGTTTCTTCCTGTGCATTCGAGAACCTGGCTAACGAATCGTGGTCAACCCTTTAGTTTCAACCACGAATCCGTTTGACCAGTGATCTATTGACCTTTCGGATCGAAGCTGACCTTTGTGCTGAAATACTCGATAAATCTCTTCGGTGAACAAAGGACGTGAAAAAAGTATCTCGTGCAATATTGTTATTTGACTATGTAAATACAATATGCTTCCAGTGGATTTTCTCTCTTTTCCAAATGCTCGATTAATAATTAACGATTCCGTCGAGTCTCCTCAAAAATTCATTCCCATTTCTCGGAACGTTCGAAAGTTGCTCGAGTTCCTTATCGAGGGCAGGCTCTCGCCGGCCAATTCATCCGAGATTTTTCGCCATCGGAGGGTCTTCAATTTCGCGAAACATTCGAAGTACTCGGCAGAGAACTACTAGCCGATCTTGAAGATTCTCCAGAGTCGTCCCCTCGAATCGTGTAATCGCTGATTGTCGTCGTCGGAGGTAACGAAGCGTAGATATCGCGGAACTTAACGGAGAAATTAACTGCTTGTTATTTCGCCGACGAAGGCTGCTAAGGAGGCCAGACAGAATCGAGTTTCCCAAGTGTTGCATGCCGACAAACCCTGATGTTTCTGACGTACACCGACTCGAGAACCACTTCACGTCTACGCAAACGCGCGTTTCTATCGGCCAAGTTTTCATCCTTTAGAAACTGCACCGTAGGTGAAAGCTGTATTATTGACCGGTGCTTTCGAAATTTAAGAGCCGATGCACTGACGAGGCCTTCACGGATCCTCTTTTTCCATTACGAGACTCGTTCTTCAACGCCATTGTTCCCGTCAGAACAGCAGACTCTTCGAGATAAACGTCCTATATTATTCAGACAATGGTATCCACGTTTAAGTCTATGACAACGGGCATCAGGATACAACTCGATTCGACTGCAAGCAGTTTCAATCGTGAATTGCAAAATTCCAAACATCCTAAAATTTTGATCTTCAAAAACTCTAAAGCCTCCAAGTCCAAGATCCTAAACTTTCGTCCTGGAGTTTTAAAGCCAAGTACATTTTTTCACGCGAATATTAAAGCTCGCTAAAGTAACAGCGTGAGAACATGGCCAGATGATTGCACCGTCTTTTTGCTAGTGAAAATGATAACGTTCGTGGCTATTTTCTGGCCTGTTACCACGGAAACACGAGAAAAAGGGGCTGCCTTAAGAGCTGGTCGCGCGAACACGAGATACGGCGCAATTAAAAGAACGATTAGCCTCGACGAATCGCAGGGTTTTTCGTCGAGCGAGCCACGCGTTGAAAGATTCGCTTTTTTTCAGAAATAAATCCCTGATTTCTTCAGCAACTACAGTTTAATTTTTGTTGCGCGATTGAATAGACCGTGTACGCTTGCATCGTGAAGATGCTCTTTTAGTGCGACGAGGAAGAGTAATTATTTGGTGATTAAAGAGTTTAAATCAATGAACTGAAAGGAAATGTTAAATGACGCTTTGAAAACTTTCTACGCCATCGTATTACTTTGTGTTCAATTGCTACTAAATGTTCCTCAAATATCCTCTTGCAAGAATTTCTTTAGACTTACTGTAGAACCGTACAATTTTTTCCACACGTACCTATTTTTATTGAGGAGTTATTCGAGATGAATCGGTGATGGGATATATGCGGTGAAGAAAAGAAATTATTCAGGAGATTTAAATGTATCCTATCGTTATCCCCGGTCCATTCATCCCCGTTGTCTCTTTCTTTCTGGCGCGAAGGTCGGAGGGTGGCAAGGCAGGGTTCTCGAGCGAGATCGTTTTCATTTGCAAGCTGTTACGAGTGTAGCATCTGCTGCTAAACGCTATAAACAGCTTTACTCGACTCGTAATGGCGGAAGGTGAAGTTTAACTTTGGAATAGGGTGTAGCCGTCCGTGAGCCCGTTGCGAGAGCAGCCTCGCACGCTCCTCCACTAGTTCTTCGTAATAGAATGTAAGTGCAATAATAGAGTCGCCACTTACTATCTACGAAAACCCTATTTCGTCTTCTCCGACGTTCTTCGACCTCTCCACTTCCTCTTCTCGCCACTTCAGACCCGAAAACCCCTCTTCGTTCACCGTCCGTCCCTCGGGCTTCGGACCGTACCTTCCTTCTTTCTCTGCTTTGCTTTCTCTCGACGGAAACACCGCTCGCTTCTGACGTACCGTCCATTTTCTTGGATTCTCTTCAGAAACGTCGCTGAAACGCAGCGTGATTCTAGATGTCTGCATCCCTAGATTATGCTACTAGATCTCCTAGATCCGCAGATCTTTTCATTTTGAAATCCAATATCCCCGGTTAAAGCTTCGTCCTACGACGGACTCTACAGTTCACATGTGACCACACTCGTATTTTCACTGCAATTTAAAATTGTAACTTTAATTGCCTTAACGTTACAGCAATAATTACGCAGCTGCCAATGACGCAACTGCACAGACAGTAGGTTAAGGGGTTGAAAGAATCGCGTGAAAAGTGAAAAGGTTCTATTTTCCATTTCTGTTTCAGCAGCAAAAGTGGGTAGCTAATCGACGATCGCGAGATGCTAGCTGAAGGAAGTAATTTAAAGTAATCGTCGCGAGCGTTTAACGAACATTTGAAACACGCGCGCGAGTCGTTTTAGCCCGAGTCGAGATACCATGATATACGTAGCCATTAGAGCTTGAATATGGTATTGTTCGCGCGACTCGACGCTAAGGACGCTGTTTACCCAACGATAACGGCGCTAATCGTCGCAGAAGGTGAGGTACACGCGTGTTTCTGCGAGTCGACGTTGGAGAAAGCTTTCATTAACGCGTTTCGATAGTGCCATCGTGGAAAAAGGAAGAAACGGTAGCTCTGTTATCTGACGGTCGAATTGCGATCGTTAGCGAAAGAATCGAGGCGTTATTTTTCAACCCTTGGAATTTTGTCGCTCGTTAAATCGAAGAATAGAGTTTCGGGGAATTAACTTCGTCGTTGGTTATAGTTTTAAGTGAAAATTTCGGTGAACAATCGTTTTATTCCGAAGAGGTACCGAGTTTGAGTACTCTTCGTTAGCGAAGTCAACGATTATTTGGTCCGATGACAATAATTTTTTTGTTTAACGATAAAAGGGGTCCTCCCCGATTAAGCCGCTTGAAACGCCAGCAAAAGTACACGGTACCGTTTAATATTTATATTATCTTTTTTGGCCAAAGTCTCGCGTAAAATACAACGTTCTACGGAACCTCCGACGCGTAGATCGCTTAATTAACGCGCGTCTGTTCTCGCGTAAAGTTTCTACCGAGCTAAAAGCCTCTTGAATGTTTTAAGCAGCGACATTAAACAGGGTATTGTTTACGACGAGAGGGTCGCAAGCTAGTTGAAAGAATTTAATAGAACGCTTTCGACACGCGGTACAATTAATTCGTACATGAACGGTGAGAATCTCTTCAATTTCTTCGTGCTTTCAGGGACAAAATAAAACACCGTTAAACGAGTCAGTTTATACTGCATGTGCACTTCAATCGTTTTAGAGCACTTCGTGCTACCTTTTCACAAAGATACAAAGAATACCTCTACTCTTTGATTGCCGATGAGATTGTTTTAATCTTGCTGCAATGAAGAGGTGTTACTTGTAGAACAGATTACTTATAATTGTATCCATTATCTGTTATAATAGTCTCCAATTTCCACGAGTTGGATTTTGATGCGATAAAATTCCATATTTTGGATTTCGACGCATTGGTTTTCCACGCGTTAGATTTTTACACGTTTGATTTCGATGCGTGGGATATCGATACTCCAGATTTCCACGCATTGGATATCGACTCGTTAGATTTCTACGCGTTGGATATCGACACGCTAGATTTCCACGCGTTGGATATCGACACGTTAGATTTCCATGCATTGGATATCGACACGCTAGGTTTCCACGCATTGGATATCGACACGCTAGATTTCCACGCATTGGATATCGACACGCTAGGTTTCCGCGCATTGGATATCGACACGCTAGGTTTCCACGCATTGGATATCGACACGCTAGGTTTCCACGCATTGGATATCAACATGCTAGGTTTCCACGCGTTGGATATCGACACGCTAGGTTTCCACGCATTGGATATCGACACGCTAGGTTTCCACGCATTGGATATCAACATGCTAGGTTTCCACGCGTTGGATATCGACACGCTAGATTTCCACGCGTTGGATATCGACACGCTAGATTTCCATGCATTGGATATCGACACGTTAGGTTTCCACGCGTAGAATATTGACACGCTAGATTTCCGCGCTTTGGATATCGACATGCTAGATTTCCACGCATTGGATATCGACACGTTAGGCTTCAACGCATTGGATATCGACACGTTAGACTTCCACGCGTTGAATTTCACGAGTCAGACTCTTACACATGGAATTTTTATAAACAGGAAAATGTATAAAAAAGTAATTACTTGACGAGCGAACTTGCTCATTATCTTATATTACGCGTATGCGGTGTTTCTCCGTAGCCACCGTCAATGTGCCCTGGCCAGTATTAAATTACAGTGAACCGTCCAACACACGCTTCTTGCCAAAAGCTCTGGTCTCATCGATCGTCCCTGAGCTAATTGTCAATTTCCTGACCGATAAATCATGCAGTTCGTATTCGCGTACGTTTGCCCGCGAGATTGCCAGACACTGTATTACCGGTACAATTGCTGTCGTTAGATCTGGCGCGAGCAATTATTCGGATCTCGTCGTTGTCCCGCGTCATTGTTCGATCGATTCTAGCCAGATACATCGTTATACGAAATCAGTATCAGAGACACGGTTCGATGAAGCGCTTCTGTCCTTGTGTCTCAATAATTACCATTATCTTCGCTGCGACTAACGAACAATAAATTCAACACTTTCGGTTGAACATTTTGAAACGTTACAAATTCGAAAATGTCAGATCTTTGTAAGTACAGGGTGAAATTAAGAAATTCCGAAATTTCAAACTCGCGGTTTAATTCTTCAAAAGGGTAGAATGTGGGTGACAACTCGAACCTGTTTAGTTTTCATTTTTGCGGGAAAAGTCGTAGGACATTCGAGAATAAGGAATGTAATATTCCGTGATGTTGTTTCTCTCCGGTTGGTTTCAACTGTTCGCTTTTCGTTACTTGGAGCATTGCAGCCATCTATCTCGACGTTTTTCTTGGACGTTCATGCGCGCACAGACCGCTGTTCGCTGTCGTCTTTTATATTTCGAGCAGCTGCTTTATAACCGAACTTATTTGTCCTTCAGGGGAACTCTTTTGTTCCACATTCTTTGTCCCGTTACTTTATTGACTCGTCGTGTCCATTGTTGGCCACGCTTTAATGGCTCGCAGATAAAGATTACACGCCGCTCTCGATACATTCTTCATACCGGAAGATACGAAATACACCGCAATCTCGCTAATTGTTTAACTTACGAAGAATCGCTGCAATTTACTACGGTCGGGTGGCTTCGTTAGGATTAGGAAAAGGTTAAATCTCTCAGATTAAAAATGAATTCGTATTCCGTGAGTGCTCGTTAAATTTTCCCGAGAATGCTTTCAACTCGTGTTCTATTCCGATGCGAACGGGGGGACAACAATGTTGGCTTTAAATGACGTAATCTGCAAAGTGTTTCGCTAATGCCGTTACAGAAAGCTTCTCATCCATAATTCCGGTAATCTCCATAAAATAAAGGCAATATATCGCGCGTCGGTCTCTCACGATATTCTGATACCGTTTTATCGATGAGCGCCGAGTACAGCAAATTAATTGCATTAATTTATTTAATAAGAGCGCTGAAATCGTGATAAATACGCCCGCGAAGATTCTCGTAAATAATTTCCATGAATCAACAAATCGATAGCGACAAATTTACCAAAGGGGAGGTAGAAGACATCCCCTTTTATTATCATAAAATATGCAATCACTTAATATACAGGCATCGTGACATTCAATGATCATCGAATGTCGCGGATGAAGTACATTTAAACATAACTCGCAATATTTCAAAGCACCATAAATCCTTGCGCGTCGATCGGAGCGTATCGACGTGTCGCTTGTAAACGTCGTTTGACTGCATTAAAAAAACATTCTCACCGTGAGCGATCGAGGGAATAACGGGCGCGAAGAGATGGCCGAATGAAAAGTTGAAATTTCGAGTAGGTTTGACAGGGAGATATTTTTCGGACGGTCGAGTAACGGGCGCGACGCGACCGGTCCGTGAAACTTCGCCGACTCGTTACAACTTTTTAATGGCCGTGAGATTAGTTTTTAAACGACTTTTCCTCGCGTCGTACGGGAAATTTTCATGATACCCGGTAAGAACATTCTTCAACGGTTCTCGACGCGTGATGCCACGGAACGGACCAAGAAACGCCGCGAGATAATTGTAAATCCTTATCCACGGTACGCTTCAGTGATTACGGCCTTTGTCATCTTGTGAATCGAGATCTCCGCTGTAACTTCTTGGAAGTTAAAACAGTGTCGTCCGTCATATCACATGTGATTTTACAATTTTATTCAACAGCATTCGAGTTATATTTGATCATGGATTTAGTACAATTTTAAATTGAGCAAAATGAAGGAAAATTAGACCGATATTCGACATTGCAATGATCTAAAAGGTAAAACTTTGTGTCTGAACATACACGGTTTTCACTGTTATCTTAGTTGGTTCAATATGGAGATTGAATTAACAAAGTCATAGTTGTTCCTCTACCACAAGTTCTATTTGTTCGAATACGTTTTGGAAAGTTCATTTAAACGAATTCCACTTCGGAGTAGCAGAAAATGGGGATCTATTTGGAAATTCCATTTGATCGTAAATACGTTTCACGGATTAATGTTTCAACGACACGTGGTTCCTTCGTAAAAAATTAGAGACTCGTTTAATCACTCTGTGCGAAAGAGAACGAGCTGGGAATACAGGAAATCGTTTTTGCGTTACGGTATTTTTCCACGGTGAAACTTCGCGATAATCGTTAATCAAACCATGAATCCGTATGATATTATTACGTTCCGTATTGGATCGACTAACTGCTCAATATCGGGATATTGAAACGGGAACTTCAATTTGGGTTTTACATCACTTTTGTTACGTATTGTACTTTGATCGTGGGAAACAAATTTCGTGTAAAGTTTAATCGGTGGTTCATGAATGCAGACTCTTGTTACATGGCCCATTTACTGAATTTGGACTTATGGTTTTCAATGTTGCAAGTTTTTGTTGTTACGTATTATACTTTGACCATGGGAAATAAATTTCGTGTCAAGTTTAATTGGTGGTCACGAATGCACTCTCGTTATACAGGGTGTCTCACAACTCGTGTAGCTCCTGGAAAGGGGTGGTAGAGGACGCGATTCTAAGCAAGATTTCCCTTTGCGAAAATTGGGTTTGAAGCTTCGTTTTTGAGTTATTAAAGAAAAACACGGACCAATCAGAGCGCGAGGATTCGGCGCCAATCACGGCGCGCAGTCGCGAGAGCGACGCCTTCGAGCGTAATGGCCGACTGGGCGTAACCCTCACGCTCCGATTGGTCCGTGTTTTTGCTTAATAATTCAAAAACGAAGCGTCACACCCCATTTTCGCAAAGGAAAATCTTATTCAGAATTACGTCCTCTACCACCCCTTTCCGGGAGTTACACGAGTTGTGAGACACCCTGTATGGCCCACTTACTGAATTTATACTTATGGTTTTCACTGTTGCAAGTTTTTATTGCTACAAGTTTCTACTGTCACAAGTTTTTATAATTGAAAGTTTTAATAACAGAGGGTTTCTACAATCAAGAGTTACTTTTTTAAGTTTTTATACTTGAGAGTTCCTATAATTACGAGTTCCTATAGTCGAGAGTTCCCGTAATCGCGAATTCTATCACAGCGAGTTCCATTCGCCAATTTCAATAGTAGCAAGTTCCTTTCGTACTTTTTGCTAAAAATCTAGAGCAAGCCCTCTTTTTCGTAACGCAAGAAGTTGAAAAAGTGCACGGTTCAGTGTAGATTTGCGAACGATGAAAGAAACGAACACACGGTTATAATTCACCGTTTGATTACTTTAAATGGGTCATCGCCTTACAATTTAAGCGAAACCAGAATACGGGGTGACTCGAAAATCTGCAATACCGTGAAATATATATTGACTCAGCGAGTGAAAATGAATGAAAAATCTCCTCGTTTTGTAGTTTTTGCTAAGCAATTAAAGTGAGATCGAATTTCAAAGAGCTCGATATTAACTCTCTCGACATTTTACAAATTGGTGTTTTAATTTTTAATCGAAAATTGTGAAACATTTCAATTTATTTTGATAATATTTTTTGGACATCATAGATTTCAATCAAAAACGTAATTTACTTCTCACTGTTATTCAAGATTGAAGGTGATTTATTTTATAAAAAATTTTAGGACACCCCGTACATGAATCTTCTTGAAGTCAACCTTAAGAACGCTGGATCTTTAAACAGCTTACCCAATTAATAACGTTAAACAAATTTTTGCAGGTCGAGTACAGGTTTTGATATCTTTCGCCCCGAAATATTGTCGTCCGTTTTAATCCGTGTTCCTCTTACTGTCAATGCCGTCATATTTTTTTCTCTGACCTGAAAAAAGGCGATATACCGAAACGTGTCTCTTTCTTCGTCGGATGGATTTCGATTCCGATGTTGAAACACGTTGCTTTCGGCTTTTCATCGTTTTCACCGTACACGCTCGTTAATTAGCGCGATTTAGGCTTCCAGCGAGAAGTCGCTGTTTGTTTTAAAAGCCCCGTCACGAGATTCCCTCGAAACGAGATTAATCCGCGAAGAGGCGGCATCTAAACTCATTAGGAAGATTAGAGAAGTGTCGACGATTTAAATTGAAACGAAGCTCCTTTCTACGCGTCATTTAATGCTTTTTTATTCGATACGCTTGAAAAGAAAACGAAATAAATTAATCCACGACGTATTCAACGGATAAACAAGTTACGTTTTGTCACGACGAATTACCGACGCTGCCACGATGTGTCTGAAACCGAAGAACGGAGCTTCTAAACGACGCGACACCGAGTATTATCAATAGTTCTCGAACAACTTAAAACTTCGATTGACGTCGACGTTGGTCCTCGATATTTCCCGAAGGGTAACGTTTCTCGAGAACACTGGCTCAGAAATAATTTAATAACAGCCAAGAATATCCACTCCACGAAATTGAAGCTTTTAAAAAGGGTCACCGAAACCAAAAAATTTACCCCTTATAAAATTAAAGACTTTTGTAAATTCGTTAAACTTTCCATTTGTTTTAATAATGGTAACTTAATCTGAGGGTTATATATTATATTTTCCAAGGTCCACCGAATATTTCTCGGTTCTTAAAATGGCCGCCAGTAGGCACATAAGAACGAGTAATTATTAAGAGGTTCGAGAGACGCGCTAAGACCGGTGTTAACGGGGACCCAGAAGAATTAAGGAATCCCCTTGGGAAGGACCAGATCCATTTATATGCGTTAAGACGTCTTAGCTTTCTTAGGGGAAGTTTTAACGACCGCGGACAGGGAATTTTAGCGGACGAAGAGGAACCTCGTGAAAGTTTTAATCTTAGACAACCACAGTCGCGATCGAGCTTGACGCCTCTTACATCTACATGGCCTGTAAACTCTTTCATCATCGAAAAACTTCGATTAGCGTTTGATTTGCTGCTAGTCAAGTTCGATATACCTTATATTGTGTTTTAAACTTTCACTCGTGTGACGAGCTTTCTCGCAATGTTTTAGATTTGTCACGCATTAGATGTAACACTTGCTAATGTCAGCACATTTATGTCGCCAATGTCAGTACATTCACTAAAACTTATATCGCCACACATTGTGGTAGAAACATTCTATCAGAGCATTATTATATTTGTACGCACTAAAATTTCACGCATTGAACATTCATACGTACATATAAGCGCAGTAACATATATCTGCACAGATCACTTTCACAAATTGAACCCCCTGGCGTTATAAAACCACATCATACAGATGGCTCACCACAGTCTACACGAACCAACGAGAAATTTTCGAATGGCCCATTTAAATTGTTTATCGAGAAAATTGGTTCCATTTAAATAATTGAGAAGCGACGATTTAAAATGAATTTGAAATAACACCGATCGTGAACTTCCTGGTGATTCTTAGTTACTTCCGGCGGCGATCCACGTCACCTATTGATCCATTCTTCGCGCGGACCGCTCGTAAAGCTTGCAAAAGCTAGTTTGTCGACGCGAGCGCGGTCACGATCGAAACGATCGGATCGGATGCAGCGTGAATCAGCGATTTGGAATTTTATAGAAGCGAACGGCAGTGGCTCGGTTTACGGGGTGATTGGAATTCCTTATGTGTCAATTTGTTGAGCGAACAATGCTTAGTTGAATGGCTGCTTCAAACGAATGGACCGACGTTTCTCTCTGCACAGAATACAGGCTAACTTTTATTCTTGCACAATACGGTTTTTTCCGATTGAAAATAGAATATACTTTTAAGTAATGTATTGAATAGTCACAGAGAAACTGTGTTTCATGGATGCATTTTAAACGTGTCTGACTATACGTGTTCTCTACTACTTACAAGGCTCACTTCATTGTCACAAACTGTGTTTCATGGAGGCATTTTAAACGTGTCTGACTATACGTGTTCCTTACTACTTACAAGACTTCATTGTCACAAGCGATATAACCTTGTCTATCTAATAAATTATACAAAAATTTACGTATATTCCGTACAAGCTTCTAAATGTAACACCATGGACTTTAATTCTAAATAAATTCTGAGCAGTCGACGGAGCTTGAAGAGCCCTAACGCGTGAATCATACGCGTTCGGCATTTTCGTCGAACGAAATTGGAAGCCGCTTCGAACGCAATGGCCGCCATAAAATTTAGTTACCGTTCGTTTAACGGCGGCAAAAGGTTATCGAAATCGTAGGCTGCACTCTGAGAGCGCGTAAAGCCTGGAAAGAAATCGGGAAGCCCTGGTTCGAAACGTTTGGAACGTAAACGGTGTTGAATGGGTTGGTCAGAAGACCGAAAGCCGCGACCAGCTTGCGAAACAAGTTTTCCCGATCGAGCGATGCCTTCAACCGTTCGTCGACGTTGAACAGCCTCGGCATTTCGCTATTAAAGCGTGAACTGGCCGTAACACGGCGATAATAACGTTACAGCCACGCTCCGGATCAGCGCGAAAATTTCAGACATTATAATAACCGGTTTATCGATCGTTATTGCCGCGCCGTGCCACGAAATTTACCGGAAAATTTATACGCTCGCGTATCGAAGTCACGTACAGTATTTGCTTAGACACGCCCGTTGCAAGTATCGGCGAACTTACCCTCTCGATTCGACGCACAATATTACCCAATTAAACTTCGACTCTTCCACATTTTTCAAATTCCAAAGCATCTGAAACGGTCGGGGCGTAGTTTAAAATTTCTGTAAGATTTGGACGCTGCAAATTATCTACCTTACAGCGGAAGAACGTTCGCAGCTTTTCATTATCCATTTTGACATCGTAATCGAGACAATGTATAACAGTACCTCGAGAACCCTCCGAAAATGTCTCTGTTTATGGCAGTACTTCTGACTAAACGAGACGATTCCCGGTTATCTTCGAGGCAAAATTAAGCGACCAAAGTGTGTTAAATGATGAGTCGTTAAAAGTCCGGCAGCATCTTTCCAACTAAATTTTGGCCGAGTCATAAAACTGAAATTTCAGGCACTTTAGCAACGGCCATGTACTCACGACAATATTCTAACATGGGAAGTTTAATGATCTTCGAAAGAAACCGTGACTTGGGGTTTCGTTCGACCAATTATTAAAGCTCGACATTCAATGCTTGATGGACCTTTCTACTGATTCGCGAAACACATTAAAAATTAGCACATTTGTAATAAAAAAATGAGGAAGAAATTGTCATCTCGAAATTTGCCAGGAAACACAAAAATGGGGTAAGTTTTGATCAACTCGAAGGAGGGTTCGTCGATCCCTAAACATTCTCTTCGAGGTCATATCCCACGCTAACCGACCTATTCTCCTGGCGATAATATCTCGAGGGACAGTGGAAAAAAAGGAAGAAGGGAAGAGGGTAATAAAAACTTCGAGGAATGTTTAATGACGCGGCGTGGAGAACGCTAGACAGAGAGGACGACAGGAGCGACGAGAGGGAGACTCCTGGCATTCGTTTAATTTGTTCGAAACTTCGGCTAAGTGTTTAATTAGTTAACTTTACATACTGAGCGGTACGCAAACACTTGGTAGGTAAATTACAGGCCCAGTCATTCCATAACTTTCCGACATCCACGCGAGTTAAGTGTATACTGCATAGCAATATCACTCGACCGGCTAATAACGCGAGGAAGATACCGAACCTCTGCAGACAACTCGGAAAATTCTTCGGAACCTTTCGTGATGCTCGAAACTTGCATCGTTTCCACTTATTATTCCATGCTGTTTCGTCACGAGCTCGCGATTACATAGCCAAGCATTTTCATCTACAAACTCCGCAACTTTCACGTGCTACGCGCAGAAATATGTGTTTGGTAGTTTGAAAAGAATTTTTTCATTTATAAACCTTGGAAAGGTATTTTTTTAGAATCAAGGGAGGTTGTGTCTCTCAGAAATATAGCCTGCGATGATAGCGTGTGACAAAACAAGCCTGCGGTCGTGGATTTTCCGAATACCAATACCAGATGTATCCTAACTTGGCGATAAATCGAGGCGGGCGATGGAGCGTTCGCTCGCCATAAATTATTTTTATAGGCGTCGTTTATTTATCGACTCGCCTTCTATCGAAAGAAATGTCTTTCGCGTCTTCCATTCCATTTCGCGATGGTAATTGCAAACCGGCTGCAAAGACTGTGTATCTTTCTCTGGATATGAACCTTCCTCGCTGGACCACTGAATCACACTCGATAACGTAGCCACACGATTGAGTTATGATTTTGGAGGAAGAGGATGTAGGAATTTAGGAATATTTTTGGATAATGTGTAAACGTGGTTTCGATAGCTCGGAGGTTGGGAACGCGAACATTTGTGACATAATTTTAAAATTGGAGAATTGTTTTGAGCAAATTAACCGTGGCGCGAACTAATTAATGGAGTGGCAGGATGTGTTCGTTGTTCGGTCCTAAACGGGTCCAATATCTTTTTTTCCGCGTTCCCGTTGGCGCCGTTTATTTTCCCACCGAATTTCAAGCGCGCACGAAATGAAGCAAAATTAATTTCACCGACAGCGCCTGAACTCATCAGGAAAATCAGGCTACCCGGCGTGTTCCGCTCGAATCGCTCCGCGACACGTTGAATTTGATACCGAAAGAGCACAGAGAAAGAGGGAGAGAGTGAGCTCGATGGTTGAAACGAGTGACGCGAGGGCGACGGTGAATCCGAAAATTCTCGCTATTAAATCACGGTTAATTTCCTCTTCCACCGGCGTGATAACTTTCTCTCTACCCCTGTCTGTGATTGAGCCATTGTACCATTCTTCCTTTTTTTCCTCTCTTTTCATGCTCGCGACTGATTCGAAATTACGAACTGGAAAGCTAGTCTAAATCCTCTGTCGACTCGCTTGATTCGCCTTGGAAAAATTTGTTTCGTTTGTCGGGTAAATTGTCGCGGCTTGTCTTTACCGGGAAACGTTCTCCCATCGGCGAAAATGATGTATCAATTAACGCGCATTCAACCAGTTTCTCTGTTTGTCTCTTTCTTCGCGAGTTCCAGCTCATTAACGAATCCCACGGACGTCTAACGGATCGGCATCGATCGGCATTTGTTTTTCCTTTCTGGTAATTTACGAGCAACGGACGGGGAGACCACTTTGCGAAATTGAACGCGTAATTTTCTCCGGCCACGCAGCCGGATACGATGACGAAACTTCCAGTTTTCTTCTGGCTTCCGCGGAAGATAGTTTTCTTCGATTTACGAGGAACCACCGTGAACGAAACGTATCGACGTCGTACGATAAACGCGAGGAGGTCGCTGCTCCTTTGTTCGATTGACGCTTGCATCGATATTGGACGTCGTGATATATTCTCATGCGATGTTTGCTTGAAATTCTCTTACGGAGAGGAATCGTTCCATAAATATATCTCCGACGTATCTTGTCTTAATTCGTTCACGATAACAATCATTTGTCAATCGAATTTCTTATCGTATAACACTTACACTCAGCTCAACGTATAACTCTTAAAATTGATAGAAAAATTCGTACATCGACTTTATTCGTCGGGGCAGAAGGTTGTTTCCTACGAAACAATGCACCACCGTATTTTCGTTCCATCGATTTATCGATAGCTTCTTTCCGCCGTTAATCCACTAGCGCTGTAGTTTTCTCGATTACGTTCTTCGCTGGTCACGGCGCTCCGTCGAGTGTTTCCTTAAGCGAGTACTTAGTTGCATAACTAAATCCTAAATCGTGCTCGCGAACCTCATTGAGAATTCTGTTAAAGACCGTCCCGGAAAGAGGGAGCACGAACCAGCTGGAAAGAAAAGGAAGAAAGAAAGGATCGTATCCTGTTCGGTTCGGGAGAAACGCGTAATCCTGTCGAAGCATCGGGAATTCTATTTGATCGGACTTCGCTATTTCTCACGCCACGAAACTCGTTTATGACTCTTCAAAGAATCAATTAGTACTTTAATTTCTTCATTCGTGCTGGGTATGATATGGCATCTTATTTTCCATTTAAGGGTTTAGCTTTTTATCTTATAATAATTTTGCTAATAAAAATACGTGTTAAAATTAAAGGCTTAAGAAACCGCGACAGAGTTATTTTTTCCAGGCTCGTTAAATCGCGTAAAGTGATAGCACGTTTTCGAGGACAATTTGCATGTTCGACGTTCTCAGTTAATCCGTAAGCTTTGTTAATCTAACGAGGGCTACTCCCGTACGAGAGTAGAGAATTAGAAATCCAAATGAGATTCAAATGAAATCGCGAAAGTCGAGAGCAGCGTCGAAAGGAGAGCTTGCGAAACTGGATCATCGATTTGTCGGTGAAAATATGCGAACGAAGACGCGTTTCGAACATCGATGGAATATCACGGTTTTTTCCGATGAGAAACGACTGTTTGCGTTTTTAGCCCGTTGATACGAATCTGTTTAGAGCGTGCTCGGGAAAACGGAGACTCGGCCGCTATTATTCTTTCGGGAAGGGGATAGCGGGATTTATGTTCGGTCGATAAGAGAAAAGGCGGTAACGAAAGTGCAAAGTTATTCGCTGGCCAAGATCCACGATATTCGACTTCCCAGACTGACTGGAAATCGGTGGTCGCCTTTGATATCCCGTCGAAAAGTTTCCGCCTCGAATCAGTTTTCCATGGTCGTCGTTGCTTCTCTCGTCAGAGGCAAGATGAATCGTGTACAACTTTCCTCTTCTTTTTAGCTTTATGTATTTCCTCCTTGTTTTTACGCGTCCTCGGATTTTCCTCCGTTTCGATGGAACTTCTATCAATGGAGTGCGTTGCTCTTCTGGAAGAAGCCTTTTCGAAATTCTACCGAGAGTTTCTTCGATATGGCCAATGTTATTATCGATATGATCCTTGATGATTTTCTGTCGTCACACGAGGGTTTTCCGATCGTTTACGAAACGAACGAATAAATAATAGAGGGACGTAGCAACTGAGCCATTCACGTATGATTACCGATTCACATCTCCGTTGAAGGCAATTTCATACATTCTGGAGCTCTTCATCCTCCAAGCAGTAGCACCATCATCGCGTTCCATAAATTTATCGCCGATAACGTCGTCGCGATGGTATCTCGGCTAATTTATGTTCTGTACCAGCTACGTTTAGAAGGAAACGTCGCCTCTGGACGTACGAAGACGTAGAGAAATCGAACGGGTGATAGACCGCGAGACAATAGATAACCTCGAAAAAACGACAACTTGGCAGAAAATAGAGTTATACTCCCTTGATCAGCAAAATCGTACAAAAGCGGAGATCCCCAATCTCTCGCCGTTCCATCAAAATAATAACAAGAAAAATATCAAAATCTAGATACAGTATCTCCAAAAATTTTCCAGACAAAAAATTGCTCTGCATATTAGTCGCTCTCGCTAAAATTTCATGCAAAGCTTTCGGGCACGGTAAACTACGCGCTTTGGAAGCAAACAAATTTATGTCTTTTGAGCGGGGCGTACTTAGAGATCAGTGACACGGGGACGAGGAAAGTTTTTACAGGATCGAGCTCGAGTGTACCTACTTACTTCGTTTATGGAGAAAGTCGCGATGTAAATCGAGTTCGGGATCTTTTCGGAGGACATTAAGCTTGATACGCCGACGTTGTTACGTTAATCGTCGGTGATTTAATAACGTGCTGCGAATAGATGCACTTCAGACCGGGACATTAATAACCCCGAGCGCGTGATTAATCGTGATCGAAAAATGCTCGTAATAACAGTATATTAGCGTGGTTTTTCATTAACCCTTTCGCTTATATTCTACACTCACTCAGGTGCAACAAACCACAATTATACTTGTAGTCTGGAATTTAATATCAATTACACCTAACATTCCTTGCTTTAATATTACAAGCTCTACCGAGGTCAAGGGGTTAATTCTGAGCATTCATCTTACAGAAAAATTTGTAAGCATCTGTTACATCCCCTAAGATCGACAGAGAAGAGGAGGCAAGAGAAACAATAAATTCTGAAGGAAATGGTGTATGATGCGTAAAAGACGAGGCTCACGTACCTCCGTCATCATTTGTCAGTTCGATAGAGCGTGAACGCGTGAAAATCGACGTTCCACGGAAGTGGAGGGTGGAGAGACAAAGGACCTTTCGAATGATAATTCGATCTGGAAGTAGCAACGTCGAGGGTGGTTTGAAAGGAAGGAATTAATCTCCCTAAAAATTTTTGGAATCGTCGGATAGGGAACGACAGAGGGGTAGCGTAACATCGTTTGCGAAGGTCGAGCGACATTGCGGAAGTTCCATAGAAAAGCACGACGAACGAACGAGCTGTTGACATGCCGGCCTATTATGGGCTCGCTGCTTTTATCCGACGAAAGAGGACGTTTAAGCGGCGAAATTGTAAATTCAATTTCCTAGGAAAATCTACTATCCTCTTTCCAGGACGAGCAACCACCCACTTCACGCCCTTTCGTTTCCCATTAACAATGCTTGGCTGTTGTACGCGTCGGAGAGACAACTCCTGTTCCGTGAATGTAATTCGTTGCGTTTCGTAAATGAATCCATTTTACTGGAAGTACTTTGAATCCCTTATATTCGAAATTTCACGAAAACATCGCGTATTTCACCCTAAAGTATAACACGCATACGGTAGACTGGTCTCGCTATCGCTTTAAAGTCTCTAATATTTTTTACGATCGCGTAACACTGAAACTGTTCTCCTTGGTCCCAACCTGCCTTTATTTATCGTCGTAAAATCCCCCGAGGGACCGGCACATTTTACGTGTTTCTGATGCGCCATTCGATGATCGGCAATCTCGACCCGACGCCAACAATAGCCAGAAACCTCCGTTCGAGAATATCTCGGTCCTTATTTTCGAATGGTGAAGCGCAAATTTGATGCACCTCCGACTTCCTCGACTTAAACAACGCCCTGCCTAGTAAACGGGCCAACGAAAACAAGTGCTCCTCTGTAAACAGAAGTTCGAAGTGCCGCAACCGCGTCGAGAATATGGAAATTTATTTTCCACGAATCTCGTCTACCAACGAATCGGAATAAATTTTTTACGCCATACGAACATTGTTCAACGACCACGATATTTAAATTTTAGATATTTTTTCAATTTTCTACAAATTTGTAATTTATAAATTTGTAAACTTCGAGAAGAACCTCTTCAGGAATACTTATACGTATAGTTTGATTTGAAATTTATTGATCTTTTAGAAATCCTTTCAGGATTAGTTTATATAACTATCACAGATTTAAAAAAAAATATAATTACATGAAGTTAATGATTTTTTTTCTGAATTTACCCTTGCAGTTATAAAAGATTGCAGGGGAACGTGAAAAGACCAGGAAGATAAATAAAGTAGTTTTCGGGGAGTAGAATATTATCAGACAATAAAGGAGGGATTTAATGCACGAAAGTGTGGTTGTAGACCGTCAGGCTTTATATCGACGTGGATGGCACGGCGGCGCAAAGGTGGCGAAAAATAACTTGGCCGCGTAATTAAATTCCGAATGGCTCGTCGGAGACGCGTTTAAAATCCGTCGTGTGCTCGTTCGCCGCATAATTATCGGGGCCGTGACGCGAAGAACAGTCACCGTTCCCGTAATTAATCCGTAATAATTGTCCAGGAAATTCGTAAACATTACTCGCCGCGTTTGCCATGCGGACAAATAAACGCGAGCGGACGATAATGACGTGCACTCTAAAACGCCAAGCAATTTGCTTCGAATTCGAATAATGAGTTACCTTCGCTCGATCAGACGTTCTTTCTACTCCGTTTCGAAATCTACGTTCAAAAGTATATCCGTATAATTAAAATATATCTCGATAATTAAAAGTTGCCGAGAGGTAACGATCGGTAGGCAAAAGAATCTCATTTAAGGAAGAATCCGACGAATCGAAATTTAACGAGTGGCGGTAGGTGGAAATATCACACGTAGCTTTGAAATCTAACGTGATTTAACCTATCAACATCTAACGATTGCCTCTGAAATTTAACGCGTGATCTAATGCATCGTAATAGGTTGAAATTAAATTATAATTGTAACAGGCGTCGATCTTGTACGCGTTACGAGCAGATTTCACCTGCATCGGACAGCGATTCAGGAAACTTTTAATTACGCAACGAAGGGTTCCCGTTTAATAAGCCGTTGAAATCGTTCTCTCTGAGGACAATATACTTTGTAATGGATTCGGAAAAAGGTCGGAGGACAATGCGTGCGTGAGAGTGGGAGGACGGTTCCTTCTGGCGAATAAATCTTTCACACGGGCAGGAGCTTAATTTTATCGCCGGCATGGAGCAGCCTTCCGGCTAGAAAGAGGGACGCGCCCTCTAAAAGGATCGAGCTAAATTAAAAGAAAGGATCTGAATGAGACCGCGGCTGCTGAAAGTAATCGCTTTATCTATACCCGCCACTCCTGGCTGGTTCGGCCACTAACTCGCTAATCTGAGCCCTCGTTTCAAGGCTGAATCGTCTGCTCGGCCCTTCATTTCCACCGACTTCATTTCCATATTCGCCCTTTCCGACGCTCGCACTCGCACATCGGACATCGCTAACCGGTCCGGCTCGTTACGATATCGAGCTGGACGATTTTATTGTGGCCATCTTGGGTCGTGTCGGAGAACCAAGAACAAAGAAAGGGAGGAGTTACGTCGTTTCTCTTCACGGTTGCAAACGATAGGGGAAAAGTTTGCGCGCGGGATTACTCGTTTCATCGTATTACACGCTTGCGTATTCGAACATTAAATTTACGTGGAATGTAAAAAATTTCTGCCGAGTTTAATGTTGTTTTTACGCAGGGTGAAATCTTCTGAAACATGTAACGTCAGGAAATAAACGAGAGATATTGATCGAAGTTGCAATGTTGAATAACTTAATAGATATTGATCACAAGAAATATTCTATTAAACATTCTGCGATTAGAAAAGATCTTTCATGTTCTCTTCTCCGATAATTGCATAAATTTAAAGATCCGCAAGCGAAGCAAGAGTAACGACATGATAACGACGCAAAAGATACACGAAAAGCGAGCGAGTCGTTGAACCACGAAGTCTTTCAGTGTTTGAAACGATGTCGTAAAGTTTTTCCCCGTCGACGGTCATTACGATTTAATATCGTCCTCCTGTTTCGAATCGTTCTTCGTCTCCATTCGACCAGCCTCCATTACGATCGGTAAAATCCCCGTGTCTGTTGCTGGCATATCAACTATTTGTTATCCCGGTGAAATAACGAGCCGATCTCTGTGCTTGCATAAACACGCGTGCTCGAGGTCTGCGCCTGACAACGCGCTCCGACCGCTTTATCTGCTACTGCAACGGCAAACTATTTTCACTTCTACATATGTAACGATGCTCGCTAACAATTATGCGATCCTAACCGACTACCTTTCAACCCTGTGGTTAGGTTAACTTTCGACAACCCGAAATTCTTGCTTAGGACATTAGAATGGCATATTGCGTTCTGTGTTCGCTGTTCGAATTGATTGATCGTTTTCATTTCGACTACAAGTAATTTTAAAGCTAAAGATTTCTGCAGCGAGTGATTTTTAATTACAGATATATTTACTAGTATTTCATTTTGCTCGAGCGAGTTTTTCTGATAATCCCTTCGAGAGGTGTTGTAACGGAGCTTGATTGTCTATCAAAATCGGATGAAAAAGTACGAATGCGCGGATCATGAAGCTGTACGGAAATCGGTTCAACAACGCGACGCTATCTCGAATTACGCCTCGATCTCTGATCCGGTTACGATGCTGTTTGTAATTGGCATAATGGCGAGTTTACGCGGATTGAGTATTGCTCCCCGAGCGTAGTTCGATATACCGGTAACGCGATATACACCTGATGCAGGTTGATTGCAGCCGTTCTTCGTTAACGTTGCCCGATATCAATGTTGCACTGTCTCCGTGCACGCGGGAAGATTGCACGGTGATGATTTTCGATAACGTTACGTTCACCTCGTGTCCCGATATTGCTTGCTAATGCTCGCTGTTGGCAATTTCCCGCTCGGTTCACGGTAAGGGCTTCGATAACGTCGTGCAAACTCTCTTATCGCCGTCGCGTTAGGCAATTCGGCAAAATTTCGCTTGATATTAATGGTGTTTTATGAACGACACGAGCCGTCAAGCCTCCATGAACCACTAGTATAAAACAATTTCTAAAGGGGTGACTCTCCGTCGCCGTTCAATTAATTCATTTTTTAACAGATTCTATAATATCACGCGTGTGATGTATAAACGTAGCGAAGTAGACAATTGGAGAAATTATTAAGGGTTAATATTTACCCCTTCTCTTGATCTTGAGGATTTAACGTGTCTACATAAATAAAGCAATATGTCGAGCTAAGAGCTGTATCCATAAATTATGGGAGCAATTCGCCGAAGAATTTAGTGAATAGCAACCCGGTTTTTACCGAGGCTCCTTAATTCGTAAGGGAGACGAGCGAGTTGAACGGACAGAAGAGGCAATAAATCTCGTTAGACTTGTCCGATTATTGGTATCAGGCGGACACGATTCGCGACACGCCGTTAGATGATGTACGGGTTCCTTGGCCAAGGATTTATGAAGCAATACCGTGGCTGGCGTTGACCCAACCGGCCAACAAGTCTCCGACACGTGGAACAAACAAATGCGAGAAAAGAAACGCGGCTCTGACTTCGTTTCGTTTCGCGCGGACTCGAAACGAGTAATTTCCGCTTTGCCTGTCATCTTCTGGAAAATCTATGCTCTCCGTTTGCGAAATCCTGCCACGAACACCTTCGTCGCTCTTTTTCTTCCTCTCTGCTCGATATTTACGCTGCAGCGTTCTACGGAATGCATACCGGACTGCTGCAAGATGACGCGACGCTAGATCGTAAGACAGCTCGGGAACATTTTCTGGATTTCGTCCAGCGAACCGCTTCCTGTGTCTTTTGTTCTGCCTTCGGGAACTGACACGCTCCAGACACTTGCAGACGTGTACAGACGTTTCGTGCTTGACGAAATTCACCCTTGAAATTCAGCCACTTCAAATCGATATTTTTATCTTTCAAAGATCGCCTTAATAAATACGTAAAAGTATTGTTACACTGTTGACATAATAAAAAATACATCTTGTGTATTTTTGTTACATTGAAGTATGCACTCATTAAAGTTGCAAACTTCTCGGAGACACAGTTGTTTCTGTTTTTAAACATTTATGTCGCAGGAGTTTGAAAATGACGAGAATTCATCTTGTTTGTTCTAACGTCAATTCTTCTAACTTGTTATTTTGCTCGGGTAACTTCAGTTGAAAACAGTGTCGCGTAAAACGTTGTTTGACTGTCTGCTGCTCGCGGGCTCGTGCTCTAAATTCATGTAACGGTAACTTTTGCGTGCTCAAACTTCTTCGAATTACAATTTGTTCGTAGAACTAATTCCGAGTTAAGAAGTTTCGAAATTGCGGAATGCGATGTTGCATTTATCGTTACGTTGACGGGGATCGATAACGTTAATTATCAACCGAGACCGCGAAGGCTTCGAATTTGAAGGTCTAACTTTTCGAATAAGCATTCTTCCTAGAATCTAGAAATTTTTCAATTCGTATCTTTCCTAAAATGAACCAAATTCTTAACTACATCAAGTCCGTTCGATTGCTGGATATATCGATGGGGGTTAATCTCCGAGGGTCAAAGGTAGAACGGAAGCGGTCTGACCAGTCGTGATAACTTCCGTTAAGAACGTTCGTGCAGTGCGCACATGAAACATAGATGGCTACAAATGGGTTCGAACGATGTTCTATTGGCCAGTTCGAAACACTTTACGTTCGACGCGATTTTACAGCTGCGTCCACGAATTAATTTCCCCCCGTTTTCCTCGTTTTTCCTCTCCATCGACTGTATCGTTCCGAGGCAAAAGAACGTCCCGCTTTACGACGTTGCTTCGCGATTCGATCGATCGATTTACTCAGTTTTTTCCTCCTCTTTTCTCGGCTCAGTCCGCACTCAACCAGAGGAAGCGATCCGATCGAATCGAATATCGCGACAGTAAGGACGACCCGTAAATTTTTTATTCGACATTTTATTCGGACAACCTTTACGAGGAATATGCTATTTTATTGGAAATCGTTTGTCCGGGAAATTACGGTCATATCACTTTCTTTTCGATACTTTCTTCGCCCTCCCTTTTTTCGCGACGATGACTAGGGCTAATTCTGGCTCGTGTTAACACGTCCGATGACTGGCTACAAATTCGAGAGCAAACCCTTGAGCTCTTAATGTTGGGACAATGACGGTGGACTAATGAAGTCGAAAGAAATTGATGGAGATGGAAGATTAAGTGTCGTCTGACTACATCAGTTTTCAAGCATGTAAAAAAAAATTGTTGCATTTTATGGTGGATTTTGAGGACGTTGAAAAATCAGGTAAACATTGGAACAACGTTTGAAGATCTCAGAATGACATTTTCTCATAGAAAGAGTCTAAGGACAATTCTAAAAATGTGAGAAAGAAGAAGAGTATTTTTCTAAACGCATTGAACTGCAGAGAAGATAATATGATTGTGGTATTTGGTTTCGTTTGACGCATGTCATAATAGACACAGGCAGTACAAATTGTTGGACAGGTCGTTGGTTTATCAAACGATCGATTCATTATCCGTAAATATACCGGCGGACTGGTATCCCTGTGGTTTCCTGAAGGTGTCGGATCGATGTTCCTGTATGGATTCAATTATGTCGGGTCGCTGTACGTGAGAATTCCATTTAAGGGCACAGCTATCCTTCTACGATCTTGTACGTATTGACGTGCGGTTAATCAAAGCGGCCCGGCAGCATTGTGCTCCGGCCAACGCCAGGATTATGTCGCGTTTCGATAATTGCCGTCTTAGGTTATATCGCTACTAATTATCCTAATATCAGGCTGCATCGCTTCCACGGCTACTTCCGCCGTGTTACGTGCCTAATAACTCGACTAATTAACGATCGGTCGATCAATTGTTAAACTGGAACGTGTGCTTCGATGTTGCGTGACACGTCAGAGCTCTTCCGCTGAATTGTTCATAAAAACTGCTGGGTTAAATATTCATGGTCGTTCAATTTTCCATTTGACTCTGGCTGATAATTTTCTTTCTTTTAATCGGTGAACAGTCGATTTGTAACGCGTGATTTTTGATCGAACTGGTTCATCGATAAATAAACGATGAAAGTGGAGGCGAGTGGATATTGAAGAGCAAACGATTGCAAGTAGTATGAGTCAACCGGTGGTCGGACATTGCTGGCGGGTATTAATGGTTTATCGCGTTCATCGGTCAAGTGAATTTTTAATATCCGTTTGCTATTTTAAGACCCCAGTGAATACGAAATTTGGTCTTTGAGTATTTTTATCGAGACACGTACGAGTTTTTTACTTTGAACTTTCCTTAGGAGCAATGTTATCGAAACTGATCAGACAAGTAGTAGGAACCTTAAGTAAAATGGTTCTAGATGAATCCGCACGATAAATATGTATCAAACTCGTATGAAAGATAAACAGTTGAAGTCAGAACTTTAATAGTCCTCCGAGTTCCACACCGTCTTCACTGCAGTAATTTTTGCAGTCGGTGCCTCAGGCTTATTAATAGTACCCTTGTGATTAGACATTTCAGCTATTCAACAAGAAAATTTAACAAGGCAAAAATCTTGATAGAGTCGTAAACGACTCAATCGTCAACTATTTTGTCGACGAGTTTCGGGAACGTATCGCGAAGGTTAAAAAGGTGTTCAGAGCTCACGCACCATTTGTCGTTTTTTCAATCTCATTTTATAAATACCTGTTGTATATTCAATGAACAGCAACACGAAGGGAATATTCGTGGGGGAATTTGAGTAAATGCCACCGTTTATCGCGTCTGACACGAGGGAAACGTTACCTAAACGTCACAGGAATATTTTTCACGTTCCTGCGCTCGTATTTCCAGAAAATGGCCTTTATTTCCTCGAAAACAGTTTTATTGTACGCGCGGCTACAAACGCGTGAGAAATTTGTTTCGGTGAATTCGGACCTCTCTGTTCCTTAATGGAAGGAAACGGGAGCTTAGGGCTGTGAATTGTTTAGAAGAATTTCAATTACATTGAAAATTGCTGTACTTGAAGAAACAAAATGTCGCAAGTAGAGTAGATCGGTAGTCAGACATACCTTGGAGCGTTCAAAGGAATTTCAATTTGTTCGACAACAAATATCGTTTAAAATTTTAAGCTCGTAACACTTTTACTACAAAGATATTTCACGCGGTACTTCAGTGGTGTAGTGTCCATCCAGTGGTCAATATTGATCAGACACGTATCAGAAAATACGATGCAATTTTCATAATTAAAAATGGTTGACACTTACACACTGTATACTCGAAAATATTGCGTGTATAAAAATTGACAGCATTCGCTTTATAAAAGACCACAGAATCGATACGCGATGAGCTTAGCGATCCAGTTACCAATAATCTACGTCATATTTCCCGTTTCCATGGAAGTTCACCGTAACATCGACTGATTTTCGAAAATTAATTTATGTAAAACGAGAGGAGTTGTAGTTTGCGTAAACTAGAGGTTCTTGCCGATCCGTTTCCGATCCGAAAATTATGGCAGCGGTTAGCCGGGCGGGATAAGAACATTTTCATGGAACGAAGCGTGCTCCAGGCGTGTATTCTGAAAAGCAACGGGATCCGGTCGAACGGGTTACTGTCACAGGCTGCGTTATCGCGAGGAGACCACCGTAAACCCGAGGAATGCTCGTTCCCAGTAATGCAATAACTGTGGCATCACGACGCCAGGATACCACGAACGGCTGGCATTCAGATTGGTCCGCCACCCTTGACTGCTAAACACGAAAGCATCTGCCGCGAATCGATCGAGCCACCCCGAAAAAAGTCGTCAATTAAACGTACTTCGCTTTGCAATTATCCTCGATATACAAAAATTATCCTGCTGATCGTTAATTTTTTATGTCAAAAAATATTCATGTACGAATATTTTGAAATTCGACACATGATCTCTGCAGTTTGTTCGACACAGATTTTTTGTATACAGATGACATGTAATTAGTCCGCTTTATGCAACAGGTGAGATGGACAAAGTAAGTTTGAAATTGAATGTACAATCACATCGTGAAATTGGTGTATTTATATTCATGAAAAGCTCATTTTATAGGGTTCGAAAATGTGATTGATTGTAATTAGAGCGAATATTCCCTTCGAATAAAAACGTTTTGTGTCAATACACAAATTGCTCGTGCATCCTTGAATACCGCAATGCGTTATTCAAGTTCGAGCGTAAAAAATATTAAGCTCGTGGAATATTCAAAGAGGAACATACGGTTTAATAAAATATGATTCGAACACGGTTGCGTGATACAAGCTCGTAAAATCTCTCATTTATCGGAACGAGCATATTTTTCCGAGAAAGAAAAGAACGAAGCGTACAGAAACGCAAATACGACGAACAAAATAAGCGGTTCCAATTATTTATAAAACGTGGCTGGATTTAATAGGTTACCGAAGCATCGCAAATCAGTTCCATTATTCAAATCGGCCGGAAGCTAACGAAAAGTCCCCCGGAACTATACCGTGCTCGAGTATCATCGAGAAATCTCGATGGTTAACGTTCATTTTCTTTTACCGGGTCAACTTTCTCGAAAATGGCCTGGTTACTCGTTGAATTATAAGTTCTGGAAAAGGGACCCCGATTCAGAAACTGGTCGAAGAAAAAACTTCGCGCTACTTCTTAACTCTACTTTGCGACTTCTTTCCTTTATCGTACCGGGGATTTAACTGGAGGTCGAGCACGAGATCGGTGATATAGTGGCTGCCTCGAGATACTTTGTTTCGGCGTTGAAACGCGAAGGAAAAGGGTGGACATATTGGCTTAAAATAGAAGTATTGGGGTAGGTAGTTTGAATAAAAATTTTCAAATATGCAAATTTGAAGATTTCCAAGTTTGTAGATTCCGGGGTTCATAAAGTCTGCATAAAGATTCTCATATTTTTAGATTTCGAAGCGCGCAGGTTTCCCAGCTCCCAAATTCCCAAAGCCCAAAATTCCCGGATGACAAAATCTCTAAATCTCCAAATCTACGATTCTCCGAATCGCCAAATCCCCCAATCCCCAAATACCATATACATTCGTCCACATACGTACGTCTATGGACGCAATCAACATGTCATAAGGGGTTGTTTTGTTTTCCGAATAATCTCGCGTGCAGGTTTCATCGATATTTTTTTACGAGTACTCTCGAATAAATCCAACAGATTTAACGTATACATTTTCGTACATTATCATAGTAATTGACTTACCGTAAAGATATCGCAATTCGGGGAATTTTTTGAAAATAAAATTTCCGCATGGAATGTGCGTCCTCATAGAGAGACCATCGGAATTTTTCATAGAAAATTCGAAAAACCGATGCAGTGCAGCGAGCGTGAAATGGCCGTGCATATGAATTCAGGGTTTAAAATTTTATGAAAGTGGCTGCGAAAACGTTTTATTGATATCGTTAATACAAAATGGCTACTTCCCCGCCGGTCCAAACAATGGATCGAAGAACGGATACTTGCTAATGGACGAAACTGAACTGAAAATCAATCCATTGTTTATTTCGACAAAGGTTCAGCCATTTTGTAACAAGAATATTAATGAAGCGTTTATGTAGTCATTTCCATGAAGCTCGAGCTTCAAATTGGTGCACAGTTTTGCGAAACTGTTGTCACATGATATCGTATCTTTATACAAAATAAATAATTCGCATGCACTGTGAATAAACGAGGGAAGTTTCGATATCGAGGTTTAATTTCGTAAAGTTATGAAAATACTCTTGCAATACTTCTAAACTTGTAATCGAAGAGAAGGTTCTATTTTATTTTCCTCGCTAAATGAACGCCTATCTCTTCGTCTTGTCCACGTGTTCGTGTCTCGGTTCGTTGTTGGCTCTTCTTTAATTCCCTAGACGAGGGCCGTGCAATTTATTTCAACCAGCAGACCGGTCTCGTCGAGTGCTCTGTACGTCAATGCCGGCTCCTAAATCAACTTGGATGAAGAAGCACGCGCTCATTTTGTAATTCGCGACTTTCGTTTAATTGCCTGAACAGTCTCCCTTTGTGCGGTTACTTTCTCCCTCGTTCGCCTCGAGAAACCGAACCTATTTCACCATCGATTTCACCGAAGACTCCTGTCGATCCCTGTGGTATGGAAGCACTAGATTTTTGTATTAGAGGTTACCACGAAAGGAGCTGACCTCCGTGTACCTGTTGAGGTTATATGAAATAAAACTCGTGGAATGAGTCAGATAACTGTATTTATAAAATGAAATATATACAAGGTGAGACAATTAGAATTAAACTTCCACAACGACAGTGCGTTGATGCAGGTATTAATGATACTTGATATTTAAGCATTCGCAGGCTCCTAGCTAAACAACAATTGTAAAAGATTTTCCATAAATGTATAAGCATAGTCAGTGCTTTGCTGTAACAATACCAGCGTTCTGCACATAAATATCGGATGATTTTTCTAGCATTTGAAAAAATTGCAAATCTCGAGTGGCAGGAAGAGGGGCGGCACGGAAGAAAGGAGGGAGGGTCGGCCGAGGAGAAGAAACAGGTCGAAGCTGCGTGGCGAATGAAGAGAAGAAGAGGAAAAGGAAAGAGAGTGGCATGCAGACAGGCTGGTGCAGCACGTATTACGAAGGAGGTCCGTACACACGTAGCAACCGGGGTTTGTGTATCCATGGATAACGAGCTTCCTCTCTTGCTCGGCTGCCTGTTACCGCTAATGAGCTACCGTTCTGTTTTCTGCTCCTCTGCGTAGAAAGCCGAGCCTAGCTGGATCCGACTCCGGCTCAGAAACAGACCCACCCGTCTTTATATCGGTGCCCCGTTCAAAAGCGAATTCGAACGCCATGTACGTCCATGGGGTTGTCTCTCATGCGTGTCTCGCGTTCGCGCGTATTATGTCGCACCCCAGCGAGAGTGATGCACGACGCTTTGTCAACCAACCACCGACACCTCGAATCAGTTCGTCTGCCCTGGCTATGGCTGATCGTCGCAAACCCTCTATTCACCACCCATGTCAACGCCTTTGTTTCCGTCTTTCGCGTTTGCTCGCTTGATGCCTCGTTCATTATCGCGATACACCCTGCGGACATGTTACCGATTTGCCGAATCCAAAGCAACTTGCATTCCTCGATGGCTACATGGGATATTGTAAGGGGTTATAATAGAGTCACTCTGCAAATTATCGACTCTCGAACTCAACCATTTGCACTCCTTGATTTACCTACCTCCTTAATTTACAAGGAGGTTCTCAATAAAATTGTCACAAGATGAAGTATGTGATAAATGTTCCTTTTATTACAAGTACATCCAACCATTTATCTGAATAATTTATAAGATCCGAGCCACAGAAGAAAAAGGAACTCGAGGAAGCTTGAAAGATCACTCGACAAGAACACGTCGCGAATATTCAACGCACTCGTAAGCACTGAACTATGATTGCTCCTATATTTACTTATTCCCAGTTAGTATGTTTAACCAAACAACCGCGAATGCAGCTCTTCTCGAATAATATTTCATCGCTAGAACCTTCGACGTTATTCCACATTTATAAAGCCAATGTAAGATTTCTTTATAGTATATCTTGAGAACGACTCGTTCTGAATCTCGATCGAGTTAGTTTTGTTTGAAGTTTCTCTTCGTTCCGATAGCTGTGTAAACCGAAGAACATCTTCAATTTAACTGATTACCGTCGGAGTTTGTTTATTATATTAACATTCTGTGAAACCGTAATTTAACGTTTGATCGGTTTTATCATTTCGTGAGATATTTGTCCACGTTTTAATTTCTCTAAAGATATTTATTTACTTTTATTTTAAGAATGTTTATTTATTTATTTATTTTTGCGATCAGTGGTTCTACCCTTAGATACACGTCATTTTTATCCGTACGATACTAACGGTAATCTTACGTGAGAACGTCATTTGAATTCCCCCAAGTTCCGAAACTATTCACCCGTTTCAGAGAACGCTCGAAACGGTGTTAATTGCCGAGGTTTCAAACGGACTTCGGGTCTGCGAAAATGTAGATAAATTCGTGGGTCTAAATTCGTTAACACCTGTGTTCGCTCATATCGTTAATGTCTTTACCGTCGAGTCAACATCAGAAAAAGCATCTTATTTTATCGTCCAAAATAAAAAGCAGGAAGTAAGCTTTATACTCCGTGATCAAAGATAACGAGACTTTTACTTTGTTAATTTTTTTGCGGAATTAAAATCCGGAAAACGTCCCGGATTCGTATCGCTGAAATTAAAAAAATGTACGCATGTACATGGAGTGGAAATTGTGTTTGCATTAGGAGACTCCAGCTAATAACAAACGTTCCGGAAGCTCGTAAAGTTTCCGGTGTACGTGTAACGGCGTGCTTTACGACAGAGGTGCGTGCAGCTACTACGGTATCGTAACAGTTGGCATAATGCCAGCAGCTTTATTATTAACCGCAAACTGGCGAGCTTAAAGCTGCTTTCTCGAATTAAGAGGACACGGCTAATCCTCGGGTGATACGTTAATGCGAGGTTACAGGTATCAGCCTCTTTTGCGTGCAAAATTTATCTAACCGTGGTCGCGTTCCTAACGCGAGACAACACGCTGCCGTGGGTTGGCTGGCTGTCGCGATTAAACTTAATTAAGAACGGGCTTGAGCTTCCGTACCTAATGGAAATGCACCAGATCCGAATTTTGCAATCTTTCGAACGCTCTCGTCAAAATTATATTCACGGTTTCAACCCTTACACGATTTCAACTCTTACTTAACAATTCCAGTTTTGATTAGAGATGGACTTGTACGAATTGAAAATTATTAATGGCTTAATAAATTAACTGCTACGGTGGACATACGTGACCGGAGCAGCAAATTTAATTATTAACAGAAGCAGAGAAAGGTAACTCTTAAGGGCTCTTAAAGTTACACTGGCGGATTAAAAGATCAATCTTACACTGTAGTCAACGTTCAATGTATCAGACGAAAAGTAGTATTTAAAATGGGCATTCCGATTGCCCCATTTAGAATTCATGCACGGAAATAAGGGCGGTGTAAAACGCGGTTGCAAGAAAAAAGGAGGGAAAAGAATTTCAAGAATAATCTGTGGAAATCGGCGTTTGCCTGGCAAGTTAGAGGGAAGCTAATTGTATCCAAACGGGGGTTGAAAATCGAGAAGTCGGGAGGAAGTCCAATTAAGGATAAGCATAGACCGGTTGGAATATTTCGTGGTTGAAAAATACGAGAAGGGGCAGGGGTACACGATCGTTTCTAAATAGTCTCTCGTTATGAAAGTTGTCCCGTGGAACGCGATTATGTGCCCGGTTCGCCCCGTGTCGGGGACTTTGAAGCTCGTTAATGGCCACCTGAAATCTCGTTATAAATTTGCTTACGACAGGCCACGATAAAGTCGAGCCGCGCGATGCTTCCCCTTTACTTTTTCTTTCGTTCGGCAACCTCGCCCGCTCTTTTTCGCGTTCCACCTTTTTCAACGATTTGTATGCGTGACTAGAAGCGATAGCATTCCCGTCTACGAGCCAGCGAAAAACCTTTCACGCCGGATCCCCTGTTTCGTTTGAATTAATACGAGGCACGGAAGAGGGAGCGTCGCCTCGTTTACTCGCCGTTCGGATCCGAATTCTATGGGAGTTGACACTTTTCGACTCGTCGGCGAAACGGTGGAAAGAGCGCGCCGAGAAAATACTGGATGCGAGACATTTTCTATGAAAAATTTGGTCGGAAAATATTTCGCTCGAAACAATGGACCTGCTGTTGCTCGTTCGGCACTGTTGCGAAAATAAAACCTGTTCGTCGCGACATTTTATGATGGAAATTATTTTCTTCTCTTACAATGTATAATTACTGCATACAAGTACCGCATTACTATACACGGCAAAATCAGGAAGGACAGAACGATTGGGTATACGTCTGAATAGTTGTCTAGTACGACTAGAATTAATTCGAAAATATGCTATTCAACGAGAGTTGAAATTCAGTCTCATCTATTTGTAGATTTTTAAAAGAAATTATTTAAATGAAAATTCAATCTGAATGATTTAATACAAACGTGTACATTGCAATACACGAATTGTCGTCGATGATGCAGAGACCATTTGAAGAATCGTTACCAGAATTTTGAAGAATCTTCCGAGGTGTCAGAGAGAGTAAAAAGCGGGGAGAACACGAGCAACCTCGGAGGAAGCCGTTTAGAACCGTTCATCGTTGATTCTGGCAAACACTTGTCGACTAAATCAACGCCCTTTGTGCGTTCTATTCATCGAAAGCACGCGACCCTTTAATTATAATGCCGATCGATACGCGCGACATTACGTAAGCTCTCGACTCGTGCTCTACACGACGCACAAATTGCATAACAAAGCCTAGATTTCCGTGGCATTGTAATTCCCCTTGGCGGTAATAGCTCCGCTGTATGAACAACGAATATTTACATATTTCTATCGTTCATTTTATGGACGACTTTTGTCCGTATTTTGTTTCGAGTACAATTAAATTCCGTTGAACTGATTGTATCAAGGCCCGAGGTATCTGTAAGTAACCGACAACGAGTCTCCGAGTAGTTTCGCGCGATTAAACTACCCAGCCAACTGGGAGTAATTGAAGACTCCGAATAGTAGCAACTATCTGACGTGCTTGGGGATTAGTAAGCTGTCGTTACGCGGTGATTAGGCAACTGAAATTACCGATTAAGCTTTGAGTGCCTGCGATTACCCGCATTCTTATTCTATCGAGTGCTCGCGGTGTTTATCACGCAATTTATTGGAATCGTGAATAATACTTTTACATGTGAAGTCTTTATGGCATGGTATTGTTACGCGCCATATTTCCACGAGTGCTATTTTCACGCACCATATTTCCACGCGTGCTACTTTCACGCGCCATATTTCCACGCGTGTTATTTTCACGCGTTGTACTCGACACGCTGTATCCAACTACGCCGTATTTCCAGTCGTAGATTCACACACGTTGAATTTCCATGCGTCTACCACGCGTTACATTCGTCACATCGTGCATTGTCACGTGTCGTGTCTGTGACGTATTGTGTTCACCACGCATTGTATTCGCCGTGCATTGTATATGCTAGCATAGAATTACCACGCATTGAATCCTAGCCGTTGTGATCATCACGCGTGCATTTGTCTTATCTCGAACTGTTACGTGTTGTATTTGTAACGTAGTGTATTCACGCTTAAGCATACATATTCATATGGTACTCACTGTGCGTTGTATTCGTCACGCATCAACTTACATTCTCGCTCGTTATATTCGTCCCGTGTAATCGCCCTCGTAACTTCGACAACGAGTTATTTAAAATCGAGCCAGCGTTTAATTTAACCGCGGTTGAAAACTTCATTATATTTCTGATTCGACTTTCTACGGAAGCGCGTGCACGCTCGAGTTCCGAGCTTTTTACGCGGCTCTGTCGCGCATTTTCGCGACTAACGGAATTTTAAACAGTTCCACGACTCTGTTGGGAGACAACGAATTAAACCGACGAGACGGTTTTTCGTTGTTCCCGGCCGGTCGAAAGTACGACAGAAAACAGTGCTTTCCTCTTCTCTAACCGTGCACTCGTCCCTATTAAAATTCACAAAAGAACAGTGAAACGTGTCGTTAGGAAAATTCATCGTCGTTTACGAGATCGAGTGGTTCGTATTCGGGCCTCTATGTACCCTAAGGCTTAGCGCGGATCAAATTCACCTAATATAAACCTAATCAAGCTTAATCATGGTCTAATTCGGGCTTCGCCCGGCTGTAGCTCGTATTCAACCGAGATTTAGTTCTGTACAGGCTACGATCTTGATACACTCTCGATTCGAGCCACTTTAACTTGAATATTATTGACCTAACCGAAATTAATCGAGCTCTGATAAGATCAAATCTGCTGCTTCAATTTACTGGAAAGGAAGCGATCAGATGATGAGGGCTCAGAAGTTGTATTGATAATTTCAAATCTATTATAGCCCTTATAGAAAATTTTAAATATACAATGAACTACTGTTCCATGTACGCTGTTGTTTTACTCGTATAGCTATGTAATTAACACACAGTTGTAAAAGTAATAATCAAAGAGAATGGAAAACTCGAACAAACGAGTTCATCTAACTCAAATAGTCCATACGTGTGCATACCCTGATCCAAATCGAGAGTAAGAATCGCAGTACAAAGCGATGTTTCGTTAGAAAATATAGCGGCCAGGGGTCAATTACGTGCTCGACCGTTATAGAAAAGTTCCAACTAGAAATAAGGATACACTGTTCCAAAAAGAAAGCTCTCGAGCGGTGTTCCTGATGGACGCTGCACGAGAACGACAACAAGACCCGTGTCCTCCGAGAGGCCAAAGGTTGTTCAACGGGAAAGACCGACCGGAAGTTCGTTCGATAATTTGACGTTTTACGACCACACCGTCCCGAAGGAAGAGAGACTGCCCCACAAAGTCTCGTGTCCTCGAACAACCTCTCTATCTTTCTCCGCGTCCGCGAGAGGAAGAACTTCCTTCTTCTCGGACACGCGAGTACGCCCTCTGCGTCCCCTTACCGTTCTCCATTTTATTACTCGTCGAAATGATTCGATCTTACGCAAGCAAATATCCTGTTCGCGATGTTTTATCGCTCGGAGTACGCTACGATCGTGCTCGCCAGAGAAATTACAACCGAATCGTTTGTTATCGCGTTCGAGTACGGGGAGCGAATTAATTTCACCCACTTTTTTTAGTAATATCGCGTTACGATGTCTCTGTTTGATAAGCGATACGTTTGCCATCGACGCGTATCCGATCGTTAAATTAATATCACGAAACTTCATTTGTTTGTTCCCTTTTGTAGAACTGTCATTTTATTAGCACGGACGTTATAATTATTAGAGCACCAGCGTTTCAGCTTTTTTCATTTTGTTGAATTAAATTAAACATTGTTGGAAATATTTCAAATGTGCAGTCCAGCGTTTTATTACGACTGCTTCATAATTTGATTAAGAGTCTAACGGTATGTTTCAGAAATATAAAATAGACTTCAAATTTCCAAATTTTCAATGTGCAAGTTTAACTTAAACATACAAGTTTAAACTCTAAAGCGAATTTGAAAGAGACCAAAACGCTTCTTCCTCTCTAATATTTCCCTCCATATTTCTGGGAAGAGAATACATTTTTCGCGTTATAGCAGGAGACGGCGAACAGCCGTGGCGAGTAACGAACGCGCTTTAATTAGTTGCGAAACATCTGCGATACATCCATTTTACGCCATTCGTATCGTTTGAAAGCGAATAGACCGACCATGTTGTTTTCGCTGCACGCTGTACACGCGCCACACCGCCAGCACAATAGTTTATACGATCCGATTTACACGGGATTCATACTCGCCCTGCTACCTATTTTCGGCTCGTTCTACCCCCGTGTTCGATACATTTTTCCTACCTGATCGTGACACGCACCCTTTAAATGAATATGTATGCCGCTGTTAATCGGTCGCGATACACGGATCCGTTATTGTCTTCTGACAATGAATTTCCTCGTTCCTATTGCCTCTGTCAATAGTTAAACGTCGATGCTTTGTAAACAACCAATACCGTGTTTTTTAACACCCTTTCAGAAATTAAAAAACTTCTCATCTACCGAAGGGGGGAAGGATTTTTGAAGTTAATCGATCAGGTTTTGAACCAGGATACTTCGTAAGTTGATAAATTTTTTTGTGCAAAAAGATAGCTGCCATCAGTAGCTGCGAATCAGATGTTCCTTTGAAGAATGCTTTTAACCCATTGACCCGGAACACCGCGGAAACAGAGAATTACGGAGGGAAGACACACACAACCGAGTATAAGAGTTATTTTCTAGTGTCCCTAGTAGCACAGTATTTTCTTTGGTTCCATTGTATCCTCGTTCACCCCGAACAAGCACGAATCGACGTTCGCGGTGTTTCCGCGTAAACACGAGACCCTCTCGAAGCGGCTTTGAGTCCGTGTTCGGGGAACAGACACGCGTATCTACATAAAGGGGGCGCGTACATGCACCCTCCTCCAGTAAAACCCACATAAACGCAGCGTCTCGCATCGTACATACATATATCGCGAAGTTACGTGTCTGAGTTTTCGCGAAATCGAGTTTGCCTATGTGTCAACGTAATAATACATTTTCGCGCACGGTAGACGCGACGTACCATGCGAAACGACGGCTCGAGTGTACCGAGACCTTCAACAAGAGGGTGAACTTTGTAACGCGTTAGGGTGCGTTTACATCCGCCGACTGTTTTTCAAAAATTTCCTATCGTCGAGTGGAGACTGGAGTCGTTCAGAGGGGGAATTATGACGGGGTGTTGAATGGCGCCAAATTCTGTGAAATTGAATCATGGATTGTAGCGCATAGAATTGTATGCGATGGAAGCATGTGGCGTAGAATTTTTTCGCGTGGAATTGAGTCAGGCTAGTATAGGATTGAGTGATGTAGAATTCTATCATGTAAAGTTGGATCGCAACGAATTCAATGCAGAGAAGAGTTGAAGAAGTAGAGTAGATGGTAATAGTAGAGTCTACGCTAGAGTAAGAATGCTCTATCCTAAAGTTGAATCACGAGGAATTAAATCTCGTCAGAAGTCGACCTGGTCGGAAGAGCATTGGCTCGCTCGCTCGAAACGCACCCTAAGCCGAGGGGTAGTTGTAGCGATTACAAGCGAAGAACGAGAAGAAAGGAAGGGAGCCGAAGGCGACTGCTTGCAGCAGTCAAAGCGAGGTAAACTATCGGTTTGTATCAGTGCATGAACCGGGCCCCATAACTTTATTTTATCCTCCGGGGTTATATCTAGATTTATTGGTCGGACGTTGAACACGCTATTTCGGCGTTATTTATGGGCCGCGTCACGGCGCTACCAGGCGCAGTAAAGTTGCAGCGTCGAGCGGCTCGCGCGCAGACCAACTATCGAAAAAGGTCCGTCGATTTATCTGGACCTGCTCGATTGCTGCTGACTCGCGAGATCCAGCTGGGAACGAGCTAGGAACTCGCGTCGGAGTCTCCCTCGCGTTAAAACGCGCTCCCTGTATACCGCCGTGAACTCGGTCGAGAGTACTCGTCGACGGCTCGAGGATCTTCCTCTTCGTTCATGATACGGTGATAATTTGAGAACGGTACGGCTTGTCTCGATATTTATTGCTGTTATTTACGAGGGACGTGCCGGTGATTTCATCGACGGAATGAGATTACTTTCGAGCTGTTCTATCGACAGACTTTATTCCCGATTCTACCGAATTTCCACACGAGCCAAGAAAATCTCTTTTCTTTCAAGGGGAAGGGTGTTCGTTGTCTTCTGTATGGATCACAATATTTTTCCTTTCAATTTAGGATTCGTTGTTTATGTATTCGCGTTTCTACTTTGCGACGTCGACTCTTTCCAAGATATTTCGAACGTGACAGATAAAGAACACACGTAGATTAAATATTTTATTTAGCGTGAACAAGTTGCTATCCATCGAGTTTCGAATCGTCAGCATTAAATATTCATTTCCGCGTTTAATCAGTGACATGTCTATCACTATTTTGGATCAGTCATTTACCGACAAATCCCGTTGCTCATTTCGGTAATTGATTATTGATTGACATGTCCCGTTTTGATTGTTGGCGGCCAATTTCGGAATCCACTGTCCAAACTATCGATCAAAATATTAATCGCGTTAATTCCCGACCGGGTCGTATATCGAACGTCCATTTTTTAAACACGAATTCGCATATAATCCATCCGTGACTTTTCCATACAGGCGTTGCAGTAATTTGATAATAAAAATTCCCAAAGTTTTCAAACTTGAGTTTTCAAGGTTCAAATAATCCAAGACTTTTCGCGTGCATATATTATCCGTGTATCGGTAAGTTTTTCGCTGGCCATCGTTAGATGCAAACGGGTTAACGACCGCGATGCACCAAACCGTGACATTCCGATAAAACGATCCTACTCGCATTATCTCGGTGATTGATCCGTCGCACCGGATCTTTTTACAGCGCGCCACCCTTTTAACCTGACACATTTCGATCGCTCCTCGCTGATTCTGAAATATCCAGCACACTTCACCGGAGAAGACATTAAAATAAATGAAAGTCACTCGAGAGCCGATACTCTAAACACAAAGAAACGTCAAAGAGCCACAGTTGAAAGCCGAAGCGTTTCGAGGTTTTCCATCGAGGATCGTCTAGTAACTCGTAATAGGGATTAAAAGTATTCGGGAATATTGTGAATCGATCTCCGAAGGATCTTAAGTATGGAAATATCGGTATCGACTGGTTCCGGTGTTTACGCGTCAACGGTCAAGGATCAAAGCCAGCCTCCATCGATAAAAGGAGTGTTCTTTTCGCGGATCCGGGAGAAGGGCGAATAAGGAACGGGTGCTGTGCTCGAATACAGGTGAAGCAAGTTTTTTGCCTTTGCCCGACATATTTTATTCATGCCGTTTTGCATGCATAGACGCGCGCACCGGAAGCCACCGCGTCTCCCTATCGAATGGCTCTTGATTCCCGAACAATCGAGCGTCAGGAAAATTGATCCCGGCGAAATTCTTTCCTCGATACGCGAACCGATACACCGTCTGTACAAAGTACTTCGGAAGCAATCAATTTTAAACAATGCCTCCGGAGATTGCAATTTGTCAACCTTCTTCTGCCCTTTTCAATTTTCTACTTAATTAGAAACACGATTTACGACGACACGTTTAGGGACCTCTTGCTGTAACGCTGTCGAACATTTTTGTGTCGATGCATTCGTTGCCAGTAATTAGTATGATCAGATTGAGAGCAGCCAATTTTTTCACTTCTCTTCAGTTTTCTCTTGTTTTGAAGATAGTGTGAGTGGTGGTGTTTAATGTGTTACACCTTTCAGGTCCGATCTTTAAATTAATATCGAATTGTATGTCTAATAAGCAGATGAATAAGAATTTCGGAGTGCTACAGTTTTCTCTTGTTTTGAACATAGTGTGAGTTGAACTGGTGTGTTACACCTTTCAGGTCCGATCTTTAAATTGATATAAAATTGTATGTCTAATAAGCAGATTAATAACGAAGAGTATCGGAGTGCATTGTTTTAACCCTTGCATTTGAAGGGTTAATAGGTAATAGACTCGATCGAATCTTGTCCTCGTGCAGCGCAGCGCAGAGGTTTCGGTCGGTTTATCGCGGCGAATTTTTGCATTCGAACGTGCAGAAAAAGGAGCGCGGAGCGGTTCGTTGGTAAACACGTAGCAAAGCGAGTGAGCGGAAGGAAGAGGATAACAGGAGGGAGCATCGGGTGCGTGGTACGTGAAGAAAATTCGCCATGAACGTCGAATCGATTCGGCGCACAATTTGGCAAGGAAATCGGATTTCCAATAACGACGCGACACTGATTATCGCGCGATTGCCACCTAACAGTGATCGCGGTCTGAATCGAACAGGAAGAGCACGAAAACTCGGGAGAAGAATGAACGACCGCCTCTTTCTCCGTTCGACGTAGAAATTCTCTATGAAAATCCATAAAATATTTGCCCCAGACTCGGTCCCCGTCAGCGGTTATTACCTCATTATTGCCGTCGTACTTAAATCGATCCTCGAGATTTCTCGATTTCTCGAATGAATGCTGCCCGACAAAGACCAGCTATCGCTCGTCAGCGTCTTATAGCGATGGTCAACGATTTATCGGGAAATGTGACTTATTTCACCGTTCTTCGACACTTTAAGAGTGCTGCGATGGAACATTTCAATGAAATCTTCCAGCCTTCGGTTATCTGGATTTTGTCGAATCCGGAGAAATTGACCGTATCTAGGTTAACGTTTAAGAGACAATCTTGAAATGTTCACGCTACCACGTGTACCACGTAACAATTACAACAATTTAGTTTTGTTGGGTTACACCATGATCCTGCGCGTAATGTATGCATTGCGTGAAAAATTGAATGCGTAGAAAACTCAAAACGTGGATACGAAGAGAACGATTCGATAGATGAAAAATTGAACGCGTTTCAACATTGCGCATAATACCATAACTCCCGCACGAATTTTAACGACACATTCGTGCAATAACCCCGCGTATAATCCAAGGGATATTCCCCTTATCATATCGTGAAATCTTTGCGATAATAGGAACCTCTGTATAAAATGTCACGTAGCGGTTGTAACGAGAAACGATCTAATAACGCTTTCGCAGATCGTCCGATTAGAACTCGCGTCACAGAACTTGGTTATCGATCGGTGTACTTTCATTTTCACCGAGTCGTGAACTCGCTGGCCCGTTTCTTCTTTTTCCGCGCTCGGAGAACACTTAATTTTATTCACCTCGACCCTCGGAACACCTACTTGTCACGCGCTACAAGCAGCAGGCAGCTAGGGACCTGCATTCAACTCCCTAGCCACTCGAACTCCGAAGTCTCTTGCTACATGTGTATGTACATGTCTTCTACGTGTATGTTCGTGGAGAATGTTGTCAACCGTTCTCGCCTGCGAATACCGGTGTCGGTGAAAAATGTTTAAATCGTCGTGTCTAGTAATCGATTATGTCTATAAACGCGTGATCAGAACTGGGTTGTGGAAAAAAGTTGGATCGAAACATGCGACATCGACGAAATCGGAAACGGTCTCGAGAAGGTGTTAATTCGGAAAAGTTAGCGATTGGACACGGTCCGGGGTCTAGGACTTAAATGCTCGACACACATCGGCCAACACGTAGCGCAATTAGGGTTGTCGAGCTCCCCATCGATGTACGGGCGTACGCGACGCCTTCCTGGCGCAGCGTCCCGGCTTTATTTCATTTTATTTTTGCAAAAATTTCACCGGTCAGAAACTCTGCCAGAATGAAATTCGCGCGTGACCGGCACGCGAACTAACTGGTTCGCTGCTGAAATTCCTAATCGCGTTAGTATCAATTTTTCTTTCTTCCCTTTTTATTTTTACTATACATGATCACTCTTTTTGTTCGTTCCTCTGCGACGAATCGACATTTCTTGGTGCAATGGACAATAGATATTTCTTTCCCGAATAAGCGATACACTGTATTTAAACATGAATATATTTTGATGAAGTGAAATATACTATTATAAATTACTTCGAGTTCCTGTTCTACCATATAGTAAAACTAATATCAAATACTGTTAGCACGGTCAAAGTATTACACAGTTGAAAGTTTCAACGTTGTAAACGCCGGTAGATAGGTAAAATGGCCGACAAACGAAGTAAGCTCACCCAGCGCGATAATATGGCGTTTTAGTTGAAATTAAGCAAAGTCGCGGCGACTTTGATGGAAAGTAACGCCATTATGGAAAGCCGCTTATGTAAAATTTGGAACAGCTGCTGGCCTCGTGAAAACGTCGTGCGTAAGTCTCCGGATAGCTTTATGCAGGATTATCCTTTTTTAATACATGCAGCAGACAAATATTTAAAATTTCGTGTACCTGATGTTGAAACACGTCGAAACTTATACATTAAATTCATTCACAATTTCAGTTGTATCAATAATTATGTTCCTAAAAGAACTTTTGTGGAGAAGTGTACAATGTTTATCTATATAACATGTAGATAATCTGTACATGTAGACTCTCCTACATAGGAGAGGATTCTGTGTTCAATTCTGATACAATTGATCGAGGGAGAATTGATGGAGAAAAAGAATCATAGATTTTTGGATGTCGTCCGACGTTTAAGCGAGAAATTTGAGAAGGCTGAGATTAAACGGTCGAAAGAGAAGACTGCTTTGGCAGTCGATTATTCAGCGTTCGAGAGAAGGGAAAAGTAAGTTGAACGGTGTTGGTGGAACTCTGGGCGAATCGATTTAACGTCGATTCACGCCGCCGCATAAATATTTATTATCGCGTCGAGGTTGCTCTTTCTCTCTCTCTTTTTCTCCTTATCTCGCGTCTCTGAACTAGACGTCGCTCTGGATATGAAATTTTCTCCGTAATAGTTAAGGTGTAGTTACCCGGTCGGCACAAATTTCAACGGCGCTCTCTTCAATTCCTTTCCATTGGTTTCTTCATCTCGTGCCGCTGGAAATTTACCGAGGGGATCAAAGCCCCTGTAGAAGCTCACGCGTTCGTGACTCGTTCGTGAATCACCACCTTTTTCCCCACCTACACGGTGAACACCTTTGTCTGCCATCGTTTCCTCAGAGATTATTTTAATTTCTCCATTTACCGATTTTATAATTTTCCATAATACCAAATTCCCAAAAGAATCTTTCAAACAAATTTTCTAGCGCTTACTCCCGAAACCGCGGAATCTGCGAATCCTGAAATTCCAAACCCCAAATCCCTAAAGCTAATTAGAATCGAATGAATAATGTTACAGTAGAACGAGTAATTCTGGCTGTTAGTGGTACGTTCTAGTTTCCGTTTTAAATCGAGAGTGGTCTACGTTGGATTCGCTAAGCTGTATTATAACCGAAACGTTACAAGTGTATCGTAATTATCGGTGCGAAATACCACGTAGCTAAAATGGAACACCCAGTGCATGAAGCTCGTCGGGAGAGCAGGTATTGAAATAGGTGTATGGATGGGATGGCGAGTTCTCCATAGAGATGGAGAAGCTCTGGAACAGCCTCACGATATAGCTCCACTTCGTTTTCGGATTTCGGATACGTTCTATATTGCCATTTCGCCAGCCATTTTTTACCCATTTTTAGAATGTCTACACATAGTTAATAATTACAATAAAAAGAAAATCTTCCTGTAGCACAAATAAAATCTTTGAACTCGAAAACGTTTAAATTTCAGTTTCGTCGTCCATGAAGCGCAACACTTCTTTGAAAGTAAATTTCGGTATAAAAATCCCAGGAGATCTGCCAGGATTTTCCAGCGAATTCGTTTAAAATTATTCAGCGTCGTGCTATTTCGCAAACATGGAGATACATTGCGCTCTTTCAACGCCATTCATTGCTATCTAAATTCTAGCTATCGGTTTCCGTATTCGCGCTACGTGGAAATTTTACCGAAGCGTCCAAGTTTCGAGCAGCACGCGTTTCCGCCCGCGTTCGCAAACGGAAGAGGGTTGCAGCGCCGAGGAACACCTTTGTGTATGCAAAGTGTGGTCGGTGTTGACGTCGAAGGCAATGGCGAGGCTCTCGAATTTTTAAGAGAAGACCTGTCCGATGGCTCGGAAAAGAGTCGTGTTTCCTTCGTGGCCGATCATAAACGAAGTTCCGCATGCAAACAATGGCGGAAGAATTCGAAATTTGACTCGGAAGTTTCTCGAGAGAGTGCTGAACCTTCTTATTTCTTTCTTTTTACACACTTTTGTAGCACTTATTGCAGATTTTATGACAGAAAGAAAAATAATCGAATCAAGACATCAAAGCTGTATGGTTTGTCATTCTGTGTAACGCTTGAATATTTTAACTCAGATCTTGCAGAAATTGCACGTAGAATTAATTTAATATTCTTGCTACATGTTGAATACAAGTGATGAACGCTCAAGAGATAAATCAAGAAGGTGACGAATTTGTTGAAAAATATATGCGTCGGTATTTCAACAATGCACGCACTCGAAGCATCGAAGGGAGCATGAAAGACAGCTTCCTCGAAGGGTAGTCGGAAATTCTTGTTGCAAGAAAGGGAAGGAAGTTGGCGAGAAAAGCAACCGAGAGCGTTCTTCGCATAGAAATCGTCCCCTGTTGACGGTCGCATCGTCAGAAAGAGGAAGCTTTTGAAATTATGAAATGAACTGCGTTTGACGCGTTTTCTTGTCGCTCGAAATGTCGCGGGAACGGAAAAAGCGATCATCGTTCATCGTCTACGACCGACTCCTTCCGTCAGCTACTTGCCACGAGGAAAACGCTGCATTTACCACCCCGAGAGCTCCTGCATATTTTTTAACAAATACATTTCAGAACCTTTTATATACTAGCAGCGGTAAACTTAATTTACAAGGCACGAAAGGTATTTGTAAATGTTGCTGTTATATTTAATAATTTATAGAGAGATTATATTTAACATAAGTCAATATGTACTTCTAAAGCCATTGAATTCATTAAAATAATGCACGAGTCTATAATTTGCTGAAATTAATAGAAAGCAAGCAATTAACGGCGTAACAGGAAAACATTAATATTCATTTATGTAATCATTAAATATGGTGGTCAATAGAGGAAACATCAGAGCTTCAATTTATATTAATATTCCGCTGATAAATATTTGATGTTGTAACCACAAGCTGACTCACCCAAAAATTAAGGAGTAATCTCGCGCAAAAATGTGTCGATCATTTTTGTTCGATACGATCAATGAAATAAAAAAACTTTTTAAAAACGATTACATGAAAGAAAAGAGTTTGCACGCAGAGCCACGTGAAATAATGTTTGCGGAAATGAAATAAAAAAGTAAAGTCTGGGACACCTGAAATTTTAATCCGAAAAAGTTTCGTTTTTCGGCACAAAAATCGCGGGAAAAATGGAGAGAAAGGACGTCGAAGTATTTTCTTTATTAATGAGCCGTTCGCACGGGTGTCCCAAATGTGCCGTGCAGATAACAAATGCGGTACGAAGCGACAGCCCCGAACTGTCGAAACCAGTCCGGATTATTTATGGAGACTTGTTTTTTTTCGTCCCTTTCAGAAACCACGTCCCGACGCTTTAAAACGCGGAAGAAAGAATCGTGTGTTTCGCGGCAGAAGGGGGGCGACAGGGGTCGGAAAGAAAAATATTTCTTCGGTACTTTTTCCGACACTCCGCTGCTTTCGATGTCTAGGTCGCAGACGCGTACCACCGACGAGAGCTTTCAATTACGCCTGGGATTTTCAGTCAATATTCCCGGTGACTGGCGTCGAGAGCGACGAGTTCTTAAACCTCCGAGGGAACATCGAATCTCTCCTAGCTTTTGCTATTACTTATCTTGGAAACGTTTACTTGCACGCGCTTGTCGCTAATTTGCCAAATCCTTCCAATATTTCTTCTCTTGGTTCTTTTGCCAGTTTCTTGTAATTCTTTAATAGCTTCGCTCCGCCTCGGGAGCCCCTGACGCAGGGAAATATCGAGGATCTACGAAGTTTAGGAAGTTTAAGGGTTGCAAACGCCTGAAGTTTTGCTATATGAAATAGGGAATCAAGAAGTATGCAAAGAAAAAATGATAACTTTCGAAATTCGATTAAAAGAGTATGTTGATAGGTTAAAGTTATATTGCGAATACATTTAAAGTTGGACCTTCATTCGCGCGTCGATTAAAACACCAAGAGTCACTCGCAAATCGATCTCGATTGTGTCCGAGGTGTCGAACGACGAAATAATACGCGTATCGACGATTGCGATAAGTGATCGGCTAATTGCAATAATACGGTAGAATAACGTTAATAATTCCGTTAATTGTCCCTCGTCACCGCGAGCGTATCCGATGTCCCGTATCGATCGTCGGAATAATCGACGCAGGCGGTCGACCTTTATCCAGCGAGTCGCGTACCTATTTTAATCGCGCGCGGTTAAATGTCACTCCGGCGTAATTACTTATCGCGAAAGTGTCGCGTATCGGTTCGATTAATCGCGCGTTAATCCACCGGAGCCGATGTTACGTTGTCCGTTAATCAGCTTATCTATAGACAACCGTGCGGTTCGATTATCCGTTCGAAGACGTTGGATACGAGTTCGTGAACGGGATGCAAATTAGGCGTAGAGATAGTGAATACCTCGTCAAGGAGTTACTTTGTCCTACCGAGACGTCGGTTCCTGGCTTCTCGGATAATTTTACGCTGCAACGGATTACCGCGAGGTAATTTGCTTTCGACTGAAAATTACCGTACAGTTACTGTTCTCCACAAAATCTGATTAAAGCCGAATGAAATAGCTTTCGTGCGATTCAGATATTTACGAGCACTGAAAATCTCCCTGTTTTTCCGATAATGAGTCAACATTATTCGTCTGTTGTTCAACCCGTAAACACGGTGTGTTGACCGGTTAAGTTTCTTGATTTAAATTGCAAAATTCGATAAGTATGATTAATCTGTTCATTTTTTATTTTAGCGTGCATTGTACGTTGGTGCGATTAGCGTTAAACGTAACGAAATTGGGTAAATATTTGTTGATTTTCGAGCGGGGTAATTTACGAATAAGGATGATAGTGCGAGGGACGATATTTTTGTGCAGCTTGTTGCAGAGGGATTTGTAATCCGCGCGTTTGAAACGAGTAGAAATGTTTGATCAATTATCAAAATGTTTCGCTAATTATCAAACGCTTTCGAGGGAAATTTCAGTTGCTCGAGCGTTCGTGTAAGCGCGGGGGTAATTATATTCCCAGCACGTTATAATTAACGATCGCCGTGACGATGAAACACAATTTTCACGTGAAATTCATCGCGCTTGCGGGTCGAAGAAGAACGCGAGAATCGTATAAATTAAAATAGACGGACGTTCGGCTAACACGCAGTCAGCCAGCCAGTCAGCCCTGAACCCGCCGGCCATTTCGAGTAATCTAAATTGTCTAATTAATCACAGCTCGGATGCCGGTTTCGATCGAGCACCGAGCTACGTTCGATGCTAATGAAATTTTTGAAACGAACGATTCCGCCAGAGGAAACGGCGGCTAATTAAAACGATAGAGAACAAAAGCTACACTTAGCTGTTCGATCGTTAGCACCAATTACCGTCGAAAGTGCTTTATGCCTGATAATCATTTTGCCGCGAACCAATGAACCTCGCCAACTTACTGCTTTAAATGAATCCAGTTACCCGCGCATTTGCTCCGGTTTAGTATAATGTTTCTGTTTGCAATTTTTATACAAAAATTAACATAGTTTTTCACCGTCAGATTTTCAAAATTATAATCGAAAATTTGGTACGAAAGTTCTAAGCTTTTAAATCACAAAGTTGGTCTACAATGTCAACTTTATTAGCTTGATAATTGCAAGTCCATCATCTTTGAAGTCTTATATCCATAGCTATAATATTATTTCACGAAGCTTTTCAGAAAGCTAGATCTTTTATTTCCAGCAAGCCTTTGTCGCTGGTCAGGCAATTAGTAAAATGCGATTATCCAATCCAGGTTGGTGAATCTTTGAGCCGATGCTCAGAATTCACGTCGTTATAATCCCTTGAACCGATTTCGCGTCCCCGTGATACACGATAACGCGATTTATCGTTAGTGTGCGTTAAAACGAGCTCCTCGTTGTTCCAGATGAACGACGTCTTCGTTTAAATAATCGAGCCCGGCATCTCCGGCTGACGTTCAGCGCATCGCGACGCGAATACGTTCAAACGACAGAATTTCGATTCTGTCACCGTCGTCGCTAAGCTCCACGATTAATTTCGGATCTTAATTCGTCGATGGCTAAATGGCGTTTTAAAACACCGAAGATCATCCATTACGGTTCATCTTTCGCAGATTTTGTTCCTCGTTACTTATGATCGATGTTGTTTATTTTCGATAAATTCAGTTAGGAGGAATGGGGTATAGAAAAATTGTGTCGAAACACGAGTACGATGTCATTTTAATCGCGCAGACGTCTTTATCCAGTGTCACGGCACTAACGAGATTCCGGGTTAAAAGGGATGGCTGTGTTAGCCAGGTAGACGGCAGAAGGAAAGGAAGAGGAGGAACGTTCTCGAGAGTTTTCGGGGCGAGCATGAACGAGCGTTTACCAGGATGGCCCATTATCGGAGCCAATATCCAGGATGCTCGACAATCCCCTAACGACCCCAAGCAACCCCTCCCGAGTATCTCGTTTTCCTTCTCAACCCCTTTCGCCCCTCTTCCACATCTGCCCGCCCTTTTCAAACTCTGCCCCGAAAGCTACTTAATATGCCGCTACCTGAAAATCTGTCCAATCGATTTTCACATCGTTTCGTCTGTACTTCGCCATTTGGAAATATGGAAGTTTCGCTGTGAGAGAATTTGGAGATTTGGTAATTGAACATTTTGGGCGAGAATTCGTCGACGCGGTGAATTTGAAAAAATTTTTAGCCTCGGCAAGAAGCAACGAGGACTTTTTTTCGAGGTTCGTCAAAATTCCTCGTTAAACAATCGCGCTGGAGTTTATCGAGTTCCAGGTTCTGTCGTCGTAACGCCACGGTTCCTGACTAAACTAACGTTAATTATAAGCGCGGCGACCTAGCTTCTCTCTCTCTCTGTTTCGCTTTGTCACCGCTGTTCCACCGACTAACCCCTTCCTTTGTCTTTTCGCTCCGTTCCATTTTCCATCCCCTCCTTTTCAATGGTTCTAATTTCCTTCTTTCTTCGCCTCCTTTTCCTCGGTGCCTACTTTCTTTCTTTCCTTCCATCGTTTCGCTCGGACTTGCCGGCCGTTCTTGTACTTCATTGTTTAATTTTTCTTCGTTATATTTGCGCTCGTCCGTTCTCCATCTCGGATTTGCACTCGGAAAATAGCGGACGACGCGGAGCTGGATGGAACGTCTTCTTTTGTCGACGGCTTTTGTCCGACCGCGCGGATTTTCCTGGCCTTTTTGCGCTACGAGAAGTCACGCTGCTCGCCGGCTGAATCGGTTGTTGTATAATTGATCGTTACGTCCAGTCGCGACGTTAATTAATTAATTACGTTCCGCGCGATCCGTCGAGATCCTCCTTTATTCTCCTGCGCTCCTTCCGTCTTCTTATCTCGGTGATTGCGACCGTGGTATAACTTCTTTTATTCCGTTCTTCGATCGCAAGACAAACGACGCGGAAAGGTTTGAAGATTTATAATTGAATAAAAGTTTCGGCGAGAACGAAGAGTGTTTCCGTAGTTTCTAAATCAATTTTCGCGCTAGTTCCTTGGGACACATTATCGGATGTTTCAAAAATTTATCGCGGATGACGCGGACTCCCCGGTTATCTTTTTACCGGCGGAAAATCCTCGAGAATCTATTCGATACGCGGGAGCGACGGTGAAAAACTTTGCAGAGACTGTTCGGTGCAGTTAATTCAGTTCGCCGAAGAACGCGATACATTTCTCGAATAGCCGATTCGATTGTCGGAAATTGAATTACGCACTCTAGCAGCGACGCCGCGTTGCAATTTCGACGGGTTTACACTTTTTCGTTTTTTCCTCGCGTAATATCGATTCGATTTAATCTCTCGCTTTATATAAGCGACGTAATTCCTCGGTTTATGCTACGAGAAAGCTCGAAACATCGGCCGATGCCAAACGCTTCCTCCTATATTTTTTCTACCCTTCGCGACGAGACATAAAACTGTCCCGCGCAGAATGTCGGCTACCTTTAATCGTGTATTTATGCGCGCTTCGCGTTGGAAACTCGTTCTGTGATCGTGTTCGAAATACTCTCATTTAAGTTAACGGTCATTCTCCTTTTTTCTCTTCTTGCATTTTTAATATGCAGAATGCTAAACAATATATCTCCATACTACATCTTTTACCTGATTACTGCAACTACATCGTATGAACAAAACAGCGTGTGTTTTCGAAATTTCATTCCTTTGAAACAAAGACAGAGTTCAGAAGTTTCGATGATTAATAGAAAATCGAAATATTTGAACGAATTTATAGACTAACCTCTCAACTTGACTCTATTTTCATACTGTCCAGACTTACATTATTTCTGTCAAACTTACAAGAAAATATTATTTAAACTGTTTTAAAATTGTTTATACACATACTAGATACTTATGTGGAACTACGCTATCGAATATCTTCAAGGAAGTCTTCATATTTATGTTTGATATACGAAGTATCCTTAAGGGAAAGAATATGTAAAGTACATGTAAGTACCTTTCTATACATAAACGTAACATAGGAAGAGAACCGATTAGGAACGAATCTTTCATGAGATCCCTGATCCCATTATAGGTGGTATCCGTTTCCATTACGGCGTCCAATGATCCTAATTCATTGTCGACGAAAATCCCGGTGCATTCGAGGATGGGCTTCGATACGAGTGAAAAGGGTGGCGACAATCATTTTCCCTGCTGGATCGATCTGTCGAGTACATAGCAGGACCCCTCTCGACTAGGGTATTTGTTATGCTTGCTGGGTCTCGTGGGTTCCTTAATAACGGAACGGTAGGCCCTCTTCATTGAATTCCTCCTGATACCTTTATCCAGGCGAAATCCGCGTCAGCCCGACCGCACCGAATACATTTCTTTCTCTCTGTTCGAATTCGATTCAGATTCGGCGACGCTCCTCGTAAACACCCGCTTACATTATCCCCGTCGCGTTACGGAATCGATAGGCTGGAAAATCGCGACTTTAGCATCGTCCATTCCTTCGGGATTATCGATACACTATTCGTTGTTGGAAATTGTTGCATGCTGTTGGGAACTGAAATAAAACCTTACAAATTTCTGACAAATTTATTGTTAAGTAATGAGACATTTATTCGTAGCTGAACGTCATTGAATTTGAAGGAAACAATTACGACTATATTTGGTAATTATACTTTGGAGAAACAATTCGGTATACGACTAGAATATTATTATTAGAAATTATACCAGTATTCGTTTCGCATCTTGTACAAGCGAAACGACAACGCAGGAGAAAATAATGGCGGAAAGTGTGTATTCATCAGGCGCGTCACCGAGATTTGTGGCCAATCAGGCACAGAGTGTAATTGAAAAATCAACGCGACAAGTTCGGGAAATTTGTTAAGCTGATTCGACGGCCGTGTTAATCCTGCCGTGACTCATCATGGTGTTGAATGCACGCTCGTAAATAACGCGCAACGTGTCTCCATTATCGTGAACCCGCTGAATATTTCCATTTACATCAGCGAATGCTCGATGCAAGGATATATCGTAAATTTCCGCGAACAGTAATCTTTTAGAGTTTAAGACAGACGTTTCCTTCTTTTGTCTCGTGCGAGTCTCGAGAAAATGGGAATAAAAGGCCAGCCCTATTCCATCATCTTCTTCTACTATTTTTTCGTGCCAACCTGGTCTACGCGAAAGCAGCTGTTACAGCAGGTAGTGAAGTAGATGAAGGATATTGGAACTCGAATATTAAATTTCTTTTAAAGTATTTGTCGTACATCGAAATGTACCATCGGCAAAGACTTCTCTAAGATATTTATCTTAATTAAAGAATTGGTACTCAAGGACCTAAGTTACTCCAACTTCCTACTCCATAAATAATAAACCGCTTCCTCCTCGAACGCTCTAATATTATCCTGGAGCCGGTATCAGCGCAATGCTCGTTAAAATTAGAGGTTTTGGTGTCGATTCTGCTCGTTAAAGCAGAGTCTAATATCGCGTTATTCTACTCTGATTCATTCTACTCCTCTTATCAAATTCAGTGATCCGTAGCTAGAAACGGATCGTCTTTCAGAGAAAGCTTTAGAGGTTGTTCATCCTGACGGAAAGTTTCGTGGTCTACATCGATCGTTCATCGCGCAACGAACGTCTAAGATATCGAGAATAAGCTCGTAACGCTTTCCCCTCTTTCTTCTCCATTTACGTGAACAGTAAATTTCACGGATCCAGTCGTAAACCCGTTTCTATTTTTTCCCTCGTTCATCCTTCCGTCATTTCCACGCTGTTGGTCGACCCAAGGATCGACCAAAGGGCGATCGAATCGCCGAGTTAGACAAAGCCGCGAAACGAACCGTAACATGGTGGTACGCCCTTTGTAACGACAAATTTCCGATTATAATGTTCCTCCATCTAAGTTAAAACGTTCCTCGTCGCTCTCGGATCCGTGCTTTCCCTGTCTCAATATTTAAACGCATTAACACGCGACGGGTGCACGTGCGAGCCGTGTGCACACGCGTGTTATACTCACGTGTACAGAGATTATGGCATCGTGTTTGCTCGGAACATCCACTATCCTCGCTATTCTGTACTGGGTGTCCAGAGAATTCTGACACGATCTCTGGCATGGATCAAGTGTCTTCTAGGTTCGTTTGATCTTTTTAATGATTTTTACCTTTGAGTCATTTGGAATCGTATATTCAATAATACAATTTGTCAGAAACTCAATGTGCTGCCTTGTGATCTTTTGCATTTTAAACACTACAATCTTATCTTGATAATTATACTCTTTGTACTATTGTATAAATTATAAACCTTGACTATCATCAGAGTAAACTAGAATTAAATGTCTGAGGAGAACCTCTTCCTTCGACCATTTTTTTTTATCGAAAATCTTGTATCTAAAACTGTTTATAACCTACGTTTCACGTAACAAATCGTTCAGTCTATCCATAATTCCTAAGAACGCAGGTAAAACGTTTCTCCGGAGACAGAGTGTCCGGTCTCGTGCCAAAATCGAGTTGATTTTCATTGAACGCGACACGTTGTTCGCGAAGAAGCCGGCTTCTTCAAAATTCATTCGAAAGGGCTCTCGTGTGTCGTGAACGGATCCGGTCTGTCGGGTGGACAATAAGATATTAAAGCGGGTCTCGCATTCGCGAGGCGGAAAAGTCGCGGACGTCGACGCGGAACAACGGGTCGTTCGATCAATCTCGAAAGGCTCTCGGGACGGATTATCGAGACTCGCGACAAAGTCGACGTTCTCGAGCGGTCAGGCTCCCCGGGAATTCGTTGCTTCCGTCCGGGATCCTCTTGGTACAGGACTTCGATGAACGCCCGCCACTCAAGAATCCGAACTGTCCGATTTCGAGGGCCGACAGACGATTAGTGGCGTTCCACCGGATCGAGGCTACTGCGGTCTCCTAATTTCGTACGGTGCTTCCCGACCGAGGAGGAAGATCGCGAGTCGGAGAATTTTCGGACGCGGGGTCACGTTTCACTCGTTACCGGAGAATTCGTCTGTTTCGTTTGTACCGTAACTTCATCTTTGCCAACAGTTATTTTCGTGTTGCGGGATCAAACACTTCGAATCAAACTGCTGGCAAATTGCTCTGCTACGTCGAATCTCGGGGAATATTGCGTCTGTACAGGTTTAGGATTTGACGACTTTTTGGAACAATTCTTTCAAGCATCGATAAACAAACTGTCACCGTAACAGCGCAGCACGTTGAACATCTCATTCCACAATTGGCAGCCGCGAAGGTACAGCCTAAAACAGAGCAGCCATTCAACTCCGTTGCAGCCGTCGAATTCATTGTTCGAGTAACCATCAAGAACAACCGCGGACGAAACTGTTCTTGCGTTTCCCTTCGGCAACAATAGAAGCGCGCTTTGAACCAGCGATAAGTCTCTCGAATGGTCGATTTTAGGGCAGTGAAAGAGGGAGAGAGGAAGCGTTATGGTTTCATTCGAATTCTAGTTAACCCTAGTCCTTCGGAAAGGATCGTCGTAGCGTAACGCGAAGACAAAACAGGAAGGAAAAAAACTTGGTGGGTCTCCATTGTCGGGAATGCCTTCACGGGACTTGGTCCTCGAACGACGATGAAAGGAAAGATGGCGGACAAAAAAATGGTCCAACAGCAAAGGGACAAGATGTCCTCTGATGTCGCGGGACTCGGTGAATCGTGAATCTGGACCAGGATAATAATACGTCAGCCGGAATAACCGACTACCCCGGGCTATTGGTTTTTTTGTCGATGCAATAGATTTCAGCGAAATATAAATCGGGCCATGGTGCGGTGAATTAGTCGCGATTGGATAGCTGGTCGCATCCGCATGACGGGTATACGTTGTCGTCCATTGGTTTCGAATTGCCGGCCTCGGTGCATCGTTTTTAAAGCTTGAACGAGCATGCTAGAGTGTAAAGGGATTACGGAAAAATATTGTTTGAAATTCATTTTTTGCTTTTTAATATCGGGGAACTTGACTTTAATAATATGGGACGGCGTCGATTTGTTAGATGCTTGCATGAATTTTTCAAACGAGTGAAAGAGTGGAACAGTTTCAAGCGAATTGGAGGGCAGAATTCGTGAGAGCTTGATTGAATCGACACCCTGTAGAGGATACGAAGCAGACAGGATGGAGGAATGGAAGGATATAAGCTTCTAATATGCAGATGCACACGCATCGATCGAAGATAGATAAATACAGAGACGTATGCGTAATATAGACGCCTGACTGTGTACACAGGTAACAGCCTCGACATTACCTAACGTGCACAGAACTCTATGCGATGATGGGTCTGAGAGACTCGAGCGACGATCAGTTTGCAAATGACTGATTCAGCAAGTTCCAATAAAAATTTACACATTAATTATTAATATTTAGATACCTTGCTCGGAATTACGTACCTTGCGAATGTAGACAGTTTGCATTAGTAGACATAGTTTCTTGAATTTCATGTTGTTCGTGTCTTCGGTTTGACGTAGACCTTATGTTAGATCCGAATTTCAGCTCAAGTTAAGCCCCTATCTGTACTTCTAAGTCTGTTGAGACTTTCCAGTGACTTAGCAAAATAATTCCAAACACCCACTTCGTATATTCTCCTCAGGTTGTAAGTGTTAATCTAACTACATTAATTGATTTTTAAAACCTCACAGTAGAATTCGCGAGTAATCAATTAATTAGCGTAGAATTTGGACGTCGATCATTCTCGGCTAGCATAGCTCATTTTACACGTTTCAACGGGATTTTTAAAATGCGCTTATTAACGTCGCTCCTAGCGTTTTCTCGTTCGCGAAATTTATGAATACTCGGCGTTGTTAAATCTAGTAGAGATACCCGCCGCGTTTCCGGCGTCTCTCGGTTTCCCTCGCCTCGTTCTTCACCGCGAAATGAAAATTGCAGTTAGACTAATTGCCGGCCAACCTTTTTTCCCTCCCCGGTAACAATGAATTTTTCAAGTTCTCGTCAGGATTTGTCGCCGGCCACGTTCCACGCGGAAAGTAAATAATAAGCCCCGAGAACGCGTATCATTATGGAATTAAGTTTGAAGCACGTAATCGACGGTTGTATCGCCGGTGATTCGGCTGCTTTCGCGTCCGACCGAATTTCCCGTGTAAAACATTTTTTTGTGTTATTCGCTCTTGAAAGCTGGAGAACCCTCGCGGATTCAACGAATTAATTTGCGCGGAAGGTTTCGACGGATCGTAAAGCGACGAACCACTCCTGCAGCGATCGTACGAAAATTAATCCACAGCGAATCTTCCGTGGAATGCGCTTTCCGCGATGCGAATAGCCGAATCTTAATTTCAATTTCGGAGAATAATGTTTGCGATAACCACGCCGCGCTCTGATTTAAAAAATTCAACTGCTCGCTTTTCGAAATTAAACACTAGCAGGCGAGCCAACAAACTCCGTAAAATTAACAACCGCGGAAATATTAATATCGGTGCGTGCTTGTTGACATTTCATTTCGCAGCGAACTATTTATCTAATTTATTCCGGGACGAGCTCGTTGGCGAAATAATCGAAAAATTTTGATGGACATCGGACAAAAATCGTGGAACTTATGGCATGACGCCTTTGATCGATACCGAGTGTTTGGATTTCACGCGTTTTTCTCCGGGAGTCCGCTCCGATCGCAATTCTTGTCAGTCGACTAAAATGGAGAATTTTATGGCGGGAGTCTGGCTAGATGGAAGCCATAAAGTTCATCTCTGTCTACATCGATCGCGAAGGAACGAGAAGAAGGCGAAGAAGAAGAGAAAGTCGAGGCGATGATCGAGGGTAAATCAGGCCTCTGAATATTAAATAGCGAGCGATAGATTTTGACGGGAAACATCGAAGAGTCGTTATGAATGACGTTGACGTAACCCAATTCTCTAACAGACGGTAACCGCGTTCAACCCGGCGAGCTTGCGGGCTGCGTACACTTTCGAGGTCGAATCAGATTTACGTGACGGCGAACGGTTAACCGGATAATTCGGAACGAAGCCCGTCGATTCGCTTCCTTCCTCGATAGAAGAGATCGTAATGTGATTTGCTCGCTGCCAGCTGTGCTAATTATTCCTCGATCGGTCCCCACCCGATTGCTTACTTTTCACTTCATTCTAGCGCAGACCACATTGCGTTATTTTCCCACGAGTCTGCATTTCTTTTTATCTCTTCATCGTTCAGTCTGTGTACCTTATAATCACCTGTCTTTACATTAAATATATTTCACTTTAATTCCTCGAGCGTTTGAGTCATGACTCCAGCTAGCAATTTTACTGAAATTTCGAATATGCTTCAATTTGGAGATCAAGTCCAATTATGTGCACCGTCAACGATTGTTATAAAATTGACATAACATTTCAACTTCCTTTGTCTGTTTTTTAATATTGTACTGATTAAGTCTGATGCACCTGATCAATTTCGTTTGATTAAAAATTATACATATAGCAATCTGTTATGAAAATCACTCGTACGATTTGTTTGAAGAAAAAGAAACAACTTTGAACTGTTACCAGGATTAATTGTAATAAAAATACGGTACACAGCTACTCTGATACAAAGTAGACGAAATACGACCGTAGTAGCACGCATAATTGCAATATCCGTGAAAGCATCGGCTTTTATAGCTCGACAAGTGGACGTCTCGTTTCTGAAAGGAAAGAGTTATTCCAGCTGGATATTGGATCAGAGGAAGAATAATTCGTGGAGGTCCTTTCTGTCCGTAAGCAGAAAGAAAGCATCGGACGGAAATTCGCGGCGATTCACCGATGGTGGATCGCAATTTGGCATCGACGAAACGACCTCTCGGTTGTTAAACGATCCAGGCGGAGAAAAAGCGAGAGGAACGAGCCGCCAACAGCTTGTTCTCTCTTCTTCCGTTACGTGCCGCTGCACCGAAACTCGTTTAATTGCAGAAACATCAGCGCGGAATGCGCGAGCTCTCCGTTCTATTGTGTTATTAACATTTTAATTAATACCTGGACACCGTACGAAAGACAACACGGTTTTTTGCCGTCGGATTCCCGGTCTCGTATAAATGTAAATTGCAATATCCTTTTCATAAAGAGCGCAATTTTGTATCCGGTCCGCGAGTCGGTAACACCGTGCTTGTAACTTTATGTCGCGTCAGACACGAGATAATATAAAATCCGCTCGTACTCGTAATTACGTATGCCGCGAGTACTCGTAAATTGAACGAGGAATCTGTTCGCTACATCGGTTGAGATACCGAGTTAAGAAATATCGTTACGAGTCTTGCATGGACCGGAGTGCAAAAGAAACGTTCGCGAGCAAAGGGTTCCGTCAACGAAATAACGCGAATCTGATACCTCTAGCGTTTCTCTTCCGAAAGTCTGCAATTCAGAAACTTTCGCTTCCTTCCTCTCGATTTTCCTCTAAAATTAATAGATACATCCACCCTTTAATTTTGACGATTTTTGTGACTTGACTCATCAGCCCACTTCACCATTTTTATCGTAATTATTCGTTCTTCGTCGTAATATTATTTTACCACCGACCGCGTCAACCGCCAACAAATTTAATTAATTCCATTCAATTAGCAATTCGATCGAGGAAAATTGCGAACAGGCAATTTTTCTAGGGGAACGTGTTGCTGGTTTTTCGTAACGTCAGGTAGAAGATGGGGTGCGGGAGAAATTTTTCATCGCGGTTTCGGCTTTCTACCGTTCGAGGCCACGTTCGACCACGAGAACGAGACAGAGATGGATTGGAAGGCGGACAGCAGGCTGTTAAACGCAGGCCAGAACTCTTCATTAACTGTTCGTTAACGAAGAGGTAGCGTGGCCAGTTGGAGAAGGGCAATAAAGTAGCAACAATTTTGGAAACCTATGCATTCGTTACATCTCCCTGGTTGTCCGTTTAAATAACTGCGTCTCATTGAATCTCTCGGCTGATACATTCAGGGATTTATTTTAGCAGCTGTTTTGGACGTGTTAGATACTCAGGTATTTCATATTTGAATGTACGAGCGCTTAAGTATGCGACTTACAATGTAAAAGTACAAAATAGGCTCATTTAAAATAACTGCAAATTGGAAAGTCAGCAAGTATAACTTTCGCGAGGGTTCAATATTCGGAAACGTTTGAAAAGCTTCAAACAAGTATTTTACGATAGACTCTTTTTTCGCTGTTCTATAAAAGAACTCTATTCGACGTGAAATTCTTTGTTCAGCAAATTGCTAGTCGTGTACCGTTCGCGTCCATTTACTTTGTCGATGTGTAAGGTCTTTTCTCGCGAGTAATAGAAAGGGCAGTTTGCAGAATTAGAAATAGTAAATCCAACGAAATTGCTTATACGAGGTGTGGCACAAAAAAAAATGAGACTAGTCCAATAAATCATTGTACCTTCAGAATCAGTACCCCGTGACATTATCACCTTCAAAGTAAACACCTTCACCATAAAAAAAAAGTCGCATGGAGTCAAATAAAAAAATAATCGAATGCCATTGAGACTTGTATAGTAGTATCGTTCTAATGAAGTACCAAGAATGGGGCCTCGGTGGGTGAGGAGGTAAGGCGTCGGATCCGCGATCCGAGGGACCCCGGATCGAATCCCGCCCGCGCGCGAAAATCTTTTCCGAAACTGTAAATTGGTTTCCCTCTTGGGTTGTGGGAATAGTTGTAAACATACTTCATGAGCTACGGGAAGTTGGGGCAAGGGAAGGTGGAAGATAAAATTTCGGAAAGTGGGGGAGGGGGTTGAAAGAGAAAAATACCAGGGGGAGTTGGGGGAAAAAGGTTAAGAAATGGGAAATTAAGAAAATAAATACCATTTGAGTCTTGTATGATAATATCGTTCTACTGAAGGAAGTACTAAGAATTGGGAGGATGTCTTCTCTCACCACAGTAATATTTTTGCTGCTTACAAACTACACACCTAAAAAAATAACAAAAAAAAAAACACCTCGTTTTTTTGTGTCACACCCCGTATATACTTTCTTCACGAATGATATTGAACAGGAATTTCGTTCCACTTGATGTTTCACATTTTGTTAGCACACGAGTTTCATCGAATTTCATATTTCTAATTCGCAGGCTGTCTGCGACATTTAAATTTATTACTGGAGAGCTTCTTATCGCGAGTCCTCTTATTCAGAAACTGCCTCCGTGAAACGATGCCCTCGTTAATTTTATAACTAGCGGACTGTAATCGTATTCCCTTTCTAACGATATACGAAAGGGGAAGATTATCTTGTTTCCTTCAGGTGATATGACTATCATATCAGGTCGTGGAAGGGGCGAAATTTCTGTAGTGCGAAGTTGAAGTATCTTGGAATTAGGAATTTGGGAACATGAACTTTGAGGAATTAGATTTTGAACTTTCTTCAATTTGTTAAAATTCTCCCACTTCAGATTCAACCCCCAGTCAAAACGTGAAGTGACGGTGAAACGATGAAAGGAGTTAATCGAAGAGTCGTGAACCCGCTGAAAGAGATTAGCGTGTCGTTAGTTTGGCGTCGCGATTCGAAAGGAAGGTCGAAGTCTCCCCTTGACATGGCCGACTGGAAACTGCAACACGAGCACTTTCTCCCGTGTTCTTATCGGACGGTTGGCCACATTCATCCCCATGGGTCAGTCATGGACCGACGAGAAGTGCCTGTAGGAAATCCCTAACCGCATTTCACCGGGATAAGTAGGCGACGGCGGCGGCGGTCTCTATACAGCCGACGTTGATGTAATTTTAATGAGCGAACACGTCGGAAAACTGTAATTGCGAGTCACTTTGGGACGGTGAAGGGAAAAGGTCGATGGGACAACGTTGAGGGACCGGTAACGGCTGTTTGAAGTTTGAATAGATTGTTTCGCAGTGATTAGACCGGGGTTGGAGGAAGATCTGGGGTTCTTTCGTGTCTCGATTCCGGGGAAATTTTCGGGGCTTCAACGGGGTTATAATCTCGTCACACCCTTCCTTCTACCTCGTTTAAAGTTTTGGAATTTTTATTCGAATTAAGCAGGAGATTATCATATAACTTAGGAAGATCGAAAGATGCAAATAAATTGTGACTATGTGCCTATAGTATTTCAGTCGAGTAAAATGTATCCGTACAAGAAGAGCAAGATTTGAGAAAATAATTCAAGAACAAAAGAGAAGCGGTAGAATTATGGAAATTGGGTTCGCTCGTTAACGAGTAAGATTTAGTCGCGGAACCGCAAGGAAGTTTGAGCGCGTCTCACAGATACATGGCTACTCACTGATTTTTCGTCGAAACGATTTCAAATCGCGGGAAGAAATTACGAACAGCATGAAAGAACAGCGAATTAAGGGAAATTTATGCAGAGGTAGTTTGCTCGGGCCGGACGGTCCGTGCCACTCTATCTCGTCCATTTTTTCCTTTTTCTTCTCAAAAGCGTGTTCTTGAACGGAACGTTTGTCGAACATGCATAAAGAATGCCCCCGAGATTCTTTCGTCTACTCGAACGATTAAAAACGAGGTCATTTTCCAATTTCAACATTTATCACCCGTTGATCATTTTAATCGTCAAAGCGCTAATTTTCTACGGTTGACACGATTAATCAATCGAACAAATAATGAAAACTCGATATGTCGAATAAATAATGAAAATGAATTATCACCGCGTCCTCGTCAGATAAACTCGAACGAATCGCGTAACAGTACATTTTTCCATCGAAAGCATCTCTGTTATTTATTTGATTTTCGCCGAAAAATGATGGATAAAAGTAAAACAAGCGAAATGGTGATCTATCACGGCGATAGTAATCTATTAATATCGATCGAATGAGACGGAAAAAGAAATCGGCATTGGTAAGTGAAAAAAACAGCTTGCCCTGCAAAGGAACGTGCACAGAGATAATTAACAGCCGCTACTAATTAATGTTGGCGCGTAATTACGCTAGTATCATTAGAAGCCGTGTTTCCTTCGGATCAGCGGACGGTAACCTCGGTTGTTTATTAAACAACGAGTCTTGGAGGAACGGAAGAACTGCGTTAATTAATTTTTGCGTTGTTCGCGGGTCACCGATCGACGCTCGCGAAAGCGTTTGATCGGCAACGTTTATCGTCGGAGCATAATATCCGATATTTCCGGAGTCGCGTCAGCAAAAATATTGCCGTTTCGATCAATTATGCGCGCGTGCCAGCTGTAAAACACGCTCGATGTCGCGTCCAATCGGTCGGATTCCGCCTGTGAATCGTCTCGCTTGAGGAGATTCCGCCTTTGATTAATCGCGCGAGCTCGTCGCGTTGGTTTCATCGAACCGAGCTATTTCGCGGCGAATATTTCGATGCGATGTGTCGCTCGGCCTTTGTCGATGTACCGATGGCGGAAAATCATTTTATTAATAAACGGAATATCGCGGCGGGCGTCAGTTTTAATCCGCCGTCGAATTCGTTGTCTTTTATTCCGAATTAAATTCGACTTCGATAAAGAGAAATTTAGATTGTTGCATTGATCTGCTCAAATAAATTAGATTTATTTTTTTTTCCTGTGTATCGACTTATTTTTTAAACAATTTTTCTATTTATTTGCTGTGAAACATTCGCAGCGACCTCGAGTCGAATCTTCTATCAGTTTTTATTAGAATTGTGGGAATCGCATAAGGGTAAACACAATAATTAAGTCTATGTTGCGTTCCACACAAATTTATTAAATGCGTACGAGCAGTGAAAACGATGTAAACTATAAGAATGACTCTGACGGACTGTGTCGTCGCTGGTTAAAACCTCTCCTCGAAAACTCACCAGTAAAAGAAGAAAGAAACAGTTTAGAAAGAGAGAAAATATAGAAAGTGGGAAAATCCAGAAAAACCGTTGCAAGTTCGGAAAAGGAGAGGTACAGCGGAAGAGAATCATAAAACAGAAAGCGAAGAGGTTCGCAAGGGCCTGAGCGTTGACACTGACCAGGCCCCGGCGAGACCCTATAGAAAGTGAAAACAATTAGAGAACGTAAAGCTAAAGAAGATAGAAAACAGGAAACAGAATTTTAGAAAACAGAAAGAATATAGAAAACAGAAAAGGCACTGGCGTATGTGGTGCCAAGGGCGCCACAGAATTGAACTCAAAATTTAATTGCGATGAAAATATAATGAACTATAGGGTGTGTCATAAACGAACGCATGTACGTGTTTAAGTTGGTATAATTCTTTTCGATAGCCATCTTGCTGTCGTCTGCCATCCAGTGCGCAGTACATTCCTTGAAGAGGATGGCCCTATCCGAAAATAAGGGGAGAAAAATATCGGTGAAGGAGTAAGAAACGTACGGCTGGCGTCATTTTGCGTAAAAAGGAAGCTGTCCTGTTGGCACAGATGAATCGTCGGCTGTAGGTCTGGCGATCGAGAACGATGTCGAGGGGAGAAATTCGGCGTGTTTGCCGAGACAACGGAGGCAACCGGAAATACATAAGAGAATACGGTAGTTGGACGACATTCGGCCTCCCCAGGGATTTGTTGTACGCGTCGCAGACGCTAGTGGCTGCCATCCAAAAATATTCGCCCGTCGGTACGCTTATTCCGACGTGGTGCGGCGAGGGTGGTTGCGTCGAAGGGAAAAGACAAACAGGCAAGAAGACGACTATTCCACTCCGTCCCTTTCGCCCCCTTTTCTCGTCCCTTCTTCGACACGGCTATGTACACACATAAGTATGCAGTTTTCGTCCAGGAAGCGTCGAGATTTCGTGAAAATTTATTCGCCCGACTGATTTTGTCCTTTTGCGAAACGGTCCTTGACGGGGCTTACCCCGTGGAATACATTTGTCGCATTTAATGCTTCGAAGTAGATTATTTTATTTGCAGCTACTTAGCCGTTTATTTATTTACAGGCTTTGCGACAGACCTGTTCGTATATCAAATTTCCTATGAGTCTACTAAAAAGTAAATTTTTATACAGATATCGATTTGACGTTGTTTCTGATTAGTCTGATGTGTATAGATATGTGTAGTCAAGTATCAAAATAATGACTTCGTAAATATTTCCACAGTATCAAATATAACAATCTGTAAGTTATTAGTTTGTACGTTTCTTCGCTAATAAATAAAGTAATGAACGAAAGAAAAGTAAGTGTCGGTAAAATGTTGGAGACAGGTGTCATTATGGTATACGTTTAAAGCGCATCTGAGAAGCGAAAGGTTAATCGCGTTGAATACGTGTATAGAACGTCAGGCGTATTTGGGTTAATCGCGTTTCAGCGAAAATTGCAGCAACGACCACGCATAATGGGTTAAATACGGTCGTGCGTAATAGAAATATAATTTCGCGTTAAAGGGACCGTTGAAATTAAAAAAAAAGAGAAAAAAGAGGAAACGAGAGAGAGAGAGAGAGAGAGAGGAGGAAAAAAGAGAAGAAGGAAAAATTACGTTTAAAGTGATGAAATACTTTGCCTCGTTCTTCGCCCTAATTATTTAATGGCAACGTTCAATTTGCGGCACATTTTCAACTCCCCTCCATCGATGCATTTTTCGCCGGCCTTTCTCGCTAAAATACCATGTAGTCCCATTGTTTGGCGAACATTTTAGTTGCTTCGCGTTGTTTTCGCCGTTGAAATAGTGGTCCGCTGCAAAGATGAATTTGTGTGAACGAGATTAATGGCTCCACTGCCGCTTTTTTTTCCCTACTCGTGCGTTCCTCTCCCTTTATCGCGATGTTCTCGTTTACCGCGAGCAATAAAATCCGAAAATAAATAGCTCGAAGGAGATGCGGTACCACTTTCGATTAATTGTACGGACCATTTTCATTTCGCCCCTACTTGATATTTTTAACCGAATCAGGCAACCTTCCCTTGCTCGACCTCTTTAAGTACGACTTTTTCAATCGATAAGGAGCTTGTATTTACAGAAAATATTTACAAAAGATTAAACTTAAAAGAGTCGGAAAATTCAGCAGAGTTCAATAGCGTACCTTAACTACCAGATCTCGACAAGATTTCACAAATTAGAACAAGGGAAGTAAAATGGTTTGAACCGTGTTGAAAAGTGCAATATAAGGTAAAGAGGGTCATCGGTGATCCTCGTGGCGTGGAGCGCGTTAAATCTAGCCAAATCGACCCTCGAATCGACTAGACAGACTCGAAACCGACTCGACCGCTTATTCGGATTATCTGCGTGCAATTCGCTGCCAAAGAACCCTCGAAATGGCCGGTTCGCCTAACTTCTTGGCAATCAGGCAACCGGTTCTGATCGTGATTGCAATTAGCCAGGGATTTCGGGCGATCAGCCGGCAGAACCGACGAGATGGTGGCTTTCGTCGCGGCGCGAGAGGGACATCGGTCCGATACAGATTTACACGGACCATCTACCGTTTCGACGCCGGCCAGGACCGGCTTGGATCGTTGTTTACTCCGTCGCATAATTGCCCGCTCCATTTACGTATCAATCGGCGCATTACCGTTCCGCCACCAACAATTAACGTATGCGTCTCCCTTAAGCGTCCCGGACAATGCATCCCTTCGGTACTGCTCATTTCACACGTGCCGACTCTCTGGATCGCGATGCCCCGTGCATCATTTCGATTTACGTTCTTGAACTTTCGAGAATTCTCCCTTGAATGACTATAATATACATAACCGACACAAGTGCATCGGTATTTATGATTCTTTCTGTTGAACTTTTTAAAACAACTTCGTAATTTCTAAATTTAAAGTACTTTGCTGTAAAATAGATGGATAGAAACTCTATGGATTTAAGAGGACAAGAAAGGAGAGGTTTTGCAGATAGAATTCAGTGTAATGATGTGCATGGGTCCAAAGTAGTTCACCTGGGGGGTTAATCGATGAAATACCCGCGACAGAAAGAGAAAATAGAAGAGACAGCTTCGGTCGCAAACTGCACGCTCCGTTGAGAGAAATTTTTTTCAAAGCCCTGTCCGATAGCCCTTTGAGCGACACTGCGGCATTATAATCATTCTGGTAAAGGAGATAATGAAACGTCGATCGAGCATATCGTCTATTCACGATAAATCCACCGCTTATAGCCCTCCATCCGACAGGTTCGAACTACCGTTTCAATTAAGGTAATCGTACATTCAACACTGAGTGCATGGTAACAATTGTACTTTTCTCGAGGCTATCAGATAAGAATAGTTTTTTTAAGATCTTGATATACAGTAAAAAATTAATAATACGCCTCGACTCGTTACGTCTGACATATTTTCACTGCGTCAATTAACGTATTAAAGGTACGAGAACTTCTTTGCAAGGTGTTTGAAGCGAGCTGTAGGCGTCACGTTTGTAAGTTCGGTGTGTTCGAAGGTTAACGACGTCGACATGAATTTTAATTGCCGATAGGAAGCTCCCGATGGCTACAACGTGCACGTCTCGTAACCGAGGCTCACCGTTCGGGTAGTTGGTCCCCGCACGGAATGATAATGATAACGATTATTACAGCGATCGTTAGCTTTGACTAAGATCGCCCCGTCTTGTTTGGCTGTCGGTGTTAAATGTCTCCGAGGCACGATCGCAATGAACGAGCCAACTTACTCGCACCCCTTGCTAACACACGTAGTATTATCGCCATGCCAGGAATAACGGGAGCTACTCACCCAGAAGCTGCCACACTTATCCAATTAATATTACACTGACCTGCACGATTCGCAATCTTAAAGGATCAGTTTTTCGCAGCAGATGGCATAGTTTGTACATTTAATATATTACGATTGACACTTGTTTAAGAATTGGATGGTTGGAGTATGAGACTGAAGTTATTATATTTTATTTTAAAGGTTGTTAAGGTGGCATCGAATTGAATATTGGACTCAAATCGCGTTGAACTCGATCTTGTTTCAAATCAGATCAATCGGATCGTATTGAATGGCAACGAGTTACGTCGAATAATTGGGTCGCGCAAAATTGGATCGCGTTGAGTTAGAACGTGTCGAATGCGATCACGTCGAATTGTATCAAGTTACGTTACATTAGGTCGAATTGGATCGCGTTGACTCGTATTATGGCGAACAAATCGGATCGAATTGCACCGCGACGAACAATTGAAGCCTGTCGCGTGGAATTCTATCGCACGAAATTGGAGCGCGTGAGTCGAAACGGATGGCAGCGAATTGGATCGCGTTCGTTAATTGGATCGCGGCGAGTTAAGTCGCGTTGAATTGAATCGCGCGGAAAGAAATAAAATTGGTAGAGAAAGCGTAGTAAAAGCAACAATCTCGACAAAACGAGCGAGAAGCGGTAAACGATTGAGCGGTATTCGTCGAAAGCCAGTTATTAAACTCTTCGCGAGAGATTCTTGGTTAAACGGACAATCTGTCGAAGCGCACTTATCGGGTCGAAGCAATCAGTCGCGATTGGAGCTGCGGTCGGTTGTACGCACGGTCCGGCAGCGATGCAGCTGCGCGTGAATCAACCTCGCATTAATAGCGAAATGGCCAGGCTTGCTAGGACGTAATTCCGCGACTGGCTTCACCGGCATTTATCGTTGACGTATCAACGCATCCCTGCGGGCTTCCGGGCCACACAGCCCCCGATATACGACGCTGCGAGCTGGGAATATGGGAATGTCTGAAAATTATTCGCCCACGATCCTGCCCTCGGTACTTCCCTCGCGTTTCGATACGGTTATGGATGGCTGATGGGGTTTCACTCGGATCGACGCCATTATTCGCGATACACTCGTTTGTATCCGCGAAGAGAGATCATCGTACCCGATATAGCCGCGATAAATAATTATTTTCTCATATTGGCGATGAATGATTAGCGAACATATTCTGAGAATAACTTACTGTATATATTTATTAATTTATCATGATATGTTCGATCGAAAATGATATTGCCAATTAGCAACGTTTTGAGAATGCGTCCGAAAATGTAATTACAAAAGGTAATTTGTAAATGCACAAAAGGCTTCCCAATAATTTGATTAATCACCGTGTTTATTAAATTTGCTTCATTTATGAACGATGAAACGCACGAATTATTTTGTGTTCCGATACAATTAAGTTTCAATTATCGACGTTGCTACTGACGATGCTGACAAGTTAAATTTAATATTTTTTTTTTAATCAGTCATTAGCTTTCGGGGGTTCAGATTGGTAGGATTTCCGCGTTCCCGCGACGCAGCGTCGCTAAAAGTTACAAACGAGTGTTTTTTCGCAGGCCGGCAGCTCTGATTGTTCAGGAACGGTGGCCGGAAACTCGGCGTGTGGCTGGAAAAGTAATTCCACTAATTAACACCGGAACAACTTGCTAATTGCCATAGGCGTTCGCTAATTAACAATCGTTGCCATTGGTTTTTTCTCGCCGGAACGTTTTCTGTACAAATCACTCCTTGTAAAATCGGAAAAAAATGATCACCCCATCCGGAAAAGTTTATCAAACAAATCGACTATCGCGGGAGATTTACGCCCGTTTCGAAAAGTTTCTTTAAGGCTGGGACTCGTGTAAATGGTCTATTCGGACAATCGATCAACTGGAGATTTTTTTATCTTTCTCGCAAATTTAACGATCACGATTACCAGAACAAACTGACAGTTCTGACGAATCGGCCGACGCCGAACTGCGACTCGAATTCCCTGAAAACGCGTTGTATTTCAACCGTGAAATCCGTCAGTAGCTTTCGATGCGTTCGGTTAAGGGAACAAAGAGACAAATTCGTTCGTTCCCGTTTCAACGTTAATTATATTTTGTATTATTTGATCAAGTTTTATTCAATTCTGATTACAGTCGGCTAATTTCAAACCGATTTAGAAACGCTTTATCCCCCAAGGATTAAAGCGGAGCCATTTTAGAATACAAACGAACGGGATTCGCGTAAAGAAATAAATCAACCCGCTAACCAATTCTGTATTCAATGAAATTCTCGGATGAAATAACAACGATATCTTCCTGTAGAATTATCATAGATTTCGCAAGGGAGCGACTTTTTTCTCGCAGATTTTTCTACGAGTCTTTTCGCCAATGTTTGCTCACGGAATCGGGCATTCGAGCGAGAAACGCGTCGTTATTTCCTGGTCGCGATTCGCTGGAACCGCCAGGGATTCAAAGCGATTATTTACAATCGCGAGAAACATTTCGAGGTGTCGGTAAATAGCGTGCAATTTACAGCTGCGACGCGCAATATCGATTCCGAAATGAACTCGCGCTTTTACCCTCCGAATCGAGCCGTTTTATAATAAATTACTGAAACTAGCACGAGTGCCGAACACTCGCTGCGTATATTATTTTCAATCTCTCTCCATTTTTTAATATTTCCCACCGATGCCTTCCATTCGTTTCAACAGCTAGAAAAATTCATTTCATCGATCCTTAAACGCAATTACGTTTGTTTGCAAAATTTCCAAAAAATTGCTCCGATAAATTTGATAAGGTACGCAAAATGTGTTAGCATACGTTAACACAAATATTTTCGCAATTAAGCTGCGTAAAGTTTCGTTACATCTAACAATTAACAAGTCAAATACAATTACAACTGCTGGCGGCTACAACTTATTAAGCCGTAATTAATAATAAATCAGGCAATTCGACAGAACGGAGATTCCCGAGGGATAACCGGTCGAAAATGAACTATCTCGTCGAATCGAGAGAGCGGATCAATTTTGTTCTCGGTCACGATACCTTCTCGCGCGGCTTCCTTTTTGAAAAATTAGTTCCACGGAAATTCGAGGTGGTCGAGGGTGGCCGAGGGGGTGGGTCGTACACTGCGCTGTGCCACCAATTAATTACGGCTGCTCCGTCGCGATGTTTAATTAAAAGTGCGAACGAGCGGCTCTAGTTCGCCACACTTTCGCCACGCGAATTGCATTTTGCGCGAACGCGCGCGGACCCGCTTCTCTCCTCTTCGCGTAATTAATTAATGGATTTCGAATCCTACTCGAGAAGACAGGAACTTTTGTCTAATTGAAGCAATTTTGGCCCCTGGCCTTTTTTGTTCTATTTTTAGGGACTAATAGGGTTTTTACCCTATTTTCAGGGACTCGGTTGTTAATAGTTTTCGAGGGGTAGTTTCATCCCCCCAGTGCTCGAACGACCGGAAAAGAGTCGGGAAGAACCATGTTGGTCGAAAGAAAAATGGAATCGTCGAAGCAAAACGAGTACAAAGGACATTTAAGGGGTAAACGCGAGAAGATAAATATTTGTCGTAACTTTTTCCGATTTATGGAGGCTGCGAGTTATTGATCGATTACTTGGCTAACTTCCTTCGGTTACTCTTCTCTTCAACACTTTCAAACGAACGATTCTTTCTTTGATTTAAAAGTTCGGATGAAAGATTCGCAACTTTGTTTCTGATATACCGTGGTTGCTTCCATTCAACCCTTTGGCGATTCTTTTTTCATCGACTTCGTCGCTTGTACTTTAAGTTAAACCACTGTTAACAAAATACATCGTATGCATTTTATTACAGAAACTCTCTCTCTCAAAAATAAAAAGTTCGTAAAAGAACTTGAAGGTTCGTCAACACTTTTTAAGTGCTTCTATTAGTCTACGGTAATTTCTCTTGCAAGGTTGTTTGATTTTCCATCGGTTTCCTTCTCTTTTTTCCTTGACCATCATCGGTTCAGTTGATCGATCGCTACCCTCAGTCTTCCAATTATTTCGCTTATTTCTAGCGACAAAGCTACTTGATGTCAATTAAGGCTTTAACGAATTCGTTGTTGTCGAGCTTCCTGCAATTCGCCTGTTCTTTTTATCTTTTATTTTATTGTCGATCGCTCGTCGAGAATCTGTGGCACGCAGGCGCCAGTTCGAAAGTTCACCGATCGTTTCGATTTGTTCTACTCCTGGTGACCCTGTTACAACTCGTTAATTGGACAAAATCTCTCGCTTCACGGATCAACGACCGTGGTTCACGACCTCCATTTTTCTTACAAAACTTCTACGGTATTTTGTAATCTCAAAATTCGCTAATGATTTGATGCGAAATTTCGGATTTGATTAGATATTTGTTTTATGGTGTTGTGGGGAGCAGTTAGTAAGTTTAATTTAGTTACCGCACGTTGATTTGGCGTATATTGTAATGTAGGGTATTGAGTAGGTAGACGTTGGATAGTTGCGCGCTAGATATCTACGCGTCGAATACCCACGCGTCGAATACCCATGCGTGGAATACCCACGCATCGAATACCCACGCGTCGAATGTCCACGCGTCGAATACCCACGCGTTGAATACGCATGCGTGGAATACCCACGCGTCGAATACTCACGCGTCGAATACCCACGCGTCGAATACCCATGCGTGGAATATCCACGCATCGAATACCTACGCGTCGAACACCCACGCCTCGAGTATCTACGTGTGGAATACCCACGCATTGAATACCCATGCGTGGAATACCCACGCGTCGAATACCTACGCGTGGAATACCCATGCGTGGAATACCCACGCGTCGAATACCCACGCGTCGAATACCCACGCGTCGAATATCCGCGCGTCGAATACCCACGCGTCGAATATCCGCGCGTCGAATACCCACGCGTCGAATACGCATGCGTGAAATACCCACGCGTCGAATACTCACGCGTCGAATACCCACGCGTCGAATACCCATGCGTGGAATACCCACGCATCGAATACCTACGCGTCGAATACCCACGCGTCGAATACCTACGCGCCGAATACCCACGCGCCAAGTACCTACACGCCAGATATCTGCACACCACATCAACACACATCGAATATCAATCGTATTAAACATCCACGCATCGAAGTCCACAATAACAAAATTAATATTACTTCTTTCAAAATTAATTTGTAAATTTTCGCACCATCTACACGCTAGTTATCCCATGTTTAATCTTCACCGATAATCCGAACAGAGAGTTTATCACGAAATGGCTGTGTTCTCTCGATAATTGGCGAATTAATATCTCCCGAGGGGTATTAAGGGTGGACTTGGATACCCGAAGTAAGACTTATCGGTAACCTCGCCCGTAGTCATCTTATCCGTGGTTGGTCTGAAGTTTATTCCGAACTAAAACTATCAATTATTCTTAAAGCTCGGTAAATCGCGGTCTCACCTTAGATCCTCGTTTAGATACTTCATTTAAATGGGTAGCTGCATCGATTTAGTTCGCTGTAGTAAAGGACGAACTTATAAATGATTTTAGGTTTTCATGGATCTTTGGTTATAATAATTATTTATCCTATTATAACTACTGAAACATCTTCCCAAATCCATCTAACTTTCCCTAAAACTAATAAAATCAAGTTGTAAATTTCGTAGTGGTAAGAACGAATCTCCCTGAGGAATGGTACTCGTCGCATAATCAGCAGAAGCTCGATTCGGACGATTGAGCGTGCACGTATAATAGAGTCGGTGTTGGTCGGTAAATATTCGCATTAAAATTCAGTGGAGGTTATCGGAGAGTAGGAGTACGGTACCGAAAGAGGTAGCTCGAATTAGCATTGTACACGTATAACGGGGACGAAGGCAACGTGACCCGAGAAGGTTCGAGCAGTTCTCGAGGCGAAGCCTCCGTGTAAATCAAGCTTTAGGCGTCCATGCACGTCACATTGCTCCTCTGGAAGTAGAAGCAACCACGTGCTGGCCGCGAGGAACACGTGCGAACACCGAGAGCTGGCCTTTTAATTTCGCCGACAAGCCAGATGGACCGAATGGCTGGCTGCTGGGACCTTTACGGCTTCTCTGCGCTCTTGATTAACGTCGATTCCGCGATGGTCGCCTTTACCTTTTCATTTTCCTTCCCGACAATCTGTCGATTCGGACCATAAAACGTGTTGCGAACTTGCTCCACGAAAGTGCACGAAGCAATTTCATTCCACAAATAATTTTTGAGCTGCAGTCATACTTCTCTTTTTTAAGCAAACCGAAAGACAAATGATCCATCAATTGCGTTTATACTTTATTAAATATTTAGAATACAGTCAAAAATTAATCACGTAGATATACCAACGAGATCGCCACAAAGAATAAGGAAGAAAATCGTGAAGTAACACGATCGGTGTTATCGAATTCCCTGATTAACGATTATCGGTTTATGTAGATGGGTAGCACGTGCCTCGAAGTCGAGCAATAAATATCGTAAATTCGATTTAACGAGCCGATAAACCTTTCAACGTTGCTAAAAACTCTTTCAACGAAATTGCGCAGGAACGTAGTCACGTAGCGATTCCGTTGTAAATCACGCCGCGAGTGAATTTCGCGGACCACCGTCGTAGAACGACAATTTTCAGGGAGAGCTTTTCACCCTCGAGCCGGTCAAACAGCATAACCCGACCGTTTCTCGACGAGCGAAGCGAAGAATCTCTTGAACGAGATTAATCCGTCGAGAGAGGGACGAGGATGTGCCGCTTTAAAATTCGAAACGGAACAATCGCGTGTTATCTCTCGATTGTGTCACGATTTTCTGCACCCTTTACGAGGAACAATTTCGTTTTTCGTTTCTGCATTTAGATGGTGTCCTTTGTTCCTTTGGAAGATCAAACTTTCCATTATGCACGCTTGTTCTTCCTTCTTTCGGGACGAATTGGACTTTCTTCCGAATTGTCAATTGTCGGCTCTGCTAATACTCCACTACCTTTTGTTCTCGAGCATGCAAAATTTCCTATATTTGCGGCAAAGAAATCAACGAAATAGGTCAGCTTCGTTGAACAGTTTTTTAAAGGGGAGTGTTTTCAAACGATTACTCAAGCGATATGTGATTTTAAGCGGTTTGTACACTCATGTGTGTCCTTACAAGGGAATAGTTGTTGCATGTGAAAGCGATGTTATATCGAAACAAAGCAATCTGGTAGTGAAAGATACACAATTGTCGACTTACCTTTACCTGGTTTAATTTTAACGAGTTGACTGCCACAGTGAACACTGAACTTTGCAGTCAGACATATAAAACAGATTATTAGAAACATATGTTTCAACGTTAAGTTTGCTTTTGCCGTAGGTAATTGATTTAAGTGCAGGTCACACGTGTTCACCGTGGTAATCAAAAGAGAGGAAAAGAGTGAGAAGAATGAAGATCGTGGTTCGAATCGTACTTCGTATTGGTAATTTATTACAATTTGTACAGATTACAAATCGGTACCTATGGTGTGTCGCGTTCCTCGTTAGACATCGTAAAAGGAGCGGATATTTGAGCAGAACGCCGCTCGTCGCTGCGCTAACGTTATCGTATCGTAGTTATATTAAATACCCCTGTATATCGTATGTGTCTAAACGTCGACGTTCCGTTGAACACCTGGGGTTGCTAAACGAACCCAAAATCAACAAAGAGTAAGAATCATAAAAACCAACCATAACGCGATCGTTCGTAGGCAGGGGTTGTGTATTGCGCTCAGCGGGTTACAATTGAAATCTTCGACTAACCGTTTCAACCCTCGACACGTATCTCCCGTTCACTTAGCGTACCGGTAAAAAAAATCGATCGATCCGTTAGATAATCGAATGCCGGCTCGATCGACGTGGACAAAATGGGAACGTAGTTGGAAAGTGAACCGGGGAACAGCACGTTCTCGCATCGCACTCGCCGACCCTCCCGTCTCTCGCACAGGCCCACTCGAATAAAAATCATTGTTATTCGACTATCTACTCCATACATAGTAACATACATAACTGGAAGCCCTAGACTACTAGGTTTTACATGGACGATGTAATCGGGTTAGTCGGTGGCAGTGATGTCCTCGTGGACGCGTGCGAGCTACCTGCTGGCAGAGGTCGGTTCGATGATCGTCGCCGTGCTCGTCATCGACGAGAAAACCACCAGTAAGATCGTCGTTACGAACATCATCGTCTGTGTAGTCCAGGTGCTGTGTAGGCCCGATGAGCTGTTGCTGCCTACGAACAAATAGAGCACTGCGTTACTACACGCGATCTTTAACAACCCTAAATCTAATCTAACGAATCAATATTTGTATTTTAGCATATTCGATCACGCGAGTATTCCCCAAGGTTAGACCGCAGCAGCAAGTCGACAGCGAACGCGGCAAAGTTTGAGACACGATGACGTGTAGGAAACTTTGACGATGACTTGGAAACACCGAAATTTTCCTGCGTCGTAAATCCACGCTAGATTCCCGATATTCTGGATAGTGGGTGGATTACAGAATCGCGGAGCTAGATTTCCCAGAGGCGAACACGTCAGAAACGTCCCGGCATTTAGTGTCCGTACGTTTCGCGAGTTTTCAACGCAAGATCGAATAAGTCACATGGAACTTCGATCTTGTGTTTATGCCAAAAACAAATTCAAGATTTCCCCGGAATGGAAATCTCGCCAAGTCGAATCGCGCGTAGAATTACTCGAAACGTTCGGAGAGCAAATTAAGCGAGTCGAAACTTTCCGGAAGTTTAATCTTCGAAACGTTGAATCAAAACGTAATAATGTTTCGTTCGAACACGGCAGAGAAACTTGCAACTGTTGACTTTCAATTGTAAATATAATTTCTGCTATCACGAAGCACGAGCGTTGGAATTTTTATTTTTTTATTTTCGTTTCGCGAACGCGGGTATATGAATCCGCGATATTCGGTTACTGTACGACAAAGAGACATCAGAAATTCGAGTCGCGTGTATCGTTCGAGCCGTTTCACCGGAAATCGTTCAAATTTTACGGAAAACATCGCTGCGTCGACGGCACGAATTTCGTTGCGACGGAAATATCATAGGAAAATGAAATCCTTTAAAAAAAATAAAGAGAAAGGAAAAAGGGAAAACTATTCGGTAATAATCCTCGTGGAACATGGCCAGAACGTGTTCCACGTTCGCAAAATATCAATTATTAATGCATTCTGGGAAAAAGTTACGAGGTATGTAAACTTTCTCGCGTTTCGCGTATTGCATTCAATATTCACACGCTCGGTACTCGCGCGTTCGATATCCACGCGTTCGATATTCACGAATTGCATTTCCACGCGTTCAATTATCACGTGCATATCGATTTTTACGCATTGAATTCTACATGTTACATTTCCACATGTTAGATATTAACGCATTGGATTTCCGCGCGTTCAATTATCAGTAGCTCGATTTTTACGCACTGAATTCTACATGTTACATTTCCACATGTTAGATATTGATGCGTTGGATTTCGATGAGTAGTGTGATGCATTGAACTTAACATAGCGTTGGATTCCGACGCGTTAAATATCGACACGTTGAACCTTGAGGCGTCGAATTTGCACGCTTCGAATTTTGACGAAATGAACGTCTACCATCTCCACTCGTTAGATTCCAATAAATCACATCTCCATTATTCCAATTTCGAGACTGCACCGTATTTATTTAATAAGGCCGCGTCGACGGATAAATCCCTTATCACTTAAAGAGTTAATTACAGCAAAAAATATTAAGCGGTCTCCCAAAGTAGTATACTAGGCTCGTTAGTTCCGGTGAAAATGTGGGAGTTGCCGTTTCCGGCGTGCCTTCGTTGCCAAGTGTGCTGGGGCTCGTAGCCATTTCTGCAAACTTTGTCGCGTCCAACAGCTATTCTCAAACCTTAATCCTAAGTTATTTGCAAAAGAGTGCGCTGTTTCCTGGGAAGGAGCGTTCCCCTTTCTTTTTCCTTTCTTTCGTTTCTTTCCGCGACAGGAACACGATAAATTGAACAGTTGCTCTAGTTAAATAGCTGGCTGGCGAGGCCCGAGAGAGCCAATTAGAGACTGCAGGTCAATTGGGGACGAAATAAAGTGTCTTAGCCACTCGAGCTTGTTAAAACGTTCGAATTTTCCGCTTAAAGTGCTTGGCCAATATCTGCTTCGCCGTTCTCAAGAGTCTTCGCTGATTTTTCGCTCGGTCACGGATCGCTGGAGTTGTTTTAATCTACTGCGCGGATGATATAGTGCGATTTTTAAGTGTTCTTCGACTCGTCGGGATATTTCAAGTCCCGTAAGAATGACAGTCTTCAAGATGGATTCGAATTTCTCCTATATTTTTACCTCCATGGGCAAACTTCGATCATATAGGATCTAACTGACGAGTCTAAAAAATATCTCGGAAAAAAATGTGCTTTGCCATGGTAAAGAAAATCGAAGAGAATTTCAGTATTCACGTTCCGACCGTTCAAATAATGTTCTCGACCGAGAAACGTTACGATCGGCCACTTTTCTCGGCGAGAGACGATTCCTCGCATCCGCAGACATTATTCGACGCGGAACAGCCAGTTCTCGTCCCGGTAATTTGCTTTTTTATACCGGCTGGCTCGTTCTCCTGCGTTACTTTTCTTCTTGCTTGAAAATTTAATCGCGGAACCGCGATCCCGTCGCCTCTAATGCGATTCCTTGGCCCGTCTTCCTTCTTCCGACCAACGCTCGTCCCGTCGAAAGATCTTCGCGAGACGAAACGCGCTTTAAAAACATTGGTTTCGTTCCAATTTTTGCTCCTATACCGACGAACGTATTTCGTTATTACCAGAACGAGTCTTTATTTATTGCGTTTCTTTCATACGCTGAAAATCACTGAAAGCTTTGAAAATTTGGGGATTTAAAAATTCCCCATCATAAGAATATTATGAAAATTTGAGGATTTGTGTATAGAATTTTGGAATCTCAGAATTTTGTGACTCGGAGAATTCGTGATCGTACGAAATCCTTCTCTTTTGAGTCCACACGTGGTTCGTGTCGAGCGAGGTTTATTAGCAGGACAAAGAACAGAGAAGCGTAACGAAATATCCACGGTTTGTCGAGGAAGGTGGGTCAGTGTTTCCGTAATGAACGAGCCGGAGGAGAAACGAAACAGAGTAGAGACGCAGGGATTGTCGGCGATCGATATTCGATTAATTGGATTTAGTTAGCCGGTTGGACAATTTTCTTTTTGTCCATCGTTCGCTCTAGTCGACACGCTTCCACCGTGAATCCCTTTCATCTTCAACGTTTCATCCTCGATTTGGTAATGTAGTTTGAAGGTAGCTCTCGCACGAGGCTGTCATTGAATTTTAATCAAAATTCCGTCCCCGTTTCTATGCCTGGCATCGACGAATTTTTTTCCGATCGATACGGTAAGACAAACGGTATCGAATTCAATCTACAATATTCGAATCGTGAAACGCGTAGAGGCCGATTCTCGTTACGCGATCGATTCGATCGGACGCGTGTAATGTCCCCATGGTTGGGCCGTAATTTTACCGGTAATAACGTTGATAGTAATGCCCGTTTCTATGTAAACGATAGTCGCTCGGCGGAATAATTATTAACACGAAGTATCGAATAGTACAGCGAATTGCAGGGGTTCTATGCGTTTACGACGTCGTTCTTTCTGATGAAGGTACGTAGGAAAACAAGCTTTTTTACACTCGAAATATTGACCCAGGCATCCTTCGTCTTTTCCAATACGTGGTCGTACCTTTACCTTGGAATCGCTTTCATCTATTCAATGAACTGTATGATTAAAAAACGGTGTGAACCAATCGATGGGAAATTATCGAGTGCGGCGAATTTGCAACGCGAACGAGCTGCTGCATTTTAACAAGCACATTTCGTTACATACTAAAATTTCAACATTTTAGCATATATAATTTTCGTTTAATTTTAACCCTTTTACAAACTGGAATATATTATTAACCTTTCATTACCTTGAAGCTTAAAACGTTTCAGTTTTACGTTTGCTGAATTCTTTCAAACTTTTTCTACTATTAACTGCTGCTATTGTCTTCACGCTTTAAAAGAAAATTCTCCCCTAAATTCCGTCATCGAAGTAAACCGATAAGTCGCGAGTAAAAGAAGCAAGGGTTTTCTATTTAAGGGCAGGAAATCGTTTAGAGTCGTTTAACGAGCCGATGGTCCGTATTGGCAGCTACTTGGACGATCGCCTGCTTCGCTTCGTGTCGAACGATGCGAGTTATTACGTCGAACAACGAGCTCCTTCGCGAAATCTCGTTAGACTCGTTTTTTCTCTTTTTTCCAGAGTTGCCCGCTCTCTGCGAGCGACGTCGCAATCTGTATTATCGTGCATCGCGTTCTCCAGCTTCAATTAAGCCGTTTTCGTTCGCCATGGATGGACAGGAGATTAATTTAGCGCGGTTAATGGACCCCCGGAGAGTGTACCGCTTCTGAATTTCATTTCGCCTCGTCGTTGATGCAACGGAACACGAACGTGCGCGGAATTTGTTTCATTTTGACAATCTCCGTGTCATGGCTGTGACGTGAATTATTAAAAACGTCAAGTTCTTGGCTGCTCGTTAACAATGAATTTTACGACGTAAAACCACGACAACATAACGCTCGTAATAAATTAATTTGAAGGCAAAGTTTCATTAAAATTACTGCGTAAACGTTTCGTGTTTGTGTAACGCGAAATAGCTGATTATCGGATAAAGTCTTTTTGATCTATTATGTCACAAAGCAAATATAGAAACGAAAAACCGAACCGATTTAGCAAGTCAGAATGAAAGATCGAAGCATATTAACAACTTCTCGCTTTGTTCTATTATCATAATTCATAGGTTTTTTCATTCCGATATTAAAGTAAAAAAGCGCTTACGTTGAAAGTTACACTCGGTGGAAATCGCCGGACGTAAGACGTTGGCTCTTCTCTCTTTCGGTTTTAATATCTGCCTTACGGGGAAAGCTATTTAAAAATGCCGGTTAATTTTAAGGTCCACTAGGCGCGGCGGGAACTTAACGACCACCCTTCTATTTTCTCGGATCGTTCTCGTAATAACCCAGATTGGATTATTCTAATTTTCGGGATTAACGTTCGAACCCGTTTCCGAACGCTTCTTAATATCGTGTTTCGTTTTTCATACGTTTGCGGGAATTTCGCTTAATCGAGATATTCGGAATTTATTTTTCCAGCCGATCGAACAAAAAAGCGGTCCCTTAACGATGCACCGCGCTCGCGGAATATAAAAGTTTCGCTGTTCGACGTTGAATTATAAAGGCAAACTTGGTCACACGAATAACGGCTCAACTCCCATGAAATCTGGGCGAAGAGAGACAAATTGTTAGTCAATCCCGAAGAAAAATCTCTTCGACGATGACGGAGTTATTTCCAAGGATGTGCTTTGACAGATACTCGTTCGGGAAGTCCTCTGGATTCGATTTAACCACGTTTTACAACCGAACGAGTCCCTGTCGAGGAAAAGAAAGCTCAACGAATTGACTCGACGTTCAAAAACGCGATTTTCCATGCGATTCGCGGTTTACGACTTTCGTCCTCGATCTTTCTACGCGATAACAACTGTGAGGATTCAGAAATACTTTGTTTTTTCTTCTCGTGAAATCAATTTCTAGATGCTCGCACAAACACCCTTCCAGACAAATACTTTTTCAATTTCTCAGAACGCGGAAATTTTATTATAAACGACGTTTCTACGAGGTAGACTTTTATGGGAAATACGGTGGAGGTTTCGGATTAGCAAGTTTGTAAATTCGGAAACGGTATTCGAAAAACCGACGGAGAATTCGGGGGTCGAGGAATTTGAAATTCAATCGGATTTCGCCGAGGTCCATCGAGTTCAGGTGGCGGCGTCGTTTTCAAAATTCATTTCTGCATCTCTGGTAACCCATCTGGCGTCGCGCAATCAAACCGACGGGCTCGGTCAATTTACTACGTACCCGAAATTGTTTCGTTTTGATTGACAAGCGAACCAGATCTGACCGCGTGCCAGCCGTCCGACCGTTCAACTTCATCAAAAACGTTCGAGGAGATAGCGTTTCGCGCCCGGCATCCACGAATTATTTAGGCTTTCCGACGCGTTCAACCCTGTTGTCCCGCCACTGGAATTGGGTCGTCGCGAATTTGCACCTGAATCGACATTAGAATAAGACAGGCCGACTGGCTGTCCCGTGATTGCGGGATTCGCGCGTTACCGCAAAATCGAACTCGATCGATCGCCGGTCTAGACTCTATCTTCTCTTTCCTTCTCTGCCGCGAAACGCCTATTGTCTGCCGCTGATTGCGCGCGAATCGAGTCTGCAGACGCTACTGTTTGATACCGGAAACTGGTTGTCCAAGTGGGAGACGTTGCATTTTAGTATTCTGGAAATTTAACCCTTTATCCTGACGGGAAAAGCTTACTTCTACTTTTTCGCAGAAAATATTTAAACATTTAATCTCTTAGAGAGCATGTGAACATTTAGTTTTTAAACCGGTGCACTTTCGCAAGGATTTTTAAGGTTATAAAATATTAAAGCGTCTGTACATGTCACAAAACGATTACAAAGTTATCCGAGTTTCAAAATTGTACCTTTATCGGAGTGCACAATGTTACAATTTCGTGTAAACATGAAATTACTTACTCGTCGATAGAAAAGTCAATGCTCGTCACGTGTATGAGCCAGTTAGGTAAAAAATACACTCTGACGCTGATTCATGACGATGATTCGCAGCATCGCGACGCAATCGCGACCCCAGAGTAATACAGACGTTCTCGAAAAGCTTGTTTCGCATGGAAAAAGCAATTACAACCGGCCATGGCTATCGAAATTGTTATGAACAGGGAAGAGAGAGGCGCGCTATGGTGGAACGAGGCTCGTTGATGGACAACGGTCACCCGGTTGTCCCCGTGCACCGAATCCCTGTCACGTTTTCCCTCGTTTCAGCCGGTTTTCGAGCCACTGGCTGCAATCACCGGAAGCCGGTATGTAGCGCGATTCGAACAACGCGATCTATCGACCACTCTGTTATACAAGGTGTCGTGAAACCTATGATGCAAGAAAAACATTTCAAGCATTATCCGGCTAGGTTGGCGCAAATTTTATTAAAAAAGTTAAAATCGATCGTGTATATTCAATTACAGCTAATGAAGCTGGTTATAGAGTTAATCATGTTGGTTATAGAGAGCTTTGTTTCGCTCTATTAGTTTAAAAATGATTGTACATTTTATTTGTTACTCTCTGTAACTGTGCTCTGGTCCTAGGCAGACGAATAGCATAGAGATCATATATAATCAATTACTTTTAACAAAATCCTGTGCAGACACTTCTGATCAGCGTAGCCCTATGTTTGTACAGAAGTTGCGTCAATATAAATGAAAAGAATGTGGAGTTAGAGGTGAAGGTTCTATTGAAGTCAAGAGAGGAACAAAGGATTCGGAAATAAACCGTACTGTTTAGAGTGGAATGGAGAGATTAATCGATGCGTCAAGCAGGTTACACACGGTTATGAAACAGCCTATATAATCCGTTGTATCCGCGTACGAATACGTTTTGACAAGCTGGAGAGGCTCTCCGTGCTCTCTGTTTTTATCGAGAGAGAACGTGCCGGGACAGTTTCGAACGGCGAAAGCCCGCGTTTCCCGGCCAACAAATAATTGGCTGACCGCCAAACTACACGTTATTTTGATTTGACGTGCAGAGCTGAGCCACCAGCTAGGTGCGACCTATTGTTACTCGCGCGTAATTCGTGAGCGAACGTTTCGAGCACGTTGACAGGCGAACGCGAAAACGCGCGCGTAAATGATATATCGTCGACGGGGACAATCGCTTGAGAGAAATTCTCCTGGATTTAGGCGATCAAGGTTGACTGTGCTGTGGTTAGTCAATTTTCCTATAATTTTTACCTCTCGAAACGAATTTGTGAATCTTGTATAACATTCCTAGGTGTTATATCGCAAGTTTGCGGATCGAAAACGTGGAACAATCTTTCATCGTGAAAGGTGCTGTTCGATCAAGACGGGCGCCCACATGTTCCCGCTGTCAGAATCGCATCCGATGTACGTGATTGATATATTTCGCCGCAGATCGACAGTTTGATAGCTCCCGTCGGCCTTACCAGATAACAGAGGCAACAGTCACGTCGACTGCTAATGGAGAAATCCATAAAGTCGAAGATCAACGTGTACCCCATATCGACACTGTTCCATTCATTCTTCTACCTCGTTTATCCTAACCATAACACTCGTCCGCCCATTTAATGGGTCAAGACTTGTCAAATCACGGACATTGACATATAGAATGCTTCTATACTTGTGTTACATAATAAATATTATCTTGAGGGTAACTATTAATCTGTATTTTCGATGTCGATGTCTAAAGTGTTCGTAATAGATATTATGAAATCGAGTTTGAACTGAAAAGAGCATACGAGAGCGTCTGTAGGTGTATCAAAGGGTTTATCGGAGCGAAGTTTGCTTAGCAATTAGAACACCGATTAAATTCCGCGAGTAGATCGATTCGCGATTCTATTAGGAGAACGGAGCAAACAGAAGAGGAGACTAATCTTTCCTTTTACTTGACGCGAGTATTCCGAAGGACATCGATCGCAGCGTAATCCGCGATCGGATTAAAGAATCAAACTCCGCCGGAGGCGTTTCGATCCGAACAAGCGATATTCTCGCGGGCGGAGCATCCTTTATTAGCGTACGCTCCTGTCGGATACAGTGACGAGAATAAATTTCCATATTTGCATTTCCTCGAACGCTGTATCCCTTTTCTTTTGTTCTTAAAATCCTTTACCATCTTCCCACGGGGTTGCTCGTAATTCCAGCTGGAAAGAAAAACAGTCTCACCGGACGGGGCTTACGTTACCGAGTTACTAATCGAAGTAGATAGTTCCTCTTCTTCCTCTTCCCTTTTTATATCTCTCCTCCATTTTTCCCCGCACTCTTCCCGCCATGGCGCACCGTTCGCTTTTATTTCCATCGCTCTATCGCGCTCCAACTGTTCGCGCTCTCCATCCCTTCTTCAACGAGTTTCATACCCTCTCGTCGTGTCTCTCCCTCCTGCTCGACTTCCAAGAGCACAGCCAGCACTCTCGCTGCTCCTTACTATTCCGGGATACCCTCGAAAGTGCAGCCGAGAACTCGCCTCGCATTGATAATGCTCCGGCTATATTCCGCCGATGGGCGAGCTGCAGGCGAGAGATGCTCCAGGGAGAATTTTACCGGATAGAGGACGAGACCCGGGGAAAAGAAGCCGAGGATCCTCTCTCAAGAAGAAAGAGAGAGACTTACATCTGCTTCGTAACAGAAGAAACGAGCACAACGGAGATGAATATTAACCGACCTCCGCCACCAACATCCTCTGCTTTTGACTTACTGAACATTCCAGACCTCTCTGATTTGTCGATTTCTGTCAGCTTGCTCGATTCACGCCGAAGCTCTCCTTACCATACTCTGTTTTATCATTATATATATCTATTTGATAGCTGGAGTTATGAAACGTGGAGATATCTAACATGTAAACAGTTGGGGTACTGCAACGTGTGAACGTCTGACGCGTAGAAATTTCACTCATGACGATTTCACTCCTAACGCGTAGATATTCGATAGGTAAATATACAGCGCGTAGAAATCAAACGTGGAGGTATCTGGACGTAGGAATTCAGCGCGAGGTACAGCAACGCGTGAACGTCCGATGCGTAGAAATTTCACTCCTTACAAAATAACGCGTAGATACTCGATACAGCGTTAATATTGAAAGTGTGGCAGCACATCTGACCCGTGGCGATATACCAGTTGGACGAAGACATGCACCCGGATCACCGTTTTTGTGCTCGAATCACTGACACTGATGGTACCAAAAGCAGTGCTGTATCGTTTTAAGTAGTCACAGAATGTTGAGCTTAAGGGTAAAGAGATTCGTGCCGCAAAAGGATCAGTCTCTCAGTGGAGAAAGTAATTTACTAATGGTTCTGCGCCCTGTATTCTTTTGCTCCCTCGAAACGACCCTCGATCCCATAGCTCTGTTTCGTCCACACATCAAGTTGCCAGTGATTCAGCAAAAAATTTGTAAAGCGCTCAGTGCAACTTTAATTAATTCTCCCAAGTACCTTTTCGACCCTAGTAAATCACGCTGTTATCGTGACCTCCCAATTTCTCTAGCAACCATAAAAAGGATCTTCAATTTCGAAGCGATAACTCGAACACGCAAACTCGAGTTCTTCGAGTGCTCCTTTACGTTTCTTTTATCGGCGAATAAAGATATCGGCTGACCACCGTTCTCTGTCGCTTTAAGGATCGACGTCGGTCATCAAATCTTGCTTGCAATCGCGAGGAGCAGCGCGTAAATCAGCCATGATCGCGATGAACCCTCGACCTTCTGGGGGATGAGTCAGCGAGCTCGTAAACGAACCACCCTCGTTGCATCGTTCGACCCTCGTCGAGGACCAGCCTGCTTTCGAGCATCCCATGAACCGAACTATCGAATTGCTTCATCGAGAACGGACCAAGAATCAGGTTGATTGCCGCAGCTGGGTCTTGTAGCTAGGATTTTGGTGATCGATGTGTCTTCGAGACGGGGCAGGGGCTGATTGGGGATGAACGCGTCTGTTAGTAGCTAATTTACACTGTGTTAGAGTACCTGGGTACTAGATACTGGTGATTTAAGCGCGTCGTTGTTAGTCAATTATCATTGGATAAATAGAAACGATACGCGTGATTATAAACTCTTTATGTGGCATTGAAATATAGGTGATATGACAATGAACGAATATTTTATAATGTTTACAGTGTTTAATATTTATAATGTTTTATGAATATGTATGTAAACGTCCGATGGGTTTTAATAGTTAATGGCCTTTGAAAATAATTATCAGTAACACACAGATGCAGAGGTATGTGTGACTATAGGTAGACGAAGGATTAAAGCAATGGAACCTATGGACCAAGGTGCTTGAAAAACGTGTCCCTTTTGTGAGAATTCTATTTCGCGAGGAATGTCAAGCCAGGGAATATGTACACGCGCGGAATCCATTTCCGATTAGGGGTGCGAGCACCCTCGAGCACTCCGAGTAGGTCCTGGAATACGATCCTTACCGTTTCTGCATGCACATACATTTCTCTTAACTTCGTCCCCTGTTTGTATTTTAAAACGTTCAAAGCCTTCGGCTGCATATCGAGCCCCCGAGTTTCCGGGACATTTAATCCTTCGATCGATTTCCTTTTACTCTTCCGCGTTTAAATTTGAAGACTTTCGTAATGTTTCTTTACGGAGAAATATTGGACAGCGATTCGACGGAAAGAGTGACAGAATGTTAAAGAGATTAAAGCGGATGGTAAGTTTATTTTGCGAATAAAACCGAGGGATAATATTATTGAAAAGCTCATCGGCGATGTACGCTCTGGGAATACCTCCGCAATTTGATTGCATGTAACGTAGAAGCGAAAGCTATTTCCTTCGTTTATGAAATTGTCGGTTCACTTGCCTGCTTCCTTCAGCGAACCCTTAAGCGCCATTAATCAATGGGGAATTCAGCAATTAACGCTCTGGTTTTATTAACGTGCCACTCTAAACCTCGTCTCGGTTATCGAGCCAACATCGAACGGCCTTATATCGGGTGTCTCGTATTTCTTTCGACAACTTTTGTATGGTGTAAAACGTTCGTACGATTACAGATTAATTAAGAATAATTTTACAAGTTCGTAATGATGTTAACGTTAAAGCGAACAATGTTACCCTGAATGAAAGTTGAAAATCGATAATTGTACATCATTAATTTTATATGAAGTACATATAAAAGGATTAATTATGGAAGTTGTGCATAACGACGTTTTGATTTATTTTTGATTCGAAGTTAAAAATTTGACGCTGTACGCGCGAGAAAAACGCGCGTGTACGGGAGCAAAGAGGCACTCGATCGCGAGTGCAATTATGCAGTCGATACGACGAGACAGCTCACACGGTCGCGCTCATTTTATAGACGAAATTTTATCGAGTCGCCGCTGGCCGGTGTAGCTCGATGAAGCCTTGCATTTTCACGCTTTTTCTCCACTTTTTTCCACGGTTCGACCTCGATCAGCGTGGTCGCCTGGCCAGCCGCTGGACCGCAGATTCCTTTTTTCAATTTTAATCCTCCCGCCGATATCGGATTCGAAAAAAGAACGAACGAACCATTCCTCTGACGTGATCCCGCGATCCTGCACGGCGAACCACCGTAAAATTGTCCTCGTTAACTGCTCGCTGGAAAATTCCCCGCGTGTCTTATCTGGTACAATCGGTCATCAAGTGGAGCTCTCTATAATTACATTCTCTGCCTCTCATTTAGAAATCTGGAGTCGTAGAAAATTGCCAATGTAGGAGTTTAAAAATTTTTTGAAGGAGTTTAGAAACTTGAGAGGTTGGTGCTTTAAGTGTAAACGTAATAAATGACGATACAGCAAAGTAGAACGGACTCAATCCACAACCACCTCAGTCAGTTCGCAATTATCCACCTCACAATGTACTGTTGAATACACCCTTGAAAGATAGCATAAATGCATCAGAGTTTGAAAACAAGGATGGAATCGTCGAAGTATAATCGTATCAGAATGCGTCAGTGGGGGAACAAAGTGTCGGTCAGAGATCCCATTTCCGGTGACAGGGTAACGGCTTTGCCTTTTCAGCTGGAACAATCGGCTGGCTGTCCCCTTCTTGGCGACGAGCTGATACGGCAACATAAATGTCACGACTGGCGTGATTCACGTGAAAGATCACGCGTGACCCGATGCAGCTGCGCGCCTCCAACCTCGTAAATGTTATTGTTGCCGTTAGTCTTATTACGTTTCGGATGCTGCTATTCTTCTTGTACGCTCCGAATGGCTCACACTGAAACGCACCCTCTTGCATTTTACTTTGATTAATCGCGTCTTTGCCATTTTATTGGCACTGGTGAAACGATTCGAGATCTCTGTTTAGGATGCATGAGCTTCACCGATAACTTTGAGAATAATCTTGACGGAAGATTTTCGTGTTCTTAAATAGGTGCAGGTAGTTAAGCGCGAACGAGGGTTTAATAACAGGGATGAATAATCTGAGTTTCCTCTGCACCGGGAAAATTTCATCTTCCATTAAGTATGACTGAGAGATCGTACGATTAAACGGTACCTGAGGAAACGTAAGAGATTTCTGTTGCAACTTCTTTATTACAGCGTTTAATATAGTGTTGTTCCTGCGATCTTTCGTAACAAGCTGCAAACAAGCGATGTATCAGTTTGCCGGTTGGCTCAACGAGACTTCTCCGGCTTCGTTATCTCTTGGCTTCATAAATCGTCCCGACTTATAACGTTCGCGATAATGATCAAAGTATCCTATTTCTTAATAACATTTTCTTTCGCGGAAGAATCATGATCGTCATTTTTTTTATTCTTCTTTCTACAACAGGTAGAATCCTCGAAAATTTGTATCGATGCATCGATTCCCCTCGGGTATTTACTTGCTTAAATAATGGTCGTTCGTTAACGACGAATTATCGGCAAGAATCGCGTATTATCCACTGCTCGTTAAACAACCCGATTATTTCGACGCTGCATTTAAATTACCCACCATATTTCATTAACCATGCCAATAACACTGTATTTACTGCATTATCTTTCATCGATCCGCGCGAATCTTGCAACGGGAGCGTTGGATAATCAGTACGCATCGGTGTAATTTGTTGGTTAATGACTTGCCTTTCATCAATATCGAACGTAAAAGTTACTGCGAACTTTTGGCAGTCAGTTTCAAACGTCGAATAATTGACTCGTTAGTTCGATTCAATTAAAAATTACGAGGTACTTAGAATTTTCATATACGAGGTGTCTTCATAAAATGTATTTTATGATGTTACAATAAATTTTATTATAACGAAATCGTACGAGTGATGAAGTTGATATCGATGGCTCGTGCGTTGTACATTTTATGGAAACACCGTTCGAGATAGAAGTAATTTGTACTCACGATGTCCTCGTGGAGGAGATTCACCGGTAATGGAGGCGATACGGGGTGCGTCTTCGCTGATTTCGATGTCAGCCGACTTCCGGTAGACGTCCGCGATGGAGGCGGTACAACGCAGGTGTAATCGGCCGTTTCTGAACATGTCGTTCGTTACCTTGAAATCTATACTCGATTTCGATACTTTGGAGTCGTCGTCTTGGGGAATCGCGTAGTATCTGGGTCTGTATACCATACTGTCGTTCGCGATCTGTAATTAGCAGATTTCATTCAATTAAAGATAGAACTTATTCATAAAGCAAGTATAACGAAATGAAATATTCTCTGAAAAGAAGTAAATTGTACAGTGTAATAAATATTTGTGAAAACGTGATCGAGCTCGTGTTCAATTTATTATAATTGCACAGAGTCTGCTTTCCAGCGCGATACCGTTTTTTACCAAACTGCAAAGCTTTTTATTCTTCAGCCATCTCTCGGGACATCTAATTACGAATTATTTTCGCTGGCAACGGCGAGAATACTCGCGCGTTAACAATGCAAGAAAACAGGCGCGTATCGAATAAATATTTAACGAGCGGAAAATGAAACAGATTAATCCTGAAAAGCAATGATATGCACGTATACATATATGCGCATACGTCGCCGGAGCGGCCATGAATTATTTCGCCGCGTTTACCCGGGAATCGTTTCTTGTTCAAAATTCAACGTTGATTTCGTACTCTGCCAAACTTGTTGCCGGTTAACACCGAAATTATACCATTTTATAACGGTACGGGCAAAACCCGTTGCAACCACCGAGCGCAATTAGCATATCTTAATGCAGGTCGACAAAATTATTCTGTTATCTCGGCAAGTATTTAAGTATCGCAAAACAAACTCCGTCGCGGCAGTAAACAACGATCCGCCGTAAAAGTCTGGCGAAACGATCCATAAAGGTAAATATCAAACGAGAGTAAAAGATAAATCGATACTGAAATCTCTGAGAGCTTCTTATTTTGTCCTTAACTTTTCCCGTGTAGATTTTTTGCCGAGACTCGCCCTAAGGATATTACTCGGTTTCGTAGCTCTTAAGGTAAATGAACGAGGGGGCACGGTATCCTTTTCTTCTTGCGTTCCAGTCAAGGGGAAAAGAAAGAAAGACAGACGGAGGAGCAAAGAGGAATCCAGCCAAGGTAGAAGAGTTCGCTCGACGTTATTACTTCGGGGAACAAACGAGGCTATGCATTAAGTCGACGGACTCGCGATGACGCTGGGACTAGGCGCACCCTCTTCATGAAACATAATGCATAAAGCTTGCTCCGCTTTGCTTCGCGCTTCTCGTATCAGCCAGGATTTGCAGCTACGTGATCCCCAGTCGTTATCGAAACCGATCGTAAGCTTAACCGTGTTTGCTCACCGATTTTTATTTAGATCGACGCTGATAGTTCCATGAATTCACGGTTCATAAGCAGTGACTTTACGCTTTTTTAAAGGGTGACGCGTTATCTCTGCGATCGTGTTTCCCCGTCAAAAGCAGCGAAAATGACCATAACGAGAGCACAGAGAAAAAGTCGGTATCCTTTGTTCTCTGCTTGTGAACGTTCATTACGCGGTCTGGCAATGTTACGGAATCTCCTTATGATATTATGTTCATTAGTCGGTGTGGCCATGTTGCGATCTCGCGTCACGCAATCGCACTCTACTACGGAATCGATACGTTGCACATCAATTCCTCTTGTAAATCCTGTTCAAGATCTGACGGAGATACTTCGGAAGAGCTTTGAATCTCAGGAAATCGTAAGATGTTACTTTGGTTCTAAAGGGTGTATGAATTTTCTTGAGTGTCGGATTTTGGTGCACTAGTTTCGAGATTCTATAGAAATTACTGTTCAAGCCTGTACGAGTTCCTTGAAATGATTAGGACTTCTAAGATGATTAAAACATATAACTGCTCCAGTAAATTATAACTAAAGATTAAACGGCAATGGTTACTCCAGAACCTGTACCTTTTTGACAGAAAATGGATAGCGATCGCGTTTAATCTTCAGAGGATATAGCGATTATGACACCGCTCATTAATTTCCGCGGTCAAACATAATTAAGCCGATAACCCAGGCTCGAGCTCTCATCAGCCCGTGTTCGACAGGGGATCGTTCAGAATTTATCGCGTGTATCGTGGAAGGTACGCAACGGCCATTATATCCAGCGAAATTTCACCGAACAGCGTGAAAAAAGTGAAGTACGAAGGAAAGCGTTTGTCACGTTGTCGAGTTTATGAGCGTTTTGCGTCCCGGCGGTACGTTGCATCGCGTCGCTGTAAATTCTGCAAGTTTTACCGTTTTCTCAAAATTCCTGTCGCCATCGTTTATCTTCCGGTGTCGGCGCGTAACGTACCGCTTCATACGAAATTCCAGCTGCGAGTCTTCTGGACCGAATCTAGGTCGCGTTCTTCCCGCGAAAAGGGAAGCTGACGTATGTCGCTGTGCACTTTTTTTCTCCCCTAAGATACCGTCAAATTTCTCCGAATTCGGGTTAATCGAGATTATCGAAATCGCTTCGCAACGCGAACACGTTTAGAGAAGAGAAAGCTCCGCAGGAAGCAATAACTTCGAACCAGAAGAATACAATTAAGCTTCATTCGACACCAGGAGTTTCCGAAAGCTTTCAACTTCCGATATTGCCAGACTGTGTACTCGAGTATGCAAACACGCGGCCGCGTTTTTTGCAATATCCTTACAGACACGCGCGGAGAGACGCGTGACGAGGAAAAGAAAATCGATGAGAACGATTTTCTAAGGCAGACCGGTTGCAACGCCACGAGAATCTAACCACCGGTTGATAAGTCCGCATTTTCTCAACGAACGATCCGCCATCTTGATCCCCGAAGATGGGAAGTTTCGTCGTTCGCCCCATTTCGGTTTCCGCTCGTCATCCTTCTATTCGAGCTGACGCGCTTTCGATAACTTTTCGATATTCTTTCAGCTATCTACCCACGGCGCTGCCTGCGAGAAGATTTAAAACCGCATTAACGTCGTTTGGATGCTGGAATAAATTTTGTTCAGCCAAGTTCGAACAGATTCACGTACTTCCGCTAGTTTTAGCATTTGCTCTTTCAATATTTCAAATTTCATATTCTTCGAATGTTCGCCTTTAAATTCGCGGGACGAAACTTGAAAACCTTATAAGATTTCCTAAATGTGAGTCGAAATAGCGCGTTAAAAATCTTTTAATTAATTCTCTGGACCTTGGAACTTCGGAATCTTGAAACCCTTGACCTTTGGAATTTCAGAATTTCGGTACTTAGGAGTTTCGAAACTCTCCACCTACTCTCGCAACCTTGAAACTTTGAAACGTGTAATACAACCCTTACCGGGTCAAAACACGCATCCAGCATTAAAACAATTGCCAACATTCCGGAACAAAAGAGCTTCGAGGAGTCTCCAAGAAGGAAAGAAGGTTATCGAACTTGGGCAGTTTTGCAAATGACCGTGGGTCGCAAGAGGAAGCGCGAACGTAAAAGCAAGAGGAAGGTTGTCGACGATGGGCAGATTAGTCGTCGAGGAGAGGGTGACGCGTGTCAGCGTAACGGTAGGGGTCGAAAATGGCAGGGCGAAATTGTCGGGACTCGCCGGTGCACTTTCCCAGAACGGCCATTGTTATCCCGGGCTGGACCAGCGAATTTTCAGTTACGCTCGAGACGACCGCTCCATTCCCATTCCGCTCATCGAGGAACTAAATCGCCGCCGATTTCGGCTCTCCTCGTCGGCCTGCGTTAATTATAACCGATCCCATAAAAGCGACCGAATTTATTTCCCTGCTGTCGAGTCCCGGAAAATTATTTCGTCAAATAAATCTGCCGGCCTGCCCGTTCACGGAGTTATCGACGTGCTCTCGAATCGAATATCGCGTTACATTCGCCTCGTGGAACATCGAACAAAAATCACTCGGTATAACTGATATCTCGCGAAGGTTGCTCAAAACATTCCAACAAATTTAGCTGCAGGAATTTTATTGTACGATTTTAACTTGGGTAATTTTAAAACTTAACGTTACATTTGTATGAATACTGCATCGCTAATTAAATCGTATTTACTGATAGAATCAAAATTTGTTGTGACAGAGTTTAAAGTTATTTCATTGATAACAAATTTATGTTTCAAGCTTGCGATACAGTTTTGGGATCCTATGTGTTCCTATTCCACTTGTCTGACCACTTCATATAGTATTCATGTCTGACTGCGTACTCATTCTACTGTACGATCTCTTATTGTTTTATTTGTCGTGTTATTCCCTACTCTACCGTCTAACTGTATGTAGTCTCAATTTGCTGGTGCAGTATCATTCTACTGTCGTGGCTGATCACTCACGGTCTTGCACTACTGTCATACAGCTTACTTCGTCTATATGCGTTTCTGATCCATCGTTGCTTATAGTTGAACACCTGTGATCTTATTATGTACGATCCCGTTCTACTGACTGTCCATGTCTGACCACATACGATCTTACGCTACTGGCTGCCAGCGACACACCATACACTGACCCCAACTACTGCGTAGACACAGCAATTCCATTCTACCGTTCGGGCTGCCTGTGGTTCTGTTCTACTGTCCGACCACCTGTGGTTGTAATCTACTGTCTGGTTATGCAAGACCACTCTCTGTACTATTTTACTGCGTGGACAATGCGGCTTTTGCTGTTGTACAAGTTTAAACGCGTAATATATAATAATGCAAGTGATTCCAAAACTTGGTGGATGAATTATTGCATCGGGTAGATAATGGAAAATTTGTAACGAGTGGTAGTAATAATTGTTTTTAAGCGGAGTTAGTCGTGTATAATCGCCAGGACCTTTATTCGAGTGTAACCTTAAACTTTATTCGAGCGAAATGTATCTTTTGTTAGAAAAGAATTACATTGTTGATGGAGTAGAATGTTCGAGCAGTGTATCTTGCAGTGTTTTCTGGCATCGGTGTTTCATTCGGCTTTGTTTTTCAATCAGCGCCGCTACTATAACTACCTGGTCATTTTGCGTTTCAACGGCAACACGAGACGAGCTTTCGTGTACACGATGCGGCGACGGGAATTAAATTTATCGAGATCCATCGAGATACATATCCGCCCAATCGGCAAGTGCACGGGAACGAGGGGTGTTACGGTGCCTCGTATGCAAATAAATCGTTATTCCGCGGTATTTGTTAAATCAACCAAATTATTCCGTTAAATCGCAGTGTCGCCGCGGCCCGACGCGTTTAACCGGCTACGATGGCCGGGGGTGAGTTATATGTTTTCGATCGACGAAAACAGCCACGATCGAAGGAACATTAATCGTTCTCATTCAACACGCATCTCCCTTTTTATCCTCCTCTTTCGTGCTGATTGTTATTCCCGGTGGATTGTAACAGAAATTCAAATATTGTTGCGAATATTTCAGCCAGTCGTTTCCACCGCTCGACAAAATGCGTATTTTTCATTTGCACTTTTTTACCGTTCTATATTTAGTATCGGCGCAAATGTCGGACTTGTACAGCGCTGCTTTTATACAGTTGCCAAGTAGCGGCAATAAAATGTTCAATCTTTTTCTTTAAAGGAGAAGACGTACAACGTAGTTTTTCTTTCGGATAAGTTTCATTCAGGATATCGTTCGCTCAAAGTGCTTCCACGGTCAGCTAGTTTTATCCCGCTTCGTTCCGTTCGGGCAATATTTCTACCAAATTGGATTCGAGCTATCAAATTCCATTCGATTTAGACTTTCTCGGGCAAAGTTCCTCGAGATTTGTTTGGGGGATTTGTTGGCGAGACAAACGATGCCTATTAAAGTCCAGGACGAGCTGATTCGAGAGGTATATAAGAGGTGTAACAGGGAAAACGACATTCATTAGTCTGTCCTTGGTCCGACCATTCCTTATCCCGCCGCTACTGCATGTCCTTTCTAGGTGTCCAATTCGCATTTACCTTTTGGAACCTTATTTATTTGATATTCCACTTTATTTATTTGATGGTCTACTTATTTAAAATTTAGTAATCTCGTATTTGCATCAAACGATCTAAAAAATGGAGGAATACGAGGGTTAAAAATGCTACCCCTCGCAATCCCAGCCTCTCGGAATTTCATCTTGGCTTCTTCGAATCTTTCAAAATCCCTGGAAGAAATGGGACGAGGCATATTTCATCGAACCCTTCTTAACATCAGATTTCTCTGGCGCAAGATTTGCCAAGCGTAGCGCCAGAATCGTAGATTTACCGAGAAATGTGGAACATCTCGGCCGACGCCTTCCTTCAAAATTTACCCTCTCCACGAAGAAGGAACTGCTTCGGGTCTGATCGAACTCGATCAAGAATCGATTGTCGTTTGTGACGAACGGCACGACGCGATTGTCGTTTGTCGAACAAACCACCGAATCGCGAACATTCGTGTGTTTGCACACTGGAATGACTCGTTCACGCGGACAAATTAATTACGAATTATAAGCGGAACATCAAATTGGTCTAATTAATTAATCCGTCACAATGGCGCTGAATATGTATTTGCTTCGTCGCTCTTATCCTTCCTCGATCACGGTATTACCCGGCAATATTAATAATTCACTGGAAACAATCGCGGCCGATATTATCGCGAATTGTCGCTGAAAATCAATGTCTACTTTTATCGAACAAATAGAACGCTATATGTATCCACCCTGATAAGTTCATCGAGAAACGCGAAACTACAACTTCGTAGCTTCAAATATTTTTTATTCGGTTCACGCTACACACACTCGAAAACTGTTCAAAGATCTACCACCTCGAACACGCAATTTACACTCGAGAAAGTTTCCAACGGTTAGCAACAATCTCGTTCAACTTTTACAAATAATCTTTCAAAGCAACCTTCTCATCGATAAACACTCAATCTTCTCGAAGAGCGCGAAACTACCGAGCGTGAGCGAGCGAAGAATTGAAACGTAAATGTAACAGAACGTTGCAAGGAGGTAGTCGGCGAAGAGGTCGGTGGAAGTTTAATCATCCAGTAAGGTCACGTAGCTACGGGTCGAGGACGTACTCGTGGAACGGTGGGCGGCCAAGGCGAGTGCTAGCTACCGATATACTTACCAGATCTCCGTTCAGCTTCCACGTAATGGCGGAGGCGGGTCTGGAGTTGCCGGTTGTACAGTTTGCACGAAGCATCTCGCCCACTGCTATGCGATCCTTCTCGATGTCGATCGTCGGGTCCGTTTTTGGGGCGTCTAAAGCATAATAATTATGTCGTTTAGCACACGCGATCGCCGGTTGGACTGTTGGCGCTCAGCCAACCTCGTCGGGTTGACAGGGTTTCCACCCAGACACCTGTACGAATTGCTTAGGCGACAGCTTTCTTAATTGTCGCATTTATATTTTTAGTCGTGAAACTATAGTGAAATATTCACTCCGGATAAATGAATAATTTTTACCATTTGGAGAGCGAAATTTAATAAATGGTAACATATCTCGAAATAATTTGCTACTTACAGAGAGAAATTATTTCCTGATTCTGGGTTGTGGGCCGTACGCTACTTGTCTGACCACGTACTGGTCCCTATCTACTTGTCTGACCATGTGCTGTTCTGTATCTACTTGTCTGACCACGCACTGCTCTCTACCTACTTATCTGCTCATACACTGCTCCCTATCTACTTGTCTGACCACGTACTGGTCCCTATCTACTTGTCTGACGATATACCGTTCTCTATCTACTTATCTGCCCATACACTGTTCCCTATTTACTTGTCTGACCACTTCTAAAGTCACTATCACCTCTCCACTGTTTTTGACATTTATTACTTGCACACTCCTCTACTTGTCTGATCACCAGCCTTCTGCCTCCTTCGATTTTTACGTTCTTCCACTTCTATTTTATTTTCTTATACGCTTCTTGACATACATGAATTTTTGTCTCGAACTTACCTACTACTTCCATTCTCGCTCTCTCGATCATCGTGTGAAACGAGGGATCTCCGGCAGACACTTCACATTTATATGTGCCTGTCAGCTTTCTAGACACGTCAACCAGGGTCACATCGTTTGTGTTCGATTTGGAAACCTGCGAACAGAAATTGTTTGGGTAAACATTTTTCAAGATAGGAAATATGCGATACAGTATAAAGCTCTTGAGAAAATGTTCGTCGGATGCAGCGATAAGGTCGAAGATAATCGAGAAACGACGGGGTAGAAGTAATTGAAATCCGGGGAAGAGGAATATCGACGAATTGACGGAAGAAAACATTTTACCGGTGAAACAATTTCGAGCGAAATGGTATCTAGAAGCGGAGAAGGAAGTTCTTCGTGGCTGCCGCTATCAGATTTCAAGCGGTTCGATCGCCAGTAAAAGCATCTCGCATTGGCGGTGTTTCAAGCGAGCAACTCGCCCTCGCTCCAAATTGACGCGCCGTTTCCGAAAGCGTCGGCGATGCTTTTCGGGTTTCCCACGTTTAACGATCGACCAACGAAACCGCGTCTGCGAATAAAAATCTCATCCCCCTTCCGAGGAGTTCGGTCTCTAAAAGTTCGCCGAAAGAGAAGATTCTGGCAAATCTTTGCGGCGAATCATTTTATTTTACTCGCATTAATTGTTCGTCTGTACGGGAAATATTATCGAAGAGAAGCGTATTCGGTTTAATGCGATGTCAAGTCCTGTATCATAAACGAAGAAAGGAATTCTTCATTCAGCAGGTTTTGACAAATGTCCCAACAATCGTGATTCAACGAAACCGAACAATTCACCGACGACGTTTCAAACCGACGAGTATTCGTCCGCGTATTTTCAATGTCAATAACGATGATACGGGAACTTTATAAACAAAAACCGTGCATCCATGACGAACCCTTTTGTCAGGATTCTCGGGGGACGCGTATAATTTCTCGGATCCTCCAATTTCCTCTCCTCCTTCGTTCCTCTCATTCCCTTTTCTTTATTTCCGGCTCGGTGCCGTTCCTGGAATTACTTTGTATTCCACGCGACTATCGACCTTCTATCTAACTCTCTCCACGTCTAAATCTCGATCGGACTGTATTCCGCTCCTGCGTTTCATCCCCCTACTCGTTCGAGCCGTGCAATCATTTATATGCATCGCGGCGAGTTCGTCTGCCTGCTTTACAAACTACACCGGATCCAGGGACAAGTCCTTTTCACCGCTTCCGACGACGACGGTGGAAGCGTCGCGACGCGATTCGTCGATCGAAACACAGCCCCGAACGCTTCGTTCAAAAGTCACCCGAGTTACCCGGCAAAATTTCCTAGAGAACGACCAAGATTAATTCCACGAGATTTCACGGTTATTTGCAAAGATTTTCGTGTTTACGCTGCTCTCCTTCCCCGTAATCCGATCTGCTATCTACTTGTCCGATCACGCGACGTTTCCTATTTACTCTGCTAAACTAATGGTCTATATCCACTTGTCTGACCACTTACTCTACCTCCGCTACTTGCCCACATTTACTTACTTTTCTGGTTCATATGTCCGTATCTACTTGTCTGACCATATTGCTTCTTTGTCCACTAAGCGTTCCTATCTACTTGTCTGACCACATCTGTATCTACTTATTCGATCAGTACTCTATGTAATCGTTAACCGATTCTACTCTATTGTCTACTTCCTACTGTCTGATCACCAGCTATGATCTTTCAAACTTTGTTACCTTACTCCCCTTCATATATCACAGTCTGATGTCTCATTCTACCTCGCCTACTCGGCAGCCACTCACGCTATCGTTACATAATAGGTAAATGACTATAGCTTCCCACAAATTTTGTCCCGTCACCCCCAGAATTAGCAGCAAGTAAATTATTTACAAAGGCTCTAGCGTTATAGGCAGTACAGCGAAAGGGTTGAACCTTAGCATTATCCGCCGTCCATTTCTCTCGCTGTTAACGTTTTAAGCGAGGACGAAGTACAAAAGAGTGGATAAAGTTGGGAGAGCGGCATAACGTGGCGTACAGTTTGTTCGGCTCGGTGTCGCGATAACGTGTAATGACCAATAAAAGAAGCTGCACTTAAGTGGCGATAAAAAGGTGGGATTATCGGCGCAGTTACGTCGAGACGTTTAGGTTCAGGCTTATCACCGCATCGGTCGAACATAATCTCGCTCTTAACTGCGCTCGCATCATGAATGAACTATCTCTTCTCTATACGTCTTTCCTGTAAATATTATACGATCCTCCGTCACTTCTCCGTCTTCGTGGCGGCGAAATTTAAAGCATTGCCTGAAAGTTACGAGCGACTCGGCGTTGATGCACCTGGTCGTTCCGCTGTTATTTGATTCGGCTTTTACGAATAGACTGTTTATTTACTGCTTAGCAATAAATAGCCTGATTAAAGGAAACTTCGTTTAATAATGTATCGGATTTCGATCGAATAAATTTCAATTCACGTTCGTTGTCATATCGCGAATTTCAATAAAATTGTATAACCTCGTGTCTCGGGTCCCGACGAGAAAAATTGCAATGTCAATAAGACAAACCCGGGTAATCCTGTTTTGTAAACTACCTTAACATCAATCCTCCGAGACTGAGCGTGTACCCGGTGCTTCTGGGAGCTACACGTTTCTACATTTATCTTTCGGAGCATCGAAACAGACAGGACAGTCTCGAAATCCTCGTCGATTTACCGGAGACAATCATTGGTGTCGTTGAAAGAAGTTCTGTTTTCTCTCCGGCCGGTTGTTACGACGCGGAAAAATGATACCGTCGGTTGAAAAGAGTTGCTCCCCACGGAAGTCGATTGGAAATTTTATTAAAGATCCCTATCGGCGAGCGAGCGGCGCGTCGAATGAAAAATTTGTTTTCCAGTGTCTCGGCTTGCGGAACGGTCGAGACGGAAACGAATCGACTGGTCGATTTCGAGTGAAACGGGAAGCCCCCTTCGTATCTTGTCAGCATCGATTCTCAGCCACCACCTTTGGCAAATACCCGCCAGCCCTTCTATTTATCTGAAAGTATCGGGCTGCTCGATTCTTTCTTCTCGAGGACACTTTGAAGCTCACGGATTACGTTCTCGCCTTGTCCTTCTCGAATCTCCTTTACACCCTTTATTCGAATCGATTCGCCCACGACTACCTGCCATCTTCCTTTCATTCATGAGCCTCGAATTGGCTGGAGAAACTGATTCTACGAGTATTTGTTTCAGCTACGCGAATTAATCGCCAGCTATTTCTCCGCGTCGTGCAGGCGATTGCGAACGTTTATGCAGGCAAAATGAGACACGGTAATTTATTCGAAAATTATCGTGTTTTGTTGTTCGCTATTACACGTTTAATTAATGTACCCATGGCGACGCTTCAAAAAAATGATAACACGGTAGACAGTCGATGCAACGAAAGTTTACCGCGGGATAATGAAAGAGAAGATAACAAAAGTAATTTAGCAAGCTAATTGTTCCTCGATTCATCCTGGTAATTGCCGCTAAACGTTGTTTGCGTATATTGTTCGTAACATAACGCTTTCCTCTTGTAATTTCTGCGAACAAAATTCGATGCATGTTTGAACAAATTAAATTAAAAAAATGTTGGCACGGAGTTCGGAGAATTCATACGGTTGACCATTCTCCGCATGTTTCAACAAATGTTTACGATTTACAGATACGACAAATATCGCTTATATTTGTTCCAGCACTCCTACTTTCGCATTTTGTTTGCCGTTTTCAATATTTCCATTCAAGCGGCGAATAAATTTGTACGATACGCCGAACAGTCTATATGATTTGCCTTTTTTCTCGTATCGCGGGTAAATAGAGCCGAAACGACATTTGTTTGCCCTTTCATCGAATCGAAGTAGCCCGATTGAATTTGTCTCGACATCGCGCCCGGAAACACGGGTAATCACAAATGTGATTACGACCACAAATCGAGGGTTTAGCTCAAATATTGTCCACTTCCTCGATAATACTCGAGATTTCGAAACTTCAAAATCTCCTGGCGATAAATATTTAACCGGAAGATCGGTAGAAGCGTGGACAGAGGGCGCAGAGGGGGTGGAATCGATAGGAGTAAAACACGGGAGTCGCTTGACCCAGGCTTGAAATTGAGTGGAAAGGGTAGTCGAAGGGGTCGTGTCGCGGTCGTAGCGCGAGTCATAAATCAGCCCTATCGATTCCTTTCGACCAGTCCACGTACATGCTTCACCTTTGCACCCTACGTGCGAAAGAGTGCCGGCCCCATCCGGCCAAAAGGAGGGTGGATGTCGACAAAAAGTTTCACCCCGCTGCCACGACGAGCTTCCAAGACTTTTATCGAGTCCACCTGCCGCCACTGTCTCCGACAAACTACACCCTGTTCCAACTAACTTTATCGCCTGAAATATTGACGCCACTTTTCGAATTCCACAAGTACTTTCTACACGGCTCGCCGTTATACGAGTATTTTCATTCTTTTTACCACTTGCATTTTTTTTTGAGCGGAACTTTCGAAGTACGGGATTTTTTATTTGATTGGGATTCGGAAATTTGTGAAGCTGAGAGTCTGCAAATCGGTAGGTTTGGGGTTTTGAAAATTTTTTAATCGGATAATACAGCAATTCTCAGTTTCCTCATTTTCTAAATTTTCACTTGTCAGTATTTTCGACACAACCTTCACAGTTGTCCATCACCGTGAACAGCGAGTAAAAAGAACGGTCCTCCAGATGGAGGGTAGAAAAATCGGGACGCCACTCGGCCTTATCTCGCCTCGCTTTCGAAACACAGACCAGAAACTGATAAATGGACGTCCTTGTATCGGCTCGCGAAAGAAAATTGCAACTTTTTCTGCCACGTTCGCTTGGTTGGCTGATTTTGCGACCGATAACGTTCGTACTCTGAAATTTATCGACGGAACTTCCCCCGTGGACTGGTTTTACCGAAATTCTCCAAAGCCTTTTGCAATTGTAATACTTGCAACCATGACGGATGAATAAACAATTTCCCCGAAGCTACCTTTATTAATTGCCGACTCGTTCCAAGGGTAATAGGTCTGTTTCGACCGAATCCAACGAACGACTTAACGAGACTTGCTCCCGTGAACTTTTATCGAAGTGGTCATTAGGAGAACCGGAGTTTAATTGCGCGCGTTAATTGAGAAATCGGGACGTCTGGCTTTTGCGACAGACAACGGGCTATTTTTAATCTAATTTCGACTAGAGAAGAATTACTACGATAAATAAATCATGTTTACAGACTAATGCACCATACGCGTAAACACGGTCTAATTACAATATGTTAATATGGATGAAACTTTAATTACCATATACAAATTTTGAATTTACAATTCAAAGTCGAGTCTAAAATTGCTTTTAACCGAGGATAGTTGATACTCGTTACGGTGCTTTGTCGAAAATAGATCTCTTTTATCAATTTATGCAGTAATTTATCGACACGGTTCTACTCACGTTTACGTATATTCCATCCACGGGATAGATGGAGTACGGTGGCTCTCGCTCGGGCACGTATCGATAGAACTCTTTCTCTTCGAGAAACCATTGTATCGTGTACAATGGAACACCTTCTAGGTCGTAATGGCAGGATAGTGTCACTGTGTCACCCGATCGTACCACTGCTGGCACGTTGATTGTCAAATCTTTCAAGCCGGTTGCACCTGCAAACAAATAATCATTCTCATTCTTTATACAGCGAAACCTTACAAGATACATACATTCATAGATGCACTATTTCATGAACTCAACCATTGAGAGCTTTATCAAAGAAAATTTTCATATCGGAAATTCGAGATTAACCTATATGCATATGTCCACTTCTAAACTTTAAAGTTAGAGAAAAGAAAAAATAAAATAGCTCAAAATCTTCATAGATCGTGCAATTTTGTGGATTTTCGTTTAGAAGATAATTCGAAGGCGAACATGTTTCGTCCGAATTTGTACCAGACCAATTATTTAACCCGCTAATTTGATGGTCCGACAGAAGAAGATGTCGGAATATACGACAATTAAGGGCTCGTTTCCAGCGCTAATCTAATCGCACGAGCTAGGTCCATTTAGACCGCCAAGTATCTCTTTAAACGGATAAGCGACCTTTGGGTATTACCCGTAGTCTGCGAAACGTCTAATCTTGACGTTCCGCAGTATCCACCTTTAGATCCAGCCCGTCGCTCCCTTCTCGTGTTAATGCAGCTTTCTGTCTTGTTTCGCGCGAATCCTTTCACAGGACCTGCTACAATACTGCCGGGAAATTTACAAGCTTGTTCCAGACCGAAGATTAAGGAGATCCCTTTAACAAAAGGGAGGATTGTGGTTTAATCGAGCGAACACTCGTTATTCACGCAAACATGATAAATATGCCAAAAATGTGGACTTCAAGATTTAAACCGGATGAAATATATTTTTAAAGTTCGTACGGACGTCAAATTCCTCCTTTGAGGGAAAAGCCTCGACGTCGAATTATCTTTCGAATACATCGCGTTCGACATTTTTCGAACATATTTCTATGATTTCTCTCGTGTTTAGTTTTATCGAGCCCTGTTTGGTCTTCCATTCCCCCACGGATTTATTTGGTTTTCCCGTAGGAGCACGTCGAGTCGAACAAACGCAAGGTAATGCGATGCATTCCTTCGTCCGTCTCTCCTTTCTCGTCTAATTTCATCGTTCCTCCCCGAGTGGAAACACGACGCCGACACAATCCAAGATACACCGAGCACTCAGCGTGCATTACACTAAAAATACAGAAATTCTGCCGAAAGGAATCAACTTTTATTCCAGCGCCATCGCTTGTTTTATATAACAGTCACTTTTCGAAGCACAAATAAAATACTGCTTTACTTCGCGCGATTGTTTCTGTACGCTTCGTGAAAGTGTTCCTTTTGACCGGCGAGGTAAGAATTCTGGAGCGTCTTTGTGTGTAACAGCCACTTCACTGTTCTTCAATTTATTTTATTGTTTGAATCTGGTCTGACAACAAATGACCTGTTCTACTTGCTAGCTGTGCAGCTTTTACATGTCTGACCTGTTTCGCTCTTTTGTACTACCCTTCCGATAATTGCCTATTTTTCTGTCTGATCGTGTCTGATCATTTACAATCCTGTTCTACTTGCTGGCTGTCGTTCTACTCGTCCGACCTATTTCGCTTTGTTGCACCAGCCTTTCGATAATTGCTTATTTTTATCCTGTTCTATTTGTTTAAATACGCAATTTATCGTTTCTGTTCGTAACGAGCCAAAAAGCGTTCGTCTGGTTAAATATCGATTTTGAAAGAAAAATGAAACTCGACGTCCACCGAGAGCGTTTTTACTATACATTGTGTCTCTGTAGAACCGCTTGAACAGTCCTCTGGCAACGTGTCGGTTGGATGCTCGGTAAACGATACAGACTTATTCGGAGGAGAACGTTCCCACGGGAATACGATGGTCGTTTGTGCGGCCTCGTGCTAGTGAACCGGATATGACTCGCGGCACGAGCGATATTGCCAATTCCGCGCTACGGAACAATAACTCCGTTTGAAAAAGAATTATTCTCGCTTTCGTCTCTCTAATTCTTTCGTTCTCTTTTCTGGAACACTGCGATATTCGTGTCTCTTAATTTTACGCCAAGATAAAAGGTTCGTTGACCATGCAAAAATACATGGAGATAACGCTACTATTTATATTTTCATTTTTCATTCTAGGCCGGAAAAAAATAGTGACCATATATTATTCGGTTGTCCGGTAATCGCGCACTACTTGTCCGACGAGTATTTATACACCGTTTGATTCGTGGCTGTCCATTATTCATCTAGTCGTTGACTGACATTATCTACTTGTCTGACCAGTGACCACACATTATTTAGTTGTTGGGCAATCATGTGCTACTCGTCTGACCAGTATTTATACACCGTTTGATTTGTAGGTGTCCACATTCTATTCATTTAGTGATTGACTGTCATTATCTACTTGTCTGACCAGTGACCATATATTATTTAGTTGTTGGGCAATCATGTGCTACTCGTCTGACCAGTATTTATACACCGTTTGATTTGTAGGTGTCCACATTCTATTCATTTAGTCATTGAATGTCATTATTTACTTGTCTGACCAGTGACCATAATCTACTTGTCCTTTCAACCAGTACATACTATTTTCTTTTACTAGTATCCATCCACTACTTGTCTTATAATTTATCTTAACCTACTTGTTTGACCAATTGCATTGTACAACATGTCTAATGAGCTGCTACATACTACTTGTCTGACCAGTTGCCGTATACCACTTGTCTGACAAAGTCCATTGAGCGACCTGTCTAATGTGTTATCCTGTACTACTTGTCTGACCAATTACATTGTACAACATGTCTTGTCAGTTACCATATACTACTTGTCTGACCAGTTGCCTCGTACCACTTGTCTGACCAACTCCCTTGAAGAGCCTGTTTAATAACTTACCATGTACTAGTTGTCTGACCAATTGCATTGTACAACATGTCCTGTCAGTTACCATATACTACTTGTCTGACCAGTTGCCTCGTACCACTTGTCTGACCAACTCCCTTGAAGAGCCTGTTTAATAACTTACCATGTACTAGTTGTCTGACCAATTGCATTGTACAACATGTCCTGTCAGTTACCATATACTACTTGTCTGACCAGTTGCCTCGTACCACTTGTCTGACCAAGTGCCTTAAGCGACCTGTCTAATGAATTACCATGTACCACTTGTCTGACCAATTGCTTGTACCACATGTTTGATCAACTGCCTCATACAACCTGTCTTACCAGCAACCTTGTACTACTCGTCTGATCGATTACCATATACTACTTGTCTAATCAGTCACCTTGTCTTACTTGTCCAATCAAGTTTCTCGTGCAACTTGTCTAACCAGTTACGTTGTAATACTTATTTGATTAGTTACTTCATGCGAGCTGTCTGATCAATTACCTGTTCTACTTGTCTGATCAGTTATCTGGTACAGCCTGTCTTACCAGCTACTTTAAACTATTAGTTTGAGCAGACACGTTGTACTGTTAGTCTGTTCAATAACGTCATTTGGTGCTATAATCGTACATGTTTGACCAATGAAACTTGTAAGGTCTATACCTGATTTCTTTCAGTAAAATATCTGAAGACGTGGAAAGGTCTCGTTTTTCTCAGGTCGTATCGAACGTGTCGCGGCTGTACTCGAGGCATCTTCGAAGGCTCGGTAATCCGGATTAGACCGACTCAGAGCCGTGGATCAGCGACACTCACGAATACGCAGCTATCGAGGTATTCGTGGTATTCGATCGATCGAGCTTCCGTCGTGCGAATCGCGTACAGATTAGTCGGCAATTTCGGAATGCGAGCGTTCAATGGAATCTCGCGATCATGATGAAAATTGGACGCGTTTATTCTGCAACTATATAACGGACGAGTCAATTAATCTGTGCAGTTTGAACGCGAATAATGTTCATTAAGCTCGATAAGTGGTTCGAGGGTTCTTTGGAGAAGCGTGATGAGTTAAACGAAGCGGAACAGATATAGCGTGTCGATAGCACGATTCAGCTTTATTCGCTCGTTTAAAAATAATAAGCAAAGATGAATCGATTGAATTCGTTAAACGAACATATACTTTTTCCGCGAAATGTTTTATGTCGGGTAATGGAGAAAAACAAGAGTTTCGTCGACGCAATGCGCTGACTGCGAGATAACTCGTTTTATCGGCCATTATTCTGATCCCGGACAGAAGCTATGCAGTTCGGATAAACAACGCGAATTTCGACGCGATGCCACACAAACGTAGCACGCCTAGAGGGTGAATGCTCGTTGGGAACGTGCAAGTGGAACGTTAAAGTTTGCGCGAAAAGTTTGCAATCGCGAATACAGCGAATTTTAGGCACCGTTTTTCGTCGGATTACTTTGTCCATCGAGGGTTCGGCAAAAAAATACGAAACGTTTCTACGGTAAATTAAATCACGGCGTATCGGTTTCGTTAATTGAACGAAAATATCACCTCGTCGACTAATTTCTAGCCGTTTCCGTCCGACAGCGGAAATTGAACAGAACTATAAGAGAGTGGGGGAATTTTGACGCGCGTTTAATTAACGCTGTCGAAACTTTCCACGGTTAAACGGAATTCGTTGAACGCTCGAATAAATAAATATTAGTTCGATATCGAAACCTCGCTACTAGTCTTCCATTAATTATTATTGAACGATGCACGATATTTGTCCTACAATGACAGAAAACGTTCTAATCGTAATACGAATTCCGTGCACGAGAAGAAGTAAAAACGTGACCAAACGAACGTGGACTACGATATTGCTTCATTTCAGCGTTGCTGCTAAGTGAAATACAGGATGGACTCGCAATGGGTGTGTTTGAGCCAGCCCCGGCCTAATTACGTGGATAATTATCGAGGCTGATTGGTAGGCGGCATCGGCGTAGCCCACTAATGAATATGGATAAATCGTGAGTGGGCCGATATTGGTTTTCGCCAAAACCGTCCACCGTGCAAAATCGTTCGTTTATGGAAACGTGTCACGAGCCTCGAATTCGCAAAGTATTTCGAACATTGATGCCATTGTTTTATCGCCTATTCAACTTTCAAATTAACATTCGCATTATTATCTCAAATTACAACTGTACAGTTCATGGAATCATACATTCACTGTATCTTACTCTATTCACAGTATTTGATCATTACTTAGGATCTAAAGATTTATGTCTCCTCTCATCTGTATATTCCACTGTGTCCACAGTCAAATTTCATAGCTTGTCTGACCACGCCACGCGTGCATAGCTAGTGTCTTTATCTACTTGTCTGATCAGTGACGATCAGTACGAAGTTTCACGGTAACTTGTGATAATTTAGTTGCACGATCAATGGGTCGACTATCTGATCAGTGACCTTATTACGTTGTTTAATCAGTTATCGCCTATGCGACAGTGTTAACGGTTCGGAAAGGTGCAACGAACCACTTCAAAGTTCCAAATGTGCAGGAATTATGCAGCCATTTGTTGCTCCAAACTCGTAGATTACACGAGCGTTCGTTGAACGAATTATGCAAGCGTTGGTAGTGCGATTCGTGGCGAAGTTCGCTGGCAAACATAAAAGCCAAGGCTGATAAACGCATTAGCGCCTAACCGATTCCCGTGTAATCAAACAAATCGAGCCATGGGGTAGCGTAACACTCGCCGCGGCCGCCTAAACGCGATATAATTACCTTCGGCCGCGGTACTCGTTTCGAGTAGACCGATCGTTAGCACATAATCGGCCGGTATTAGTTCCAGTTTTATCGTACGCAAACTGCATCCCGCGAACAATCACGCCATCGGGCGAAGAGGTGAATGATTGAACGGTCGATCGTACGTTCTCGATTAAACTCGCCCGATGTTATCCACGATGGAATTCAAGATCCGCTACGAACCGATCGAACTGTCCTCCGGGAATTGATCGGACGGTAATAGCGACGGTAACGCGCGTATCATTTGTTGAACGCGTGCATTGTTTTCATTCACTCGATTAATTTACAGTCACTCGTTCAGACCGTTTGTGGCTGCATTCGATTACGTTTGCTGCTTCGGAGTTTGCTAAAGTTTTGTATTATCGGAAAGGGAAATTGTCATGGTATTTGTACAAACAGTTACTCGTCTCATAATCTACCACGGATGTCACGGGCTTCATCTACTTGTCTGACCACCCGTCACCGCGTACCACTTGGCTGATTACTTGTCTGCCTACAGTCATCTGCGTATCTCAAAATCTACTTGTCGGGCTACCAGTCATATCACAGTAGTCGTCCAACTAGTGTTATGGAAAATTATAGCCGTCAAATATCTGCTCTCGGACCGTAACGCTTCCAAGATGGAAAATTCTATGCAATCTTGACTTTCGACATTCGACACGACGCAACACGATAGCGTTCGGGTACACCGTCGAAGTATATCGGAAGTACGAAGCGTAGATCCGGTATCGAGGGTAATTAGGGCGTGCTGGAGGGCGCGATAAGAAGGAGGGTCGTGAACTGGGAAGTTAGCAGGTTGGAACCGATCGTGTTACGGCGGTATCGCGTGTAACGCGCCTTAAGGAGCTCCCTGATCGGCGTTCGAGCAGAAATTCGCAGTCTGAGCTAAGCCTCGAACCCGAGGGACAGAATTTCGGGCAAAACTATCGCAGGTGGCGGGGATTACAGCGTAAACTTCTCGTTTAAATCGCCTGTGCCGTGACTTCCGCAGAGACGCGACGCGGTGCCGGATATTCCCGCTCGGCTCTCGTCTCGTGATTACAATTTCAGAGATTTAGAAAAATTTTAACCCCTCGTGACGCACTCGCACTTCAACCGTGACAAATCCTACCTGAATTTTTAATACCCTGCACGTTCAATTATAATTTGCGTACTCAAAAATTGCTGACATAATATTTCTTTCACTGTTTTAACACTAAACCTACCGACACATAATGTACACTTACTTTGAAACTAAAAGTGAAGTTAAAGAATAAATATACAAATGATAAAACATAAATTTATTCTTTATCCTGATGAAAATAAATGCTGTTTTCAAGGAGTGTGTACCTTATATCTTATTATTGAGAAGCTCGTGGAGCGGTCATTTGACCGGTTTGGTAGTTTTAGTGTTAAGGATAACACGTTACAAAAAAATCATAGGACAAGGGGTTAATAAGGCATATTCTTTGACATTCCTACACAATTCTTTGTCGTGAGAAAAAGTGAATCGAAGGGATAAAGAGAGGTACGGCTAGCTGTCGTTGGCGTGTTTAATTTATCTCGTCGATTTAATATTCCTGCGAGGCGTGCAGCGAACGATTCGCACAAAGAATCTCGCGTACCTTTGCGCGACAGTGGATCCGCTTTCCAAAGGACGACAATCCGGACGTGCTCGTTCTTTTAGCGGAACAGCACGCAGGAGCTCGTAATAAATTTCACAATGTTCCTACGGAAAAATCGTCCGGTATTGGTCCGAGGAACAAAGAATAATTCCCTTTTTTCATCGGAGAGGAAAGTTTCGCGCCGGGATTTCGTTCGACAGAGGAAACGAACCTCGAATTCCTTCTCGATGACGGCGAAAAGAATCCGCCTGTTAAAGGCGAACAGGGGCTGGCTCGGAAATTCCAGAGCGGGGCACGTCCGATGCCGGAATCGATTGCTCTTTGGATCGAATGAAATTTCACCGTTGGCCGATCTACGGCGCGAATGGAACCCGGCTAATTCCTTCGATTCTTTCTTCGTTCGATTCGATCGAGGAAACGGCTCGTTCCAACGAGTCCGGTTATATACGTGTCCGTTCAGGATGTCTCGTTACGATAAGAAGGTAACAATCGCATTCGCTATCGTTGAATATCAATATCTTTTTCCCTCTTGTTAGCTCTAACGTTGAAATTGTTGCGAACCTATCGAAACGCAGAAGTCTCGAATCGCGCCGTATTCGAAAACACGTTCCTTTTTCGTTGGAAAATACTTGAAAAAAGCTTCTCGTATAGCCTGTCGATATTCGAACCAACTCGCACGGTACTTGAAACCATCAGCGCCGACTATCCGCATCGAGAACTCATCCCGAAAGCTTCTGTTATTGTCAGTTTAAGGGAGAGTGCAATATCAACAGGAGAATCGAATTTCGCATGAAAAATCGTAACGAAAACCCATCTAAAGAGAAATAAAAATCTTGCTTTTTTTCGCGTACGAGCCTTTGTCTCCCGTGAAATCGATTTCTAAACCGTATTCGAACTCGATTCTCTGGAAAACGAAGGCAGGATTTGTTTCGGGGTAGGATTTTTATTTTTCTGCTTTGCGGAGAACCGTCTCTATTTTCGTTATCGTATTTATTCTTCGTTGCCTGTCGTAAAATCGCTTTGTACGCTTGCATAAAGCCGCGTTTTCACGAGCCACTCGACGACACGACGATTCGCGAATCCGTTCCGCGTACCGTTGATCTCTTGATTGCCTTATCGGCGTCGTTCGCGAACGGGACGCGGCAAGAAATTGCCGTTTTTACGACGTTTCGAGAACACCGACAGTCGGCTGCCTTTGTTCCTTGGCGAACGTCATTATTGTTGCTATTGTCGCGGCTATTGTGCCTCCAGCCGTCGCTTAGAACGCCATTATCCTCCAATGTCGTGGATTGATTTATCCTGTCGCCGTGGACGTAAAAGCTGCTTCATTGTTTTCCTCGGACGCGGATTTTCTCAATTACCCATTTTTTACCGGCCCTCGTTATTTCACGGTACAGATAACGTTCCACGTTGTTACGTCGCGTCGACGAATTTCGAATGCTTTTTGCCCCCGCATCGAATGATTTGCACGGTTTTGCGAACGTTCGCGAAATCTCCCTCGGTGCCATTAAGTCCCTTTACAGATCGTCCCACTATCTCACGCCGCTTCTCATCATTTCTTATCGCGGACGTCCACGTTCGCGATAACACGAAAATAATCCCCCCGTTCGCGATATTTTAACGACGATGCATCGCTTTTTGCCCGACTACATTCATCTTCCCTGAATTTCGACCGCGATGCTAAAGCCTCGTTCACAATCTTCACGCTTAGGCAAAACTCTAGTACGACTACATTTTTTATCTCCTACAATCTTTTGCTAGAACTTGAATCAGTTTGAAACTACCCAGATAAATCGGAGAATATGTGGAAATGAATTTTTGACATTCTTCATGTACCTCCGTAAATTCATACCTTGTTAAGCTAGAAAATGTGGAACTGAAATATGAACATCTAAATGTATTAGATGAACGGATATGAACATGTAAGAAACATTAGAAACGTGTACGAAGCCTAAAAGCTCGAGCGTTCGAAAGTGGAAGCACTCAAGAAAACTGTTCTTCGCGATACATAAATGCCTGTTTACAATGGCCGTGTCGTTTTAAATATCCCGTTGAGTAGAGCCATCAGTCACATTTTCCTGGCTCATCCTCGAGGCACCGTTTCCGACGCTTCAACCGAATAATCTCTCGCCCAGAGTTTCGTAGTCGCGAGGCGCGATATCGCCTTAAGCTTACCTTAATTGCGCGTTTCTAATTACACGTACGACTGTGCCGGATACGTTAGAGCGCCACGGATAATCTGCATTTAGATGCGTTTACGGGTAACTTCGTTCGCGCTGTTTCAACTTGGCTAAATCGCTCACGTAATGTTGAAAATGATTGCGAAAATAGTTGCAAATAATCGCAACTTTCGAACGTTGTCGAGTTGCAGTCCACGCAGTTCATTTTTCTTTTTGAAGAAAGACTATCCACAGCGGTTTGTCCCCTGGTAAAAATGTTCTACATACTCGGAATTTTCTGCGTTCACAGTAATATATTTTCCACGTTCGTATGAAATTTCTTGATATATGCGGGGTAGGTTCGTGGGGCAGGAATCTGTGGAAAGTAAGAGAATATCGAACTAAAGCACTGTAGATTTGCACGATGTGAAGAAGATTCAAGAGTCTTCTTGATTCTTTGGTACCATGATTAAAGAACAGAGCTTTGCAGATCGTAGTGATTTCATGTATAAACGAGGACAGGTTTATGAAAATTGCACTGTTCGACTTGGAAGGTTATATGATTCTTGTCTGACTATATACGGGCTGTTCTACTTGGCTGAACTGAAAGATAGTTTAAACGATTTCTGATCGATGCTATCTGCCCGAAGCTAAGAGTTGTCAAACTCCTCTGATCGGTGCCCAAGTATTTGATCAACGGTGTACATGGCACGCGATCAAACGCGTTAATTTATTTCGATACAGTAATGAGAAAAAAGTGGCCGTCGGAGAATTAACGGGGAAACGATAAATCAACCGATGACAATTTGATCCGACGACTGGTAACGAGACAAGATTAACGACGTACGGAACGGCGATAGCAAAGTCAACAGAGCAATTCCACCGACAGTTCTCATCGAGGATTCCGAGTTGCTCTCTGGAACCGAGCAACCAACCGCATCCTGTGCGTCTTCTCTAAGGGCAAACTTTCATCGAGTATCCGCTCTTTTCATCCCCCTGCCTCTTATAACTGGCTGTTTCGCTTGTGTCGAGAGAGCGGTACACCTCCCCGTACCACCCGAACGAACAACCGGGACTCGGCGTCGTTCCCCTTGTTTCCCTTCTGATACAGTCTAGCCCGTCTCGTTCGCAGCGACAATAAACGTCGTTTAATCAGGTTAAGAGGAAGCCCTGGAGGCTTGCCAACTATACAACGGGTGTATCGAAACGGCGTGTGTGCGTCGATGTGCGCGAAACTTCCAAACTTCTTCCCTCGTGGATATCCGTACTGTACTTTCGAGGGAACGGTTTAAGGACGACTTTGAAAAATGCCGTTTCTTACGCGCCTCGATCAGGGGAGCTTGTGTCTCTCCCGAAGAGAGCTGGATCAGGCTCGAGGGGCAAAAACGTTTGATGGAAGGTGTTTCGGATGAACGATCGCTCTTGCAATCCTTAGGGAAATTTTCCGCTGGGAAAGAATCGATGTTCGCGACAAAATATTGGAGTAGACTCTGGGTATAGACTCGTGGATTTCATAGATTACGTTGTGCTTTGCAGATAAATGCCTCCACATATTCTGGTGCATTTGATACACCACGTATTGTGGTATGCTGCACTTGATCTTGGATCATTCGTCAGCTGTTAGTGATTGAGCAATATTACCAATGTTAATTGAGACACGTTTATGAATCACGCTATAGAACCCTCATGGCGGTCGAGAGCAATCTCGGTGAGATATTAACGGGTCTCGAGGCCAGCTAAAGAGGGCTGGAAATCCTCGTGCCGGGGCACGATCGCTGATAAGCCTTCTATCCGCTTGTCCGGAGGTTTCTCCAGCCTCTTCTGTCACGGCTTCTTGCCCCTTCACAATCGATATCGCGACTGCAATCGACCAGCAACGATGTAACGCTCGAGATGCTTGCTATTGGCAGACAACCACCTGCATCTTCGACGTGTGCCATTTCTCCCCCGGTACCACATGACTCTTCACGCCTGCATTTATATTTTTTCACGCGTAAATTCTTCAAATTTAATTCCTACATTCCTGAATTTCTTAAAAAATAATTTCTTCTACCCAAATTCTTAAATTTCAGACCACCAAGTTCTAAAATTCTCCTACTCTCGAACCTCGAAATTCTCAACTTTCTAAACTCTCCAATTCCCGAATTAAGTGCTTCAATCACACTTCGAAGTCTCTAGATTCGAACCAAGGATGCTCTCGAGCAAAGCTTCGTCCCTGCTTTTTATCGAGGGTGGAAGCGTGACGGGGTAAATCTCAGGTTCCGAAGCAGGTTCGATTCAGTCGCCACTGATTAGCTCCTTTTTCTCGAACGACCGTAATACCTCTAGAAAGAGCCTCTTCCTTCGACTGTCTATTACCTAGAGCTGTTCAGCCTCGGTATAGAGAGAATGAACGTAGCGCGACTTCCGTCCCCGAGGACTACCCGGAAGATTCCATCAATTTTTACTGCGAATATCGAATCGTGTGCTGCAATTGTAAACCGGAGCGGTTTTAATCAATCCATATTCCAAGAACTCCGGTGTCTAAGAAAGTCAGTTTCATTTCTGATAAATTGATTTTCATATTTGGTGATCGTTGAGGAGGGCGTTAATGAGTGCCTTTTTAGAGCATACGATATATTAAGATTTATGTAAAATGTGATGGGAGTGTTGCAATGTAGTCTGTAAAATAAATTAGTGATCTCGAGTGCATAAATCTCCTGGTCATGTTTGCCACCGCGATTATGGTAAAGTATTAATCTGTCGGCGAGTAGAACGCGATAAGAGTAACATGTGTACGACTCGTGTATTCGCTCATGGATGTATTGTCGGCGTCACGCAAGAAAGTAGCAGGCTCGCAAAGAACGCGTTATGGAAGCATGGAAACGATCTTAACGCACCACGAGGCACGCGAAGAAAATGAAGGTGGAAAAGAGCCGGTTCGATCCTCCGGGGCAAATTCCGCGCGGGTATTGCAACGTTCAAATCCGTTTGCCTCGCCGTGAATTCCACGAGCACAGGGGGAGAAAATAACACGAGGAGACCGAGAAGGGAACAGTATCCTCCGTCGCGAAAGGGATTTCTGAGGATAAAGAAGGACCTGGAGCGCGAATCAAGACGCTGGCGAACGATACGGAAAAGCGCTACGTCGTTTCCCATTTTCTCGAGAAAATCTCGGTTTCTCTTTCGTACCATCCATTCGGATCTTGCCCGGCCCGACAGAGATATTTTAATTTCACCGGGAGAAATTACTTTCGACGCTTTCGGTCTCGTTATCCCGGAATAACCGGCAACGATTTATTTCCTGTCGATCGACGGCTCGATCTTAATTAATTATTTCCTCCATCTTGCGTGTTACCGACAGGGTTGTCAGGAACGAAAATGGGAACGTTCGTTAAAGACCGAACTAATTACTCTTTACGCGTCATTTGCATTTTTACTGCAATTTTTATACGCGGGCGAAGCTCGTTGAAGTTAATTTAATTGTTTTCGTAGTCTTTTCCTTCGTTTTCTCTCTGCCTGAGCGTAGTCAATTTCGAGACGCGAAAAGTCCGACACGATTTGATGATACAAAAATGGCAGGTTCTTGGTCGAAACGAGCGCACGGCGTTAAACGGAGCGAGCAGCAAATAGAGCAAAACCGTATTCTCAAGGGTAGATACACTTGCAGTCTTTCTTGCAGCACGGCGAAACATACGCGATTTTCAAGAAATCATCTCACGTTCTCTTCTCCTAACCTGACACGAAACGTTCAGTTAAAAAAGAAGAGCCGAACAGAATAATTCTCCATCTGACACTCGTATCCCGACGATCTCGAGGATATACTCGTACTTTTGGAACGTGCCCTTGTTTCCAGCATCACGATAGAAATGGATCGTTCGTGAGTGAATTCAACGATTAACAGAGCGAAAACTGAGCTCATCCCGCGAGATTGTCGCCGGAGAATACGGGAAAGGAACAAGACTGTTTAGAGACAAAGCCGAGTCACAGCCGGCGACAACGAGACGGTACAATGGGGAAAACAAAGTTGGTCTTGCGTGCGTGAGATGACTGCGTGACCCACAACCACCATCTCACCGTTCCTTTTGCCGAGTTTACCAGAGATTTGAAAGATGAGACAGCTAAGGAAACCACTTCATTATCTATTTACTCTCAGACGGTTAATCATTTATTTAATGAGCGGATATTCTACGCGAGATGCGGCGCGTAAATAATTATATGTATGAAATTCGACGCATGGAGAATTCAGAACATAGAGAATTCGACGGGTAGAGAATACGATACATAGGAAACTCGACACGTAGGAAATTTGATACGTGAGGAACTCAACGCGTAGGAAATTTGATACATAGAAAATTCGACGCGTAGAGAATACGATACGCAGGAAACTCGACGCGTAGGAAATTTGATACGTGAGGAACTCGACGCGTAGGAAATTTGATACGTGTGGAATTCAACGCGTAGTAAATTCGATACGTGAGAAACTCCACGCGTAAAAAATTCGATACGTAGAGTATTCTACGCGTAGGAAATTTGATATGTGTGGAACTCAATGCGTAGGAAATTTGATACGTGTGGAACTCGACGCATAGGAAATTCGATACGTGGGAAACTCGACGCGTAGGAAATTCGATACGTAGAGAATTCGACGCGTAGGAAATTTGATACGCGTGGAATTCGACGCGTACGAAATTCAATACGTGGATACCCGACGTAGGAAACTCGATACCCAAAGAATTCGACGCGTAGGAAATTCGATACGTAAAGAATTCAGTACGCAGAAAATTTGATACGTGGAGAATTCGACACACGACATACATCGTTAATTCGCATAGATTAACAGATTGCGTAAATACACAACACGTGGCAATACACCTCGCAGAAACGTAACGCGCAGTAGTACGGTCGCGGCATAAACCTTGACAAATATTTCGAAAAGCACGAGTGTGTCAGAGTAAGCATTTCGCGTAATGTATACCGTCGAGGTTCGTTTGAATCCTCGAGTAGAATTATTCAAGTTGTAGTACCTGAACGAACGAGTCCACGGTAAGTTATCGCGAAACTTGCTACATACTGGGAAGAAATATAGTTCGCGAGTGTAATACGTGCTTGAATTATTGACTGTCGGCTGGACGGGTTTCGCGGAAAACTTTTGATATAAACAGTGGTTGGTGGAGAATTTTTGGAACTTTTCACTGTGGCCGGTCTCCGTTACGAGGACTGTATTTCAATGTTTCAACAAGTGACTTTGTCGATTGAAATGGAAATGATGGTCCGAGAAATACTTCGTAGCTCAGCACGGATATAATACCGGTGACCGAATGTGCATAATACTTAGTTTGATTAAATCTAAACACGCTCGTGTCCACGTTCCTCATTTTCCCAATAATTCTCTACATAATTCAATTCTCGTCTGTCCACAGTCGAAGTAATTCTCTAATGAAATGTTTCGCTAATAAAATATCCAACTGAACAGACTAGAACTTATTAATTATCCTCGTCTATAATATGGATTATACGAACCAGTTTCCGGAAAGCCGATTTCTTCCCATTAAATTATTCACTCGCTTCTCCTGTTCAGCTTAAAGTGTTCATAATTAAAATTTCGTATCCCGCTAAATATTCTATCGTCGTATCAATGGTATTACAACATAAAATACCCAAGTAGAGCAAACTTCGCCCCACGAATCTCGGTCAAGGATTATGTTCCCGCGTCGACAAGTCCATCCCTTTTGCTCCCTTATTTTAACATAAATTAGCAAGTTTCCGCGCAGTCGAGTCTGTTTATACCGATCGTTTCGTCTGTATGCATCCGAAGGATAATCGGGTTGCTCGGACAGTCGGCCGCGTAAAACGGGGACCGTTGCTTTAACGAGAAAAGTTTGCCTCGTCAGCTTCTGGTTCCCTTATATTCCGTCGTTGAAGATTCAGATTAAATCTGGAGTACTTTGGCCACGTGCTGGTCCCCCGGGACCCTGTCGAATCCTATTTTCCTCCGGCGACAGCTTAATAAACAATTTGCGGCTCAACTTCCCGACTTGGCCGAACGCTTATTACCCCCTTATAATTATTTATCGGCGCGGAGGGACAGCTTAACGGTTCAAACTAATGCAACGATCTAAATATTGTCTCGGTAGGAGCCTCCTCGCCTCGAGAACCCTTCTTTCGCGCCACTTCGCCAACTTTATTGAGACAAAATCGAACTATAACCTCTCGAGGGAGCTTCTCGAGATCCAATGGAGTTATGCACTTTCCGGGGTAGTTCAGTACTTTACTGGGTAGTCTTTTTATTGAAATATTAACCTGTTGACTTATGACAAGTTGGACTCATGGTGCATGTTACAGAATGTGACACGTCTAAATTTGCGTAAAGATCGTGTTCCGATTATAATTTGAAAATATACATTTCAACGTTCTTCATTTAACACCGCTGTTGTTAGGTCTGATGAGAAAATTTGTAGGTTAAGGGACTGTCTGTACTTTTCTTTCGATGTAGAATTATACTCATGCTTGTTCCTAAGTTTAGGCTACAATACTTGATAACAGGTCCCCAATTTAGTTGAAGCTTCGTGTACATTCCCCCTATGCATTATCAATCAGGTACTCGGTACCAGAAGTAAACAGGAGTACAAAACCTGAAGTAAACAACAGAAAATCTATAAGCAAAACTTCGATTAAAGTAGATTTAAGACCGCCTCACGCATGAAAATGAGGGAAACCATAGATCACGAGGTACAAAAAGCGTGCAGAAGAAATTTAACCGTTCCAGGGAAAAGTGCAGAAGCATCGTCATTCCGCAACCATAAATCGAGCGTGAGTGGAGCACAATTCTCCGTTGGTTGCAAACACTCTCCACAAATTCCCGGTCGGTATAGCGTGACAGGGGCCGACACGCATAATGTATCACCGAAACACACGAGCCATCTTGACTGACCGTCACCGGCAAAGGAACGTGAATTAGTCGGGATGCCATTTTACCCCGTTCACGAGTGCCAACTACCAGCCTCGAGGGCCAGGGGTTCGTCTCTCGTCTGTCGTTGACGTTTCCACCGAGCTGAACACAGTGCGGGTCAAATGTTATAATTATGCTGGCTGAGAAGGTGAGGCGTTTTCAACGGTTTAGGATCGAGACGGACAAAGGCACGTTCCATTAGCTCGCCGCGACGATTGCAAGGAACAGCTAAGTGATCCGGGTCTTGACGTTTTATGGAAGGAGAACTCGTGAACGAGTAAATCGATTGTACTCGCCGATGAAGCTTGAGAGCTTCCAAGGACTGCGAATAATTGTATTCGATTTTGCATAATAGCGTTTGGGTGATGGTACTCGTATCGCGTTGTGCAACTCCATGTAAAAATAGCAAAATTTATTTTTAATTTCTGTAACGAGTCTAATGAGTCTCATTCTTGCAGGTTGTTCAGACGTTCACAGGGTTGCAGGACATTTTTATGATTCAGCCTATCTTGACATAGGTTGCAGGTACCCTGACTTTTTGTCTCTTGAAATGACAAGAAATTCATACAAAGTACGAGTCGAAATAGTGCAAGGCTTTAAAAGAGCTGATCATTTTGAAAGACGAATAAGAATTACACGAACCCCAATTTTGCAAAGGAAGAAATTATGCAGTATCGCGTCAACTGTCCCTTTTACAGTTGATTTCTAAAATTTGAAAGGGTTCATCCGTTTATTTAGAAATCGAATTAGGAGCGTAAGACGCAAGCCATTGTCCAGGGAATGGCGGCAAGCGCTCACCGCGATAAAGCCTATCGATGCACCGTGTATCGGTGATTGGTTCGGCAGCGATACAATGTCGCTTCGATTATCGATAATCCGAGCGATAAGAAGTAGAATGGATAATTCGTAGAAGCTGGATAATCCGGAAATCCCCGACAAGGCAACGCCATGCTTTATTACCGTTATAAGTGGTCGGCCCTCTTAAAGTTTCAAGTTTAATTCGGAAGCTGGTATAATCCGTTCGCGGATAATTGAGTAGTTTGCCGTGACTTCGAAACGCTATGGCCCCGTGTAATAGAATCGCGAACGAAAAGGCAAATTGGGGCTGGTTATTGGTCCATGAAGTTGCTCGCTTCATCCTGCCGAGAACCTATAGAGAAAATGAAATTCCCAATGGTTATTGGGATCTTTCGATATTCGTGTTATAAAAACGAATAGTAAAATTTACTCCGGCTATCTTTTCTGGGACCGAATCTGTCTTCCAGTTGTTAGTGATTTAGTTATAGGAAATATTCTTGAATCGTTGGAATTACTGATCGGATTTTAGGGCGAAATATTCATTGTATATAAATTAAAAAATCGATATAGAAAAGAATTTTGCAGTGGGAAATTGAAGGGGGTGTTTATCGGTTATCGTAATCTTTTTCCGCAGAAAATATTCAACGAGGCTCCTGTTTTGTCGGTTATCGATAATAACCGAGAGCGTCCACTCGCGAAAGAGCCAACGAAGAAACATCAAAATTTCTATTGGCCATTGTTGGCCCGGGGTCGGACCGCCCGCTTTTCACGAAAAATCCGGGGCAACTCTTATGCAAAGGCACAAGGGCGATATTACGCGAACGCACAATAGAAAGCACGTAAACTGTTTGCGCAAATATTCCGAAACTCGGGGTATATTTTATGCCCTGTGCACCGTTTGATATTCATAATTCCATTCAGCTTCGAAACGCCGAGAATAAGCTGAAGAAATTTCTTTTCTACAGCTGCCGGCTCTTTTCTCTTCCTGTCTGTCTCTTGTTAACTGTTGTTCGCATCGTTCTCCGTGAAAAGTGTGGAATCGCTCGGATTGGTATTCCAGAAAAATTTCGCGATAAAAGGAAACGCTTTGGACAATGAATCCGACGGGTTACTGAATAGCGCGAAATATTTTTAATTGAGAAAGAAAGCGGTGAAACGCTCTGGAATCGGGTTATCATAGCGCCGGAATAAAATGGGACGAATTAAAAATCTATTATCAGATTATTAAGGAAATTTGCTGGAGACAGTGTAAACATTTTTTATTTTTAATCGTTTACTTCTTGATTTCTAATCTAATTGATCTCGTTCGAAGTATAAATTTTGTAGAATATTGGAATCTGATTAAGAGTTCGATCATTAAACGCACAAATATCAAATCGAATGCAGAGGGCAAAAATAACAGTGTGACATTTCCCGTCAGATGTCTGCGCGAATAAAAAAAGCGCGGGTCAATTAATCACGTCCACAGTCCCAGATCTGTCTCAACGGTACGAGTTACTTTATTGCTACGTAAACTGCGTTTTCATCGCGAGCCGGGGCTTAATGCACAATCGATACGATCGCCGAGAATTTTCAGCGAACGAAAAAGTACCCGGAGGAAAGTTACAAAATTTCTGACGTTGCTTTCGCTCGCTTGCCTTGATCAACTTGCTACTTCCCGGTCAACACGCTTCTTAAATTTAATACCGCTTTAACGAGTTTCTTTTGGTACAATTTTAAATTATTAATTCAACTTAAATTATTATTCGAGCTTTCAAGACTTGAATGTTGGACAGTGATGAAATACAGAAATGTACTCCCATTCTTATTGTGATCAAAGTGATTATTGACATATTTTGCAGGCGTAATAAAACATCTTGTACATAGAAACACATTCCATGCGTAGTAAATTTAGTAAAGAGTCAAAGTACGACACAGTTAAAATTCGAATCACAACGCAACTCGTCAAAATTGAACGCACATGCGACGAGTATCCAGGTAACAGTGATACGAATTCGGAATGACGCGAACAAAAGTGAAGTTCTGCCTCGAGCGTATAAATTAATACAGTTTTCGGAAAAGCGAGCGCATACGAGTGATGCAAATGTCGGTTTTGCGGTAATCGAGTGCACCGCAGTCTGAGTAGATGCACCTCGCCGAAGTTTCGATCCTGCCTGCGACGATTACTTTGATCATCTAATTAGGCGCAATGTCTGTAGGCAATTCTACCGTTCCAGCTGCTACCCCTCTCTGAAATCTCGTTTCAGTTTGCAGATACAGAAGAGCAATATCGATACGAGATGATTTTCAATACCTTTGTCTTCCAATATGTCGCTTACTGTTTATCCGAATGCGAACCCCTGGCTTATTCCGTAGATTTTTCAATTTTTTGCTTGGTTGTTATAACCATAATTCTCTTTACAGCTTATTTCATTTACTTAATCAAAGAAATGGAATTTTTTGTCGTTGGAGCAGTTGAAAGTTGGTAACGAACGTTTTCGTAGGTTTGCTTACTTTACCTGAAAGCCGGCATTGTCAGGAAATGGCGTTTTAAGAAAACAATTACCAATAATCCCGTCCGGAGCAGCAATTATCGAACAAGACTCCGGCATTCGCTGTCGCAGCGGAGAGTGCAATTTTCGCGATTTAATTCGTCGCTTTATAACGATGTTCGGATAAATGCGTTTCTCTAGGGAGCAAGGGAACTCGAATCACTTTATGCCCGTTCGAAAGAAAGCTTTCCGTTGTCATCGAAGAAAACTTGGCAGTTGCTATTCAACGGAAACTCCGCTCCGTTTTTAACCTTTAATTACGGAACTGGTCAATCTCTCCGAGGGAGTCTCGACGAGAGCACGTCGAGAAAAAAGGGGCAAGTTTACAAAAGAATTGGAAATCGAATCGACGAGACTATTGTTACGCTTTGCTCTTTCTTCGAACCCTAAACACCTTGTTAAAATCAATAGGCTACACCCCTTATATGTTCTCACCCCTTTTTGGTCCTTACTCCTTATAACCTCTTCTCTAAATCACGAACTCGTAGTTGTCGGAATTAAATATATTTTATGTAGAATATGTTACGAGCGATAAGTGACTTTTTCTCAATTGATGATGAGATCACAGTGCTCCCAATAAAATTATTAGTCCTGCCACTTAGGTCTTAAGTATAATTGAACAGAAGAGCCAAGATGCAAATGAATTTGTACTTAAAATGGTACTTGAACACCGTTCGAAGCATCGACATTCGGAGGCATTTTTATTCCGGTCCGCGTTAATTTTTGCAAGCCTCTTGGCGCGTGTACGTGCCTCTTGCATCGTCGGAATAAGGGAACGACAATTTTGAAGCATCCCGCGGGGGAAATCCAGTTATCGCGAGTGGACCGGGACTCGACGCCATTCATTCGAGCCTCGCGGCGACTGGACGATAATTGCTTCAGGAATCGCCGTCTCCGGCGTCGCTGCGTATCCCGGAAATCCTGGACCCATCAAATTGGATTTCGTATCCCTGCTACGACTTCCCTCCGTGTCACCGATCGACCTACTCCAACCTTTATTCTTTCGCCTCATTTTTTCCATTGCTTCCCTTTAAGGTCAAAACTGTAAGACTTAGGTATTGAAGTGGTACACAACTTGTTAAGCAATCGTTGATATTTTTATTAACATCAGAACACGTCAAACATCTTACCCACATTTTTAGATTCAATGTTAAATTTTGTGAAAGGAAGACAGCTGTATGAATTGTGTCCCTCTTCTCGTTTATTTATATATCAAGATCTTTTATAATATTATATGTTTTACAGTATAAAGATTATACCTTGAAATGTGGGTCCACGTACATAAAACCTGTTATATATTTTACCATTATTTTACCGGGAAGAAATAACTAGAGTTGCATCTCATAACTCGTATTTAAATCTTATTTAGTTCTTTGTTACACAGATTTATTTTATCGATAAATCTCTGTCCATTGTTTACAACGGTACGGAGAGATATTTTATTCGAAAGTTGCATGTACGGTAGCAAAGACGATAAATGTACATTAGTACGAATGGATTTTTCAAACAATCAAACGGTTACAAAGAATACTTCATAACGAGAATTGGTTTTAGTCCATTATTCTTCGCACAAAAGCGTTAAGTTTATTGAACCTCGACTACGCTGTATAAAGAACCATTTTATGCACAATTTCGCGTGCACTTTCACCACTGTTTCCCGGTAACAGCCACTTAATTAACAAGTCAATCAACGCTCGGTTACACCTCATTCGAACGGCGTTCCCGGTCACCGTGATAAATTTAACTATGCGGAACGTTTCATTTAACTTGATCGTTCTAAACACCTGCTGATCACGAATCGATTGCACAATCGTCAATCGTAGAGCAATTAAATTAACCTCTGTACCACAGAACTATTAAACAATTATCGAATGTCTTCTCCAAATGATGCACGATTCATCATGGATACTACAATGGACAAATAAAATGAGAGTTAAGTAAATGTACAACGTTTTGATGCAGTTTATACCTGGTGCAATTATCGGAAAGGTGTTTTGGAAGCAGCTTTATTAAAAGCACTTGCATTATCGAAAATCTTATACAATATTAATATTTAATGCAAATTAATCTACACCGCTCTCGATATGAATGCGTGCGAGTCGCAAGGGTGCTCACTGAAATTTCCGTAGAAGATAATTGCTAATTTACGAGGGTTAATTGCCAGTAAAGTTTCGCTCCGTGAAAATTCTGCTCCCTTAGGAGCAATAAGTTGTAGTTAACTTTGCATCGTGGTCTATTAATTACCGCTAACGTTCTGCATTTACTTTTAAACAACACTTCCGCGACCGTAGCGGTCTCTTCGCGTTAATTTTGAGCGAAGTTATCTCGTTGCCGAGGCGTATTGACGTATCGAATTTTCGTAGGATCGCAAAGCGGGCAACGAAAGCAGATCCGGTCGATCTTCAATTAAACGGAATCGGTCGTCTTCCGGTAAAGTAGCGGGGCCAACGGGAAAGAGAGACTTTTATCACGGTTACCGACACGTTCGTTCTTTTTCAAGCTCTCGGAAAATACCCTTTGCCGCTTCTTAAACATCGATTCCGTGTCCCATAGGTCGAGAGAGATATTGGAATCGCGGAACGACAGAGTAATACCGTTGATTCTTATTCAACATTTACCTTCGACGACGCGGCAGACGAGATGGCAGCCGCTTTTCACGGAAACACGAGACAGACGGGAAATAATAAACGTTCTGCAGACGATACGCTCTCTTCCCGTGAATACATAAAGTGTTCGATGACAATGATCGACGTTCGTTTATTTTTATTCACATTTCCTGTATATCTTTCCATCAAATTCTATGTAATGCCCCTATTACATTCTTTTCTACCGTCATTCGCTATTTAATTGTACGTCGCATATGACGAGCTCTTGTGACGTTTAATGAAAGGTATTTCTTCACAATAGAGAGTGTGACACGTAGTAACATCATCGAAGAAACTGCAGCTATTCGTTGCAAGCCACGTTTCATCCCCTTTCAACGATACGACCGCGTAATTTGAAAATTTATTCGATAGTTATTCGACAACGTGATTTTAAATTACGTTAATTACCTTTGCAAACAGCCACGAGATAATGGGAACATCGACGAAATTGCGAATTAATCTGTACGACGTTTGGAGCGAATTAAGCAAAATTAATCGCGTCGATAACATTACTCTCGCGGCAAAGTTAACGCGGGGAATCGAGAGGAAAAGTATAAACCGTTTCGCTGGTTCGCAAGAAACGCGGAGAAGAAAGAGGATGAAGATTTCCGAGGTGGGGTGAGTTTCGTGTAAGTAATCCACGGGATACCCTCGATTAAATGGTCGTTCCCTCGTTACAACCCCTTCCACTTAGCCAGGCTTTGCACTTACACGCCGCTGCTGAATAATGCAGCTAGACGCCGGTATCCAGGAACAACCGGCGCGGTAATTACCGTCGTTCCATTGAAAAGAACTTGGCTTGATCATAATTTCGCCATTAGCCACTGGCCGAGGGGTTGGGGCTCCGAGGGAGGGCTCCGGGACGTTACCGACGTAAAAACGCCACGGAGGAAATGGACAGTACCGAGAAGAAAAAGAACGGGAAAAAGGAGACTGGAAAGTTGGCGAAAAAGAAGAAAATGTTTCGTGAATAAAGACGGGAACGATACAAGAAGTAAACCCGCGATTGGATGCTACATAGTCTTTTGGATAACAAAGAACTACTTTTGATTTTACTCTAGGGAAAACTTGAGAAACTCAGGTAAATCTGGGACTCTAAGATACTACGATTCATCGCTATCGTTAGGTTCGAGAACTTGTAGTTTGCACTATTAACTGTTCCTAAACAGCTGCAGCATAGAGTTAGGTTCTGGAGTCCCTGCGACTGCTAGATGAGTTATTAAATTCTAGGACTCGTGGCAGGATTATTAAGTAGTTCTACATCCTAATTAAAATATAAATTTGATTCTGGTACGTGTATCAAAAATGAGTTCCACATAAGAGTGCCACAAACGACAATTTTTTACCGACCCAACATATTCGCCGCTGAAATAGAAAATGTAAGACAAAGCGTCGCAATAGAGGGTAGAAAATTGAAATACACTTTATAAATTATAATGAAAGCAAAGAAACGTGCAGCAGAGATAGAATTAAAAAAGAGTAGGGAAAAAGTAGAACGATGGGTGGATGTTTGAAAAGGAGAAACGGTAGAAGTAATTCGCACAGGCACCGCCTGCAGATATTGCATTTTTATAAGGCGCACCTCCAGTTTCTATCTCGTTTCTCGTTCTCGTTCGTTTCTTTCATCCCGTTCGCTTCCTCTTTGCGTGGCTCGCTTTTGTTCCGGCAAAACCCGCAAAGACGCCGGTTAAACTTGTCCGTGTGCCGGCTAACGACCGCGCGATTCCGCTGTTTAGAATAATTCAGACGGCGTTATCCGTCTTTCAATTTGCGAACGAGTTGACGCGTCCTTTCCGAGATCCCTAACGACTTTACCGACCGAGACACTAATTTCTTCTCGTTACGAATTCTTTGCCGATCGATTACAAGCTTTCTTTTCGCGATATGGAAACGAAGGGACGTTATTTTCAACTTGACTGAACACCTTCATTACAGCGCCCTTTTCTCCTCTCGCGCGAATTTGTTGAAAAACCGCGGTAAATTTTTCTAGACAGCTTTACACCCACGTATAAGAATGTACAGCTTGAAATCCACCATATAAATCCCCCATGTTTTCCCTTCTTTCGACCAATTTCCTTGCCAAAGTGGCTCGTTTGCGCCGGAGAAAAATGATGGTCTTGATTCTTGCTACATTATGTTTTCCTGAAGCTTCGCGTTTTTTCGAGAACGCTGATTCTTTGGTTCTGCCCCAATTTCCAAGATTCCCCTCTTTTTCTTTCCTGCGTCTCGTTACGGGCATAAATTACCTCGAGCATATTTTACAGGGAAAATATTAATCTCTCGTTTTTCGTAATATTATCATGTCAAGAGTGTGATCTCTTAATTTAAGAAAGACAGTTCAGTTTTATTTCAATAGCTTATTTAATGCTTAATAAAACACATTGGCGAAGTTATCGACCTATTTCATCCTTCATCGCTCATCGTCGAACGAGATCGCGTTAAATCATCCCTGAAAGATCGCTCGAATTCGTCTTGTAGGACGTTTCCCTCGAAAAGGGGGTAATATCCCCTCGATACATTAAATCTGCTTCGTTCCGCGTTCGAGTCGAAAAATCCGATTAGTCTCCTTAGCAATCTTCTTAAGAACTTTGGATTCTCTTCGGAACGTTTTCTCGTTCCGGTCCCCCGAGAGTCAGAGGATGGACGATCGATTTCACGGGATATAAGTTGTTCGTAACCAATCGGTACGGGTTTCAATCCCTTTCATCCCTGCGATTTGTTTCGCGAACTACTCGCGGTCGAGAGCTTTCCGACACGCGATCAACGTGCTTGGAAATGTCTTCGACTTGTCTGGCAGTGTTCCCATTAGCCGAAACTTTCGTTAAGTCGAAACTTCGCCAGCGTCACGGCTACACGCTCGCCAATTCGAGAGCTCGCAATTGTTTACGTACATATTGCCCGATAAACTTCTCTCCGGAAAGAAGCGACACGGAAGCGTTCCACTCGGAATTTGTATTTCGGACGGGAGTTTGTTCAGAGGAGGGTAATTTGTGCAAAGAGTTGATACCGAGTTGCAATTTAGAAATTTCTCTGACGATATTTCGAGGATTCGAACAAAAAAGTTACCGAGAATTTTGAGAGACAATTTACCGCGATATTCGCAGGAAAGCTGAATCAGCAACAGGTTTAGAACTCGATAATTATTTCCCTCGGCAGGGTTTCCAGAGATAATCGAATGGATTTTCAGAGAATTCGCATTGTGTTCGGCTCGCGTTTCGTAGAACGCATCGTGTGCTCGTAGACGGGTCATTCGACTGCGCTGCTCTCGCTATAATTGCCTATGAAGTTGCACGAAGCCAGTCGACTAATTATCCAAGGGAACCGTGTTTCGTGTCGTCGAGTTACTGAAACGCGTGTCTAAATTCATCGGGAAGCTCGATAATTGCTGATTAATTTGACCGGCTCGCATACTTCCTAGTCACGAACTTCTCGTTCGAAATATCAGCCACCGTTTTAATTCGATTCCGTCCCTCGCCGACCATGCTGCGCCGTTCGTTGTTGTCGAAAGGCTGCCGACTTGGCGCTAATCGAGTTTCTTTCGGCTTGAATCATTCGGTTTACCGTGTTCACCGAGTTGCTCGCCGAGTTATCTAAAGCAATTACGCGTCCTCGATGTTTTGTCGACTCCTCGATATTTCCCGTTACTTTATAAATACGACGACAACTGGAAAAATTTGTAGGATTGTTGAATGTTGCCTACATCAACGCACATCGTTAATATTTCAGAATTTGTACCATCTAGGCAACGTATCGAGAAAGTACTTTTAATTCGTTCATTCAGAATTCGCGTACCTAATTCGTCATTGAACATTGTAACCAAACAAGAAAGTATCCGTCGAAATTAACAGCCAAAAAGCTTGTAACTCGATCGTTAAGGATGTGTCCACAAGAACGATCATCTATATCGCTTACCGAATTTGCAGCAAAGTTAAACAGGGCGGGATCATTTACCACGGAGACACGGTTCATCAGGAAGCTTCATAGCCCAGCTGATGTTCTCCAAAGAAGCAAGAAAGTCGGCAAAGAAAATCAACGTTCCCGTCAACGCCATCCCCGGCGCCGAATTATTAATCACCGCGGTGGATGAAAGGATCCTGTTAAACGACGATGCCCGAGATACGATTAATTGCCGCGCAATTATCGCGTGTCCGCTAATGAAGCCCAAAGAAGTGGAGGGTGATACGCGTTTGCCCAGGGTCCTTCGAACGCTCGCGAGCAGTCCCCGATGAAGGACTTAATCAAAACACGAGCGGCTAATTACGTCTGCTCTCCTTACGAGAGACTCGGAGGTCGCCTCGAGTGTGGCTGATGTCGGAAAACGTGGAAACACCGTGGCGGTGAGGGCCCGTTGGTTGGAAGGAGACGGAAAGCGGGTAAAAGAAGGGAAACGAGGGCATACCGGGCTAACCGGGAACGAGAAAGACCACGAGGAGACGTAATTGGAGCCGTGGACGCGGAAGAAGGTTCGTTTTCGCCTCGTACCGCGCACCAAGGCGAAACGACCGCTGCTCGAAATTAACCCTTTCTCTGCGCTCGACGTATATGTACGTCGCGGAGAACCGCTACGTACAGCGGTCACACCGGTTACCGTAACATCGGGTTAACGTATACAGAGTGACTCGGAAACGAGCAATGATTCGATACAGGTACTTTCAAACACTGGAATATTATCTTTGAAGTGTCAACGATGTAAGTTTCTTCCACTTTGTCGGAGATCTACCTGGCATACTTTTCTTGATCTTAGAACCGGTTTTTACAAATCGATCGATCGAAGAGAAATTTTCTTCGTTCGGTCAATTCTAAGCTTCGCCCGCATTCACCTGGCAGTTGGCAAACGTTACTTTGGTTAAATTTGATCCTTATTCGACATTCGTTTCACGTCCACTGCCATAACATTCGAAATTACGCTGGAAACTTTTACACCGGCCGGTTTTAAACTTCCGCCGGTGGCCATTAACTCGGCGAAGTTTACGGCCATGGAGAATGTTACGGAAACTCGAGGAAGAAACCGTGTAACGCGTCAACGCTTTATTTTCCTGTCCGTCGAGTCAATTATCCTGGAGGCTGCCTCTGCCTCTGCCGTGATTGGACGTGTTTGCGTCTTCAATTAAGCGACTCGCGAAGACGCGTCAACGTCGACGGAGCGACGCGCGAAACGAAACAAACAGTCTAACGAGCTTCTCTTGATTCTGTCTGTTCGTTGTCGCAACGGCTCCTCTACGGATTCCCACCACGGATTCGACGAAGAAAAACGCGACAACGCGTTTCCGAACAGCGTCGTTGCAAACTTTTAATTAACGTCTAGCGATCTCGCGTTTCCGTAGCTACGTTAATTGAACGACGGAATCGAAGTTTCTTTGAACAATCCGATTCTGCCGATCGATTCGATCGACGTAACGCGAAAAACTCACGAAACGCATCGTTTACCGGACTGACCGATGGAAATTCTACAATATCGGAAAAATCCGAAATAAAAAGTATTTGATAACGGTGCGAAAATTCAATATTGTTCGTCCGGAATCTCCCGTTGGTAGAACGTGTGCAAATTTTCGCATACCACGTTGTAAACGAATTGTTTCGCTTGTACTACTAGCAACTTTAATACCTCCGTAACAGGATCGTTCTCAGAAGAACGTTTACCCCGGAATCACTTTCATTCACTGCAACAGATTTTAGGATAACAAGAGTGAAAAGAGTAACGTTTGTTTCCTGAGAACGCAGTCACCTTATCAGGTCGTTCGTCCACGATATGCTGGTCGGTCATAGAATGCTTTTATATGGCATTCTCCCTCGATGGTCGCGCGTCCATTTCCACGGGAACGACAGTTTCGTCCGAGTTCCCGATCCTGCAGGCTGATTTTTCTTCGGGATAAGTGCATGGCCTTATCGGGGCGAGGCCCGACAGCGACTCCTACCATAGTCTGACGGGATACGAATGATCCAGGGAGACCCGATATCGTTTCGCTGCTTTTCTTCTTCGTCGAAGATACCGGCTTATCCGAGTCCTCGATATTCTCCGTTTACTCCTCCGGGAATATTTTTGAACGTTTTTGCGGTGATACGGGATAAGGAAACAATCGACACACCGTTCACTTATTCGTTGACGCGTACTACTTAAAACGCCTTGATACTTGTGCTTTCTTCTACAGGCAAATATTTCACAAAATGTATTTCCCAATACGATAGAATCTCTTTGTTCCGCGAGAAAATGGGAAGAATTATAAGAAAAATATTCGTCATTGGCAAACGAAGCGCACCTTTCGGTTCATCTCGATCGCTTTATCCGAGTGCACGCAGTTGAGCTTCTGAAAAGCTTCTCTCCCGTTGCAATTTCACGCGTCAACAGGCTCGTTCGACTCGCTGTCAACGCACGCACCTAAAAATACGAGCTCACCCCCTCAGGGCTTTCCGGTTCCACGGGGTCGATATTCAGCGGGACCGGAATTTCCCTCGAAGATAAACTGTTCCACCCCTTTGGGAGTTCCTCGCGAAATTTCTCGATTTGTGCTCGAACTTGTGCCAATCACGATTCGTCCCCTCGTTGGATGTGGATTTCTCCGACACGCGAAATGCGAGGCGTCTTCCAAGTAAAATTTCCTCAAAATAATATCAGAATTCGTTCGGACTTTCTTCTTTCGAATTTCTTCGAGATGTCGGGATTCCGAAAGAAAGGTTTAACGAAAACCACTTTAAAAAAGCGATGAATCGAAGGGACGAAAGAAGAGAGAGTAGCGTAAGAGATGTTATCGGGTGTTATCGAGTTTTCGAGGGTTCTTTCGGTGGCAAGCAAATTTCCATCGAGTTATCCACGCGGGATTTTGTTTTTTTCCCGGAATTCTTTCGCGGTTCTCACGGGAAATCGCACGTAAAAAAAAATCAGCAAGCGGGAATTCGAGCGTTGCCTGGGAAAAATGAAATTGCCCTCGTTCGAGATAGTTTGTCTGTGCCGCGTATAATTACTCACCGTATAAAACAAAACGGAACAAAAAGAAAAGAACGAAAAATAAAAAAAAAAGACAAAAGTGGCTTGGGGAAAAAAGAGAAAAATATTTGCGCCCACTTTGGCACTCGTTGTTGCGCGAATTATTTATAAAAACGTTGGTCGGTTGGTGAACGGATCCGAGAATTTTCCGATTGACGCTCGTACCAGAAAAGCTGACGTTAAATAGACGGAGTAATTTGCGCAGGATAAAATTGCGTCAATCGATGCATTGTGCCCGGCATCGTTCCGCTCGTTTACGGAAAATTTTCATTCAACTCAATGGCGGGGCAATCGAACGTTGTTAGGGAGGCTTTTTGATTCCTGTCGGCGTGTTAATTGCCTCGATAGAGTTCATTTTTTCCACCAATTAATGTTTCCGCGAGGTCTACTTGTGGCTTTAATCATTGCCTCCGGTGTTAATCTTCCATTAACTGTTTCGTTCGAACACGCTGTTCGATGCAATTGTAAAATGGCCGGGATTTGCTTCTCGTTAAAAACGTGCAACGTCCAAAAGTTCGATAAACCACTGGGGATTACGCGAATGCAGGAAGAGCTTAAACGTAATAACTAAAGTGCTCATTCAGTTCATAAGACGTAGAATCCTTTTTACTGTTTACTATAATATTTCTGTGTCCATATCTAGATATCTCTGTAGTTAAGTATTGTGTAATAAAAAGTTACGACTCGTTGCAAGCGTTGTAGAATCCGTGATAAACGTAACGTATCGAAATATTTCCTGGCGAAATTCGTCGGAGACGAGATTTAAACACCGTATCCCTTTATAAATTCGGTTCGATCGCGTTACAAATGTTGGCCATGATGCACGGCGCGTGTACCGAGGTAGATAAACACGAACAGGTTCCTGTTCAGAGGGTGTCAGGACTATCTGAGAGTCCACTCGGACGGAGTGGCTCGTAAATTTTGTCGAACACGTAGGGGTTGAAAAATCTCGAGGAGTCGTAACCTATGGTGGACCTATGGGAGGTTTAGTCTCGATGGGTGGTCGAAGGTGACTGATCGAAGGGGTGGCTCGACTTGAAAGGAACAGGAATTACGGGACACGTTTTGCTGACAGGTTTAAGCTCGCCTGATAGGTTAGCTGCTGAAATTCTTGGAAAAATCCTGGTCCATCGAATCGATCTAATATTAATCTCCGCTAAATTACGATGTGCTTTTACGCGATTAAAACTCACCAGAAAAATTCTTACCATCGAGATTTCGTGGAATTTATAAAATCAATTACACGAATGTTCCGATTTGACGCGGTATTATTCGAAGGTGGAAGTTTGTGAAAATCTTGAAGGGAATCGCGAAAGACCCGGCTCAACGAGTAAGAGTCTCGAAGACTTTAGAAACTTTTCAACGCGTTGAAAGTGCTGTAAATCTTCGTATCTTTGAACTTTTCAAGAATTAGTTTTAGCTTTTCAATTTTGCGAGGATCGCGAATCCAGAAACGTTTAAAGCGAAACAATTTCAAGTTTCAAGCTTGTGAAACTCTTGCACTTGACTATCAATTTAATTATCAACAACTATCAAGGTGCGATTGCAGTTTCTTACATGTATACGAATTTATCTTAGATTCATCTTAATTCAATAGATTATAATTTTCAAGCAGCACCAAGTTTTAGAACGTAACATTTTATTACCGAGGAGGAAAATTTTGACGACTCGACGTTTCCCGAAAGACTCTTTCAATTTCAAAGATTCCATCGTACCCCTTCCTTCAATTTCTGTCAGTGTCTGATGCCACCCCGTAGAATACCCGTGGAAAAGCGTTGTTATCGGTTTTTCTGCCAGCGAACAGAATCGTACGTGCCTCGACAAACGTTTTCGCCCGATGCTGTATGGCCGAACCGTGTTACCCTTTGTCCGTCGTTTGTCTCGATTCTCTCGATTCGAACTGGCATGGCGTGTGCGCGCGTTCGATACACGTTTGCCAGTCGACCGATAGTCGAAGAAAGCCGACGGTCGAACACGTTGCTGCTGTTTTCCACGCCCTTATCTGCCTCGTTGTTCGCCTTCTCCGCGATAACTGCTCCCTTGCCGCTTGTCTTTTCGAACGAGCAACATTGCCATGGGAGTTGCGATCGCTGCTTCGATCTCCTGCCTTATCGACCTTAATTTCGCCTTATTTTTACCTGACTGTGCTTCCCGAAAAGGATTACCAAGTTTATTTATAGGGGATTCTTACTAATGGCGTTCATATCGAAGCAAGTGAAAAAGGATTGTCTTTTTTTCTTCCCACCTTCGACATTACTTTTGAGAGGTTCATTTATTGGGTCCACGGGTAGAGATCGAACAATGTGCTACATTTATTTCCTCCGAAAGAGATGATACAATTTTTCTTCTTAATTCAAAGACTACCCAGACCATGATGATGATCCACCAGTGCTGCTAATTTGATCAAACGAATTATTCGCATAAGGAGCAAAATAAAAGAACTGCCAAAGCAATAATACACGGCATTAAAAGATGCGATCGACACTTGAAGCACTTCCATGGAGCAAATGAAGGTCCCTAAGGACGAGTTCAAAACTGCGTGGAAAAAAGGCTCACGCAAAAGGCCCGTGTTCACGGTTCATACGTAACTGTAAATAACGCTTCAGTGCTGTTCGCGAGTTTTATCTCGAGGCGTTTCCGCTGAAAGCGTCGCGGCAATTCCCGAGCTGAGGCTCTATGCGAAAAGTTTCGACGTTCAAGCACGGCCACTCGCTTCGTTTCCCGTGCCTTATCTTCATTACGGCAGCTGAATATTAGGCGGCGAACTTCAGACCCGGATAAATAAAGCATAAAGACGGGGGGAACGCGTTGCGCGGCCTGATAAAAAATATACGCGTTCGCATCCCGACGAAAATCCCTCGTGAATTATGGACGCTTGTTACTCGAGCCTGAAAAACGATTTTAATCATCGTTCATCACGAAAATTTCATTTATCCGATGAGCACCCACTTAACGATTTCTTGTACTTTATCCGGAAAAACTGAGGGGGATCTTTCTGCGATTATTCATCGTTCGCGTATCCGGGGGATAAATAATCGGTTAATCCACTGCTTAAATCGAAAGAAGAATTTATTTATTCGAAGAAATTTGGTAATAATTCGTGTGGACAAAATTCGTAGTATTATTCGCAGGAATAATTTATTCGTTTAAGTATTTGAAAGTCGTGATTTATCGAATTTGTCGAGGAAAACGGTGCGCATTTGTTCGTCGAAAAACGGCGCTCGCGAATCAGGAGAAGAAAGGAGCAGTTAAATGGGTAAAAATCGAGTCTCGAAGGGTATAATGAGGAAAGATGAGCAAACGTCGATGGAGGAGGTCTTGGTGGAAGTTTAATCGAGTCGAGAAACGGACGAGCAAATTTGTTCGAGTCGATTTCACGGATTCGATGAGCGATCACGAGCTTCTTCGCGGCGGTCCCGACGCTGCGAAAGAAATAGAGTAAACTCGAACGGCGGAGGAGCGACGAGCTATTAATAAAAAATTAAGAAACTCTCGGACGAGCGGAGATGGGAAGTTTCATCGATGAGTTAATGGCGGTCAACGCCGTACTGACGCCCCTTATCTTGGAAATTATTGGAAAACTGAAGGGAACTTCGAGTGGCTGCTCCATTGGGAAAATGGGTGACGAATGGCAAAGAAAAAGATGTCGGAGAAATGGGTCAGGAGAGTCCATTCTTCGTGTATTGTTGCATAATTGATTGCTGGATCCTTGCAGAAGAAATACGTGCACTCGAATTAACATTTTTCATGGATCCAACGAATTACAGCCAGCGAATATTTACATCGAATTAAAAATATTTGTAAGGTATAATTGCAGAAGACTGATTCGCAATTTGCACAAGTTCGTGCTTCATAAAAAATGATAAGAATTCGATATGACTACATTTCCGTTCGAAAGTTGTTTCGGTACGAAATTGCTGATTTATGTGCCAGTAATAATTTAATCCCGCAGCGTGTTTAATAATCCAGTCATTAATGGATTAAATTTGAAGCTTGCTACTCCCGTATCTCGCGCGATCAATGCGCTTTTGATAAATTGACTGTTTAATTAAAAAGGAAAATGAAAAAAAGAATTTCGCCAGATAGTTTGCCCGCTCGAATGTCTGATTACGCAAGCAGTTTTGCATACCTGGAACTGCATTGCAGTGTAATTTGCTGGACACTCTTATTAAATTCGTTGAAACTCAGCGAAACAAAATTTCCCCGGTCATAATTGTTACTCGTGCAAATTGTGAGCCCGGTCTTCCTCGGGGAAAAAAGGAGCGAGAGCGGCACGTAAGGGAATCCCGTGCAACGCTTGAAAAGTACTCTCTAATACCGTAGGATTAGTAACGCTCGCCATAAAGCGCATTAATAAACTAAAACTAAAACACGGTTCTGAGTGTCTGGCTGTTACCCTCGAAACTTGGATTCGAATCCTGTGTTAATTCCAACAATTAATTACCTTCGAGCATACGTTCTCCAACCTTGACAGTAATTAAACCGTGGAATTACAAGTATCGCGAGTAAATTTGTTTCGGTGAGCCAGGAAAATTGTGCCAACGACCCCGAAACGTTTCGCGATACGAGGAACAGATTCATGCGAATAAAAAGATCTATACAAACAGCTAATACAACCGGGCTAGGTGGATATTCAACCCCCCTCGAAGTCTCCGGAAAATGGCAGGAAATAACTTCCCTCGCATCTACCGAAACGAGGTTTTCCCGGTACGTTTCCCATTCGAAATGCTCCGAGGGACGTTGACGAATCCTTGAATCACTTGACCCCTCGTATGTGGAGCGGGAGGGCCGTTATAACCCGTGAGTGGTTACTTCGTCCCGTAACATTTATATGGAAATGGGGGAGTTAAGCTCGGGATGAGCTATCGAATGGTTCGAGGAAAAAGAACTCGAGGGAGATTCTAAGTAATATTAATATTGTATTACACTGGGAATATCAGAATATAGATACGTATGGAGATGTAGAGAATGTAATATACAGGGTACATCTAAGATCTAAGGATCCATATAGGAATGTATGGAACAAATAGGTGAAAAGTTCGGCCAGCAATATGAACTGGCTATATCACTTGGATGAAGCGATCGCCATTCGTAGCGATTAATCCCTATTTAATGCAACGTTTATTGGTTAGCTTAATCATCGGACGAGTATTCCGTCATCCGTTAATAAGTAATAATATCGATGTATGCGACGCGCACAAATCACGGGTCACGGTGTACGTTCGCGTTAACGAATTTTGCTGCAACAGTTCCGCGACGAATTCAACGCGAGAGTGACCGAGAGAGATAAAGAGAGAGAAATGCAAGCCGGATCTCCGGTTACGCTCATAAGTTATTTACGGCATTCGGAATTAGATCCCGTAAACTTTGCCCGGGTAATTTAGCTCGGAATGGAAGCGCCAGCGTCCCGTTTTTATCGCCAAATTTCCCACAGAATTCCTGCCTGGCCCGCTTTCCCTCTTAAGCGCGCTGCAGAAACGCAAAGAAGTTGTTTACGCGGGAAAAAAAGCAGAGTCCTTTTCGGGAAAAGAAAGGGGCCACTTTCTCTCGGTAATTTGATCGTTCGCTCCTCTTCATCGCGTTAATAAGACCAGTAGGAGAAAAACGTTTCCCGAGAACTTCGACAGACTTTATTTAAGACTTCTATGTGTGTCTTGAAATCTTTCCGAAAGATTTCTGACCAACTTCGTTAAAACTCCCTCGCAAGACAAACACCAATCAAATCGTTCCAGATATTCTTCGGGAATATCTGCACCTTCTTTTTACCGCGCACCGATTGAAATTTCTCGCTGATACTGCCGTACACTTTATCGTCGTAATATCCGAATTGTCTCGTTCGGGATTATTCGAGCGAAATTTATACGATTTGTCGAACGAACTTCTATCCCGAGATCTTAATGCGCTAACTTTATTTGACGTTTCTATCGAATAGAAATTTTTCATAAATAGAAAGTTCGATGTAAATGAAAAAATTGGCGGAAATAAATCGGTACCGGATAAAGAAATTGCTCGAATTTCGGTAGTTCGTTTTCCGATTCGACAAAAGCCCGAAGAAAATTGAAAAGAATCGGCAAGAATGGACTCGTTAAATATTTCCGTCCGGTTCGATTATGCACAGAAAGAATCGTGGGAGCATTTCGGGGGAGGGGAGTGTACGGCATCGATCTAGCCACTTTGAAAATATTGAAATTCAAATGGATTCCCGTGGCATACCGTTCCCCCTCGGTACACAGAACGCTTCTTCATTCTCCGAGAGCCGGGAACATGTCATGAGGAGTATGCTTAATAACATCTCCGGCAGAATTTTAAGTAGCCGTCCCACCCTAGCAGCGAGACCGTACGACGAAATTGCTACCCCAAAATGAAACTCTTCACGGACTCAACCCCCGGAAAAGTGACGGCGGTCGTTCTTCTCCTCGCTGCTGGAAAAGATTCGAAGTTCGAAACACTGCATGTTCGGCTGCAACCGATCGATACGATCTTTCAGGGGAATCCGCCAGCCTCGCAACCCCCTATTGAACGTTACTCTCGCTCCACCCACTCTTTCCCTCGGCCCACCCCCTCGCCCTCGCTAAATCCTGTTATCGCCGTGTCATGGCGCGTTATCGGAGCGATTGTGCAGGCCGAAACCTCCCCCCTCTCGCGATAGATTACTATGGCTCGTAGCTGCCTAACGTCCGGCCCGAGCCACCATGAATCACGGCTTATGGTATGGTGGATCCAATTTCCAAAGCGTCGCGGGAACGAGTGCAGCTTATAGAAATAATGACGGGGCCTGGATGACCGTGAATCGTACAATACGACCGATTACGCTCAGTTATTGATTTTCCAAGCTTTCTGGTATTCTCAGGATTTGCGAGAGGAACACAGAGGTTCGGGGCTCACGCGATCAAAAACTCGCTTCGGTATCGATAAAGCTCGAGAGATTTTTGCAGCAGAATAGCGAGCGGAAAATTTGGATTCGCGTTACTTGAACTCGGTGAAGAATGGATGGGCGAAATTTGGAGGATATTAATTTCGTGATGTATTTATTGCGGCGGAGGTACGGTTTTGATATATTGCCGTCGAGTGACGCGTGGTGAGATTATTCGTGGTAATATAATGCATTATGATGTCAGGTGGCGATTCAGCGCGCCACAGTTCTATGCGCTGAAGTACCATGCGCCACAATACCGTACTTGTCTCATGCGTTCAAATACCACGTGCCTTAGTACCACCCGTTTAAATACCACACACCTTATTATCGTACGGGTACCACATATGCCGCACGCGTGGTGTCGAAGCACCCAGTACTTCTCGCTTCTGTACTGCACATTCCGATACTACATGTTCCAATACCTCACGACCTTGTACGACATATGCTGATACTATATGATCCAATGTCCTAATACCACGCATCCCTATACCATATGTCCCAGTATGTATATCCCGATACCATATGTTCCAATACCACGAGATCCAAAACTCACATTCCGTAATAGTGCCCACGCATGACACGATCAAGTATCACACACGACCAAATATCACACACTAATTGTTAGAATAAATATACAAATTCGTACACAAATATCCTACATATGAACATATCATCTTTTCCGGGTATCCAGACGGAAGGTCCTCAATTTCAACTTTCGAGCGCAGAAAGTACGCGGACACATCGATCCCCGAGTTTTGCAGATTTCGAGGATCACAGCCATCAGGGAGTTAGGTTATCGCGGTGGCATTTCATTGTCGATGAATACAATACGAGATACGTCGCAGCTGCCATCAGTTGAAGTATCCTGATCTATTATTGGTTTATCAGTAGAATCCTCGCTACGTGTCTAGCCGTTACAGTCGATTATCGTAAATCGTTACAATACGTCAGTCACGTTGCGACAGCGCGACGGACAATAATTCTCGGTCGACAATCTAATCCCGGATAGCAAACCGATGCGGATGTAATTTAATGGCGAAACAAGTCGACCGTATGTCAACTGCTGATTGAGAAGGAGCTGGAAGATAACGGTGACACCGTCGAATCCCATCGTCCCGACGTTTCAACCATTTCCACTCGTCGATATCAGACTATCCTTTTCGATTGATTATCGGCAAAATATCATTTAGGCTCAAAAACACCTTCCATGTTTCGCTGTTAGATATTTGAAAAAACTCCGGCGCACATATTTTATACGAGTATGAACCTGCACGAATTAGTTAGTTACTTGAATAGCATTAATCGTACACAACACCCCGAGACATACAGTCTAATTTATCATTCAATTTCAAGACCCCCATTAAAAGAATGATTCCGAAGGTGAAGGTCCTATAAAAAAGACACGTATTCCACGGTAGCAAGCGATATCTCACGGGTGTCTCCGTGGCGAGCGGCGCGTTAACGCGAAGAAGAAAGACGACGAAGAAATGGAAACCGTCGGCGAAAGGGAGAAAAGTAGGGTGTGGGTAAGTCGTAGAAAACTGGATGTACGGGGTGTTGTACGAGAAAGCGGTTCGGTTGAAATGTCGGAGACGATGGCAGTTGAACGTGAAACTTTTCAACGAGTTTCACGGGCGCAGTCGCCGGGCGTGCTTTTACACGGGAACGAGCTCGCAGACACGGCCGAAATGTTTTCTCTCGTGGAAACGCGCCCGTAAGAATCGTCCGTCGCGTCAAAGCGATCCACCCGCCGCGAAACCGGGAGTCACTTTTCGAACGCAGCTTTTTCCACCAACTTTCGAGACTCCTCGAGGTAAACTTCCGGATAGGAGGAAACGTGACCACTTAACGTCACGACGCTTGGATTTTTGTAGCGGGGAATCTTCACGGGGAGGGTTAAGTCACCCAGAAGGGGTACGAATCGGTTCGATTCGTTTTCACGGAACTTTTAATGGAATTCGAGTGGAAGAGGCTTAATCTAGTTTCGTATAAAATGAAATTTCGAGTTCTCGTGAATTGAAATAGGAGGAAGAAACTTTGTCTTGCTCGATGTTCACGCGTTCGTCGCGAATTGCGAGGGAATTAGGGGTTTAACGCTCGAACTAAGTAAATTTGCTCTCCTCTTCGTTTTTCTTGCACCTTCTTTATAAACGTTTCATACGATAAGAGCTTGATCCGAGAAGTAATAAATAATTTATACGTAATAATGTCGCTGCGAAAGCTTAAATCAAACTGCCGAAGCAAACATAATTTTAGATCCAATTTTATTCCTGCCAATGAAGTTTCGGATTCTGCAGCTTAGCTTTATGTGGAGCAGAGATTAGACGGAACAGGCACAAATCGGAGTAACGGATGATTGCAATAATGGAAGCACCCTAACTACTTGTATCGGATTACATCAAGATTCACCGATGGATCAGGAGTGATCGATGTCCGATCCCTTCGCTCGGCCCTCCAAATAATCGATCTAATTTTCTCCGAACTGAACACAGATGGGTTTCGAACGAAACGAGATTGTCCAACTGCAGATCACCCGTACAGTTTACGAGATTACGAGTTCAATCGACGGTTCTTTGTTCGCCGGACTAATTTCAGGACTTCTGAGATTTTCCTTTGGAACTTCAACAAGTTTCAATTGGTTAAGTAGGAATCGTAAGGTCCGAGCAAAAGTAGACACACGTTTATCCTTAAAAAGAAATTATTAAAATTAGCCTCTAATCACCGAGATAATTTGTCAATGAAAATGATATAAATGATCAACAAGCTTATATTCCGTAACAAGCTAATAATCTACCCATCGAATTTTTTCAATTCGATGAAACTTTAAGCTTCCTGTCGACAGTGTCGCTTCTAACAAGACAAATCTTCTTTCCGATAAATCGACGCTATTGAAGAATCTTCCACGAATTGTTAGCTGACAACTGCGAATCGAACGTTGCGCAAATTGGACTTTTATTTATTTCCGAAATGTCACTGTAAATTTGATTTCTACATTACAATTCATCGCTAGTTCGATTTCATTTATTTCAAAATCAACAGATATTGCATTACGCATCGATAATTGACTCGAATTCGGTTCGAATCGTAATTACTTTGCAATTATAATTAGAACAAATTCACCCTTCCAAGCTGCCAGAGTAACAGCCATGTATAAAGTAGCGTAAAGGTCACCACCGAAGGCACACGGATAATAAGTTCGTCAAGTATTTCCGTTTCCATGCGAGACACGAATAAGAAAAGTTGTTTTTGCGAAGAAATTGGTGAGCATCAAGGGACGAGTTACACTGGATGGAAATTTCAGGCCATATTTCCTTCCTGGGAACGGTATCTTTTATTCACAGCAACGGGGCTGAATTCCGGTATAGTAATTGAGGATTATTCGAGTTACAACGGGTCACGGATTAATGTCTCTCGTGGAGAGACGTTACAACGGTTACAGAATGGCCGAATGGGAATAAAAGAGTCGTGCAATTTTGTTATCGGGAAACGGGTTCGAATAAAAACCGCTCGTAGTCGAATATTGTTCTCCTTCATATTCTACGGGACATCCGGAATATTCGTACGTGGATGATAAACAGTATCAGTTTTTAATTTTTCGAAGCTTCACTTTTCGATTAGAGTAACAATAGAATGCGCCGATGAATTGGGCCGATAGAACAATGAGATAATATGGAGCTGATTCGTATCCACGTAATGAACTATCCACGCGTTGCAAATCGTGTATCGCGAGTTCAAGTGATTTTGGACAAAACGATACAGCGGTAAATACGCGTATTCGGTGTGCAACATTGATGTTAAACGTTATTTATATTTGCGTTATCGCGTCCATTCAACGGCGTATAGTGATTTCACGATAAACCATTCGCATTAAATTTTCAACGTTCCGAAACTATGTTAGCAAATATTGATCGGTACCATAACTCCGTATATGGTAGCCGGAAGCGAGTAATAGTCCGAAATACACTTTACAGATCATTTACGAGCTGCAACAAAATGGTTCTCGATTTTTGAACCGAAATTACTTCGTCAAGCGACGACGCGTCAATTTACCGTGTTATCGCAACACGAATCATAAAACAGAGGGTTCAGAAAGCTCGAACTCGTCGGACAGTTTGGTAAATCGCGCGAACGGTCTCCGTTAACCGCTGGCAATCAGCCGGAGACGAGATCGTGTGCACAGAGAGACCGGTGTTTCTGTCTCTGACTTCTCCCAATTATTTTCAATAACCACGACACGGACACAAGGAACAGGGCGGACAGTGCGAGAGATAGAGAGCAGTCGGGGAACGTTGAGTAATCTTCTCACGTTTCGGACGGGCTGCACCGATGCCGGAAATAAATGACTGCGCGACACGATGTAACCGCGGCCATTGTTTCCGCTGGAACACCGGCGACCAAATGGGCTAGCTAGAGCGGTTCCCGGGTTTGTCGGACGCCGGTGAATGGAACGATAAACAGGGAGATGGGTAGTTGGCTGGCGAACACTTGAGGACTTTGGATTCCGTTGATCCGCCGTTTGCGATCTACACCCTGTCCTCTGATATTGCACCAAACTCATCAACGCGCTGCGATAAATTTCGATCACGGAATCCTAATTGTCTGCTACGTGCTACTTCATTTTAATCTAAAAATTGGGTCTTGGAAATTTAGGAAGTTTAGGATTTGAAAAATTCTGAAATTCTAAAGACCTGGCAAATTTGAAAATTTAAGAATTTAGAACTTAGCAATTTGAGAATTAGAAATCTTACAAATTTTCTAACTTAAAATACAGAAATTAAAAACTGAGAAAATTGAACAATGAGTAATTGCTCAGTAGGTTCGTCAACCGCGTTGAATTCATCGGATTATTCGTTATCCCAGGGTCGGTGAAAAGGGATTCGTCAGAATTAACGTTCCGTCGCGTGAAATTGTCCGCGACGGATGTTTCCGACAAACAAACGCTTTGAATCCGGTCGAGGTCGAGGAGTCGAGCGGAAGAAATCAAAAGCGGATACCAGAATCAAGAGATAAATGGATAAACGGAGGAGCAGGCTGTGCAAAGGCGCGGCGAAGAGAAAAGCGAGGTACACGGGACGATTTTGCTACGTCAAAGGCTGGGAACGTTTCAATGGAGACGAAGCGAAGAATAGCGACTAGAAGCGGAGAAACGACGCGCGTCCTTTTCCCTCGTCGCGTTTTAACGTCGACGTTTCTCGCGGGACGAATTCGCGAAGCACAATAACGTTTCTCTATGTTCTTGTAACTATTGAATCTCGCAACGTTTAATTGACGCAAAATCGTTTTTTGCGAATCTGTTCGTATGACTGCTCCATGTTATCGCAATTATTTAATAAATAAGTCATTTAATAAACAATCAAGAGATCACAGTTCTGTAATAATCTGCAGAAAGTCTATAATCCAGCAATTATCGTTGACTATTAAATACGTGTACAACGTACCATGACACATAATTGATAATGGCACAAATGTCCATCGAGAAATCTATTTGAACGTTTATCGATTTGTCCAGGAAAGCAGGTCGAAGTCTGACCATTAAAATCCGAATAGAAGCTCGATAGAAAAACACTTATCGGCCACTCGACTACTAGACGTTCAGAACGAGCCAAAGAAGGCGGGAAACCGTTCCTATCCACGTTATATTTTATTCGGCGTTCGATAAAGGTCCATCAAGCTCGTCGCTCTCCGAGACCTTCGAGACGGACGATTTCTAGCGATTCAATCGGCCAATCGAGTTCGACGAACGAGTAACTTGGGAATCTAACGTTCATTCCATTCCGAGATTGCTTTCGACCAACGGAGAAACGCGCGATTGTTAAACTCTATTAAGCTACATAATGGTTCCCTAAATTTAATTGCACTGTAATCTATAAGTATACTATTTAAATATTTATATTTTGTGGTTGAACAATTTTCCTATCGAACATGTTTGTCATAAAATTTTTATGGACGGTAACTCGAAGATTATGAACTTATCAGATCAGTCAAGATATCAAATTCGTTTAAAAAGGTTCAGATTCTTTTGAGGGATGAGGTGCACCCGATGACTATAAATTCGAATAAAAAAAGCAGCGAAACAAATCGTTGATCGTTGGAAATGAAAAAGGAAGGGTGAGCGGATAGAAAATGGTATCTATTTGTCAGCGTAATGAATGCACGGGGAGGTCTGACCAGATACGAGACTCTTCCACTAGCGAGCGACCAACCGAGCGCGGCTTTATTCCATTTACGGACGGCCGGACAGATACGATCCCATTCTCCTTAAAACGATTCCAGATAATGTGATTTCGTGGTGTGCACACTGCGACAGAGACGGCAACAGAGGTGAGGGTTCTGACCAAACACGAATTTATTCTACTCGCAGAATACCTCTCTGCCAGTGGTTCTACCTTATTTGCAGAATGTAATCAAACGCGGCCAGACGTCTCGTATCAAACGTACATCTTCTATCATTACGAGAAGCTTACCTATTCATCGTGATGAGAACAAACGCAAATTGCGAAGCGGCAATTTCGAGAGAGTACTTTCGCTCGGAAGGTCACGATTCTATTCGAAATAGGTTCTTAACAAAATTTTGTAGTGTCACACGTGTGCTGTACATGGCGAAAGAGATAGTAGTTGCGATTGACAGTAGACGATTGATTAACTTGTTCTTAACTTGAAACTGACACAATTATTTAACCTGTTTACAGAAATTTCTTGATAACTTTCGTAATATAAAATAAGAACCTGGGATGCATCAGCTTGACGAGTAAATCTAGTGTTAATAGTAGGGAAATAACTCGGAAAGTATTCGTGAAACTTGAAGTAGAAAGTTTGTGAGTTCGGTGAATTCTGTGACCATACGTACAAAGAGTATCGTGTAATTCAAATTCCCGAGTATTTCGCGATACATTGAGCAGATTTGTAACGCTCGAACGGCGCTGTCGAAAGTGTTAGAATTCGAAAGACGAATATCTTGGAAAAGTTTATCGACGCTTTAAAGGTATCAAGCAATTCGGAAGTTAACGGTTTCCGGCAGTTCGATTCCGAAACACGCAATAAACCTTCCCGACGATTTATCCGCGTCCGTTTAATTTCCCGAACGGTGTAAAGGGAGGAAAAACAAGGGAGGAACGTGCCGCGCGACGTCCTCCGCGATCGAATCTCGGCTTACCGAACTCGTTGCCCGATAATTCGCCCCTTCCGCTTAATTTGCCGGCGACTTATTGGCCTCTGCAAAAAGCTGTTCCACGCTGCGAACCAACTATCTCGCTTAGCTCTTTCTCCCTCGGTCTGGCTTGCTTCGTTTAATAGGATTCAACCACGGCGATACGTACAGCGGAATTATTCCGGTCGGTCGAGTTTATCAGACGGCGAAGACGAAATCCGATTGGGGGGACGGGAGTCGAGGCGCATCTATTTCCGCTAGGCGAACCGAAATTTCAAAACCGATCTGCAATTTTCACCGTCGGCTGCACCGCGATAAGTATCGAGCTTAAATATTCTTGAAACTACCCGGAAATCCTCCACAATATTTACGAAATTTTATCAAGGGAAATTCGTAAATTCTAGAATGCGTAAATTCGTGCAACGAAGGGTTAACGGAATCGCCGATTTCTCGCAAAACTTGAATACTAACAAGCCATAAAACATTCCCCTCGATTCACAAAGCTCGTAATTTCTTATTCACGGCATTTGCACGCACAGCCGGAAAGAGAAAGCAAGGGACGCGTTATTGCGGAAAGAAAGGAGTTCGAAGCGGCGCCGATAGATTTGCGGTTTTCTCTGCGGAACATTCAAAGGAACCGGCATTGACTGACGTTCGTTCTTCGATCGGGCATGGCGGCTAAACAAAAACGGCGCAAGAATACCTTTCCCCGTTGGTCGGCGTTTTTTTTATTGCTCGACTTCCGCCGCATTCACGTCCACGTGAATAAGTAAACTTCCTCTGCCAACGCTCTTTTTGTTTCTCTCCCTCGATCGAATATTAATTCCTTGCCGAGTTCGAATTAACGCCAGGAACAAGTCTGATCCTTTACCTTTCGAAAGTCCCTTTTTTTTCATATAATTCAATTGGATTAATTGCCTCGAAATTGGCGGTACACTTTAATTAACATAATCGATCGATTGTTTATGACGGAAGACGTTTGGTTTTGTACTTGTGTGAAAGTTAGAACCGCACATTTAGCAAGTTGAACGTCTCTTTTTTGCCTGAACGAGTATCGCCGTGGAAATGTGTTCGGTCCGATTGAATCTGAGTCGCGGATCAAAGGCAGAAAGTGTGGCACGTTTTCATTCGTTTGCCAGTGTCAAACGAACCGCGTATAATCCAGTGGACGGGCGTTTCGAGCGAAATAACAGCAAGCGATTCGACAATTCCAACCGAAAACCGAAGTTTTAACTCGACAGCGCAAATATTTTCGCTTTCCGTTTTCGAAAATATGTCTGGGAATTGTTTGAAATTTATTTAGTTAAGCGTAAGGAATGTATTTTGCTGTTAGATGGGAAAGAAGAGATAAAATGGAGGCGCGTGCTATTTGCGGCTACGTTAAATCATTGTGCGATCCCCAGGGAAGATTTTCGAGGGGAAGCTCCATGGATTCACGCAGCGATTTAAAATTAATTCGCCGCGATGCGATTGCGCGTGACAACGGGAAGATTAATCGATCCTGGAATACTTGAAGTAGAATTGGAAAGTAAATGTGAAACGGTATCGTAAATTTATACGGTAGAGGAAAAAATATATTGTGTATCGGTCATATTTTACCTGTAATTGCATGTACATTTTCTGCCGTTTGACTTTTATGCAAATATATCGATTCTAAATTGTACTGTTATATTGTCTGAAACATTGATTGAGAGTTACGGATACCCTGTACAAATTATTAACGCGTCTAACAAAACGCTGCGAAATAATTAATTAGTATCGACAGAGCGTCAAAATTGTAACTATCTAGTCAACTCGCACGATTCGTATCGGTGTTAACAATATTTCGATTGAAATTAAATTCTGTACGTCAACGATCGAACATATTCTGAAAACTTGTTCCATTATGCTCGAGGTTACAGGAATTCGATTCAATTAAACATCGGGTCGCATAAATTCCTGCGTAAAAACATCGGCCGAAGCAGATCGAGAATCGAGATTCGACGGTGTAACGACTAATTAACTAAATGCACGGGGACAGCTCATTATCGCTCGTTTAATAAAGTCCACCGCGTAACTTTGTCGCTTTTGTTCTCCGTCTATTGTTCCGTCGCTTCCCTTCCCACTCGCGCGATTTCAATTTCTCTCGTTCTATCGTCCCGCTGAATTTACCGTGGGATCCATGGATCCTTAAACCCTCCGGCAAGAAACGATCAAGGGAACATCGGTTCGCATGAATCGGCGAATTAATTTACTCCCGGGACTCGATCATCGACGATCGTTCACAAAGAAGGCAGTTTAACGAGATCAACGACGAATTTGTAATCGTTCCCGCGTGAAATCTGTTCGATTGTTCTTGCGGTAACCACCTGTAGGGATTTGTAGCGTGGGAATGCAACGCGTAGGGATTTAGCGCTGGGAAATACGCTACATGGGAATCTCTTGCGTTTCAAATTCAACGCGTAAAGATTGCTTTGCGAGCCGGCGGAGAATCGATGCATAAAAGATGTAACGCTGAAAATTCAATGCGTAGAATTCCACTGTGCCATAAACCAACGGGTAGATATCTGACGCACCGTAACCTAACGTGTAGACATCCAACGCGCTGTAACCTAGCGTGTAGACATCCGACGCGCCATAACCTAACGTGTAGATATCCAACGCACAGATATCCAGCGCAGCAATTAAACGCGTAAAACCTAACACGCGGTTACGAACTGCATTCTAAAAATTACTTAAACGGTACTCTCCAAATTGAACAACTTTCACCATAACTTGCTATTAGCGCAAAATCCTATTTCAAGTTCGTAAATTTCTATCGAAAAGAGCGGCCATCATACATCGTTGCAAAACGAACAAACTTATGGGTCTAAGCAAATTTACGAGCGGAATAGTCTCAGTTTGACCCAGTTGCGGTTCTCGCTCGTGTTTTCGCAAATTCGGCGACACGTTCGAAAAGAGATCAACCGAAGAACCACCTGTTCCTCCAAAAAACCCGTAGCTCACGATGCAATTTAACGCGATTACAGGTTCCTTGAATTCGTAAAATGCATAACTCCTGAGAAATCTCCAACCGAGATCGACTTCATATTAGAATGAAATTAAGTGAAACTCTATTATTATCGTTAAATTTTAATAAAACTGCGCCACGTTAATAGAATTATTCTTCCCCGCAATAACGGGGGAAAAACGAATGAAAACAACGATTATCTCTTCCCCCGGGAGCTTTTATCAAGTGTTATGTGCTATTTAAGCGACTCCTGAGGACTCGTCGCACACACTCCCGTTTCGGCCTTTGTTTCCGGACCGTTTGTCTTCCGGCTCATTCCCGTTGCCGCGACTAACGCTCAGCTAACTCTAAGTAATGGCTCGACGGTGTGTTAATCGCGGCGCGCGTAACTTAATTAGTCGAAACTTGTAATCGCGGCGCAACGTCGGCGTAGATAAAAAGGGATGGCCCACGCGGACGGACGTGGAATTCAGACGACGAGGCATCCCCTGGCGGCCGAGTAACTAGCCAATTTCGTCGACTTTGCCGAGACTGGATCTCCAGCTGTTTTTGTGTTTCGCTCTGATAACATCCGAAACACCTTGTGATGTTGGAACGTTTGCAGAATTAAATCGTTAAAAAGGAAAATATTCTTTTACCTAGCAGCTTCTTAATTTACATAATAGATAAAGAAAGGAGTACTTGATAAAATATATATATTCAAGCAATCTATTTATTTGAATTATTTATAAGATCCAAGAAAAAAGTCAAACTAGTCTCAACATAGATGCAGGCTTAATAACATGCAACAAACGAAGTCTACGTATGTATAAAATTGATCCACAGCCCTGAGGTAAAAACTCCCCTAAAATATGTTCGAAGAATTTCAATATTCAGAAATCGAACCGTTCTCCCTCCACCATTTCGTGTTCCCATTACCCCTTTTAGTTCGACATCCCCGCTCGTTCCAGCTCCTACATCTTGGGACTCTTTTTTCGTGGCTAGCACTTTCTTCGGCTTCGCTCCAAATCCAGCGACGTCATTCTTCCTCTGGTTTTTTCTTCTCCGCCATGGAAAGGTTCTAATTAATCAGCGGGCTTTCGTCGCCCTGGATCCTCGAGCAAATTCACCGGAGTGGTTCAACCTGACAGAGGGTTAAGGGTCGGGGAAGATCGCTTTGCGGTTGAAAGGTGAAGATCGACGCGGATGCACTCGATATTCCGTACCACGTCCCATCCTCCTGAAGGGAAGTGGCCCTGTTTCGTTCTGACCTGATTTTCACTGGAGAATCGAGCATGTTCGAACTGGATTCAAACAGACTTCCTCCCAGAAACTACGTGAATCGCGTTAGGAATGTGCCTTGAAACGTCGGTTAATTGTATCGGGAGTTAGGCTGATAGGTGAATCGATGCTCGAGAAAATTAAACGTTCTCGAACCTTGTAATTATTTTCAAGTTTATTTCAACTTTTATTGTAACAAGTGTAAGAGTTCATTAAGAAATAAAAAACCATCAGCTACAAATAATTATACCACGACTTAGACCTTTGAATTTAGCAAAAAGTCGAGACGCAACGATTTCCGTAAGAGAACTCGTGTTTTGCCGTGGAGGTGCGAGGTAAAAGCGAAAACATAATAATTATGTTTCCTAACAAGTAGAAGAAGAGAGGAACGAGGAATTACATTATAAACAGCGTGAACGCGAAACAGAAACGTTTCGTTCTGGGTGGAAATTCAGCTCGGTCCGTCACGGTCTGATTCTTCGAATTAAACGGGGAATTATTAACACCGTGACGCGATATTATTTTCACGGGAAAACCGTCTTGTTGTTGGCGTGATGTTTTCGTAGGACCTTTGAATTTCGAATTCGGTGCTGTTGCGTTCCCGTCGTCGAGCACCTCTTCCGAGGATACACCGTAATATTACAAAATAATTACGAGCCGTACTCCCGCTTGTTCAAACCTAGCAACGTGCCAACCGTGTTTATACGCGTTTATTACTCTGGTTTGTTAACGTCGGACGTAAAAGAGCCTTATCCTCTCTGTTGTTTCTGTGTCCTTAACACTCCTGCCTGAAGTACAATGTAACACGTAATTTTGTCGTTCAAATGCGCTTGCCTGAGTTACATAATTTTATCGATTTTATGGACGATGAAACCGTGTGTCAGGCTCGTTTGCATCTAAGAGTCATGTTTAAGGAGAAAGCACTATAATGCACGAAACGTCTAAAGGACATTGTCCGTACACCATTAAGGATCGAGATGATCTATCGATGTCTCTAGGAGATAATCGGGCCGTTATCCAGTTGGCTTCGAGTTAGATGCCGAGGCAGCAGTTATGGTTAGCTCAAAGGGTCCCCGAGAAACCTCGAAATGAACACCGTCCCGAGAAAACTAGAAAGCAGTGTTCCCAAAACGTTCGGCCCTCAAGGGCCGCGAGAGTAGTTTCCATCTTGGTCGAGTTTCGCCAGCTAATTCCCGAACTTCCGAAGTCTGGCTCGCTGTGTGTCAATGCGGCGAGCCGTGTCAAAGCGACGGAAAATTGACCGTGAATAATTAACTAACTTTCCCAACGTCTCTTCGTTTCGAGTCTCCCTACGCTCTCCTCTTTCCGTTGTATCGTACCGCACTCTCCTGCCTTTCGCGTTTGCAGTCGTATCATCGGGTTACTTACAAAGGAACAACGTTTTTTTTTACAATTAGCTACTTATTAAACGACGCGTCGTTTGGCAAAGAGGAGTGGCAGAAAAGCATCCCGCGAAATGAAATTCCGCCTCTTAATTTTGCTCGGCATCCGCGACCGAGTGGTCTCGCTGTTGATTATTTACGTCCAACCAGCGGGGATTTACTGGAACCCTCTCTTTTTATTCGCGGCTGCTGAAAGCTTTCAAACGCGCTGAAAAAACGGAACAGGGAAATTAAAAGTAACGAAACAAGTATCGATTGCTGGCATAGCGATACAAGCGGAATTCCGGTTAAATTCCGTGATTTTCGGTTAGATTGTATCATTTGAGGAAAAGTTCGTGGTATATAGGAAGGAGTATTGGTACGTAGAAATTTGGTTGAAGAGATTCGACGCGTAGGAGTTCGGCGCGAAGAAATTCGATGCGTAGGAAGACGATTTATAGGAATTCGATCAGTGGGATTGGATGAATAGGATTCAGTCTACTGGAATTTGAAGAGTTTGAAATTCGATCCATAGGAACTCGTTTAAAATTTGATCCACAGGAATTCGACACATTTGAAATTTGATCCATAAGAATTTGACACGTTTGAAATTCGATCCACAGGAATGCTACGCGTATAAATTCGATCCGAATTCAATCCACAGGAATTCAACACGAACTCAGCGTGAAGGAATTCACGGTATGAGAATGCAACTCTTCCCTCTCAAAATTCACCCCCATAATTAACATAAAAGCCCCATTCCTAATAAACTAATCCACCTTCCATCTTCAAGTACCAAGTGCAATAGAGTTAGGGGTGGTTAAACCGCATCGTCAAATTCAGTCGGTAACAATAAATGTTATCGCCACTCAGAGCGAGGGTGCAGCTGCAGAAACCAGCTGTTTCGGTTCGCGACGATAAACAGTGCGATTCCTTTCAACCCTCGAAAGAAGGGGGACGCGGTATCCTAGTGAATTTATTCCGGATTGCGTTGGCAGCTAGAACTCTTAACAAAATAATGCTCTTAAGCCCCCCTAGGGGTAACAAATTCTCGAGGGTAACAGCGTGGCTGCCGTTGTTGGGGATGATACGTGGTGAATTGGTGTCGTGAAAGACGGGCTAGCCACCCTTACCGAAGGGGTGGCAACGTCTCCACCAATACCAGCGGCGGCTGCATTTAAAAGTATAATTTTAAAATGGCGCCAGAGAACACACGAAGTGGCTCATAAGCATAATTTATGCGCTCGTTTCACCCTGTTCCGCCCTTCCTCTCTCTTTCTGTCCCTGTTTATCCTGGACAGCTTTTAATAAAGGTTTTTCACGGAGACGAGTCATTGGGGTGGTTTTTTTTCTCTTCTATTCCTTAACGTAATCTTTGGGCGTCTCTTCCAGAACGATTACAGGTTTTAAAAATTGACTATCAACGTTTTTGGATAATTTGAAGGTTTAAGCACGTAACACTTCTTTCTTCCATTTACCGCTCCGTGGAAAATCCACGATGACAATGTAGAAAAAGTACATGCACCTTTCCTTTCTCGGTGCAGACAATGGCCAGTACACAAGAAACGTTTTAAACTCTCCTTTCTTGCTCGATTAAAATACCACAGGAGGAAAAAACCAGCAGCCGCATTACGCGTAACGCCACTTTCGAGCGTTTCAACAAATTCACGGTGATCCGCTTAAATTTTCCACTTGGTAGCTTATGCGACCCATAAACAGCGTGGTAAACGTTTCAGAAACTCCACCTTGAATCCGATGTTCTTTGTCTGAATAACGTTGCCTCCGAGCTGACGTTTTCGGAACTTTCGAAAAACCACCCACGACCCTGCTTCCACAATCTCGATTCGCGATTTACACCGACGAAAATTCACGTCGTTCGAGGCGTCCGAGCGTGTAAAAGAAGACGAAGATCTCCTTCTAATCGGTTCGAAGGTGAATAGATTTTTAAGTCGCGAAACGACCGGTAAAAGTTTCGCAAGAAAGGGACGGTTTAGTGGACGGGGGGTGGTTTTATGGGTCGTGGAAAGAAATAGGGGTAGAACGCGGTAGAAGAAGTATGTGATCCACGATAATGGCCAAACGCCTCCGAGTTCTTTGAAAAACTTTCGACTACGAAGGTGAGTCTCTCTGTTTCTCTTGACCCCATTCGTCCACGATCTCTCGTTTTTCCAACCGTCTCTCTTCGATCTACTTATGGTTCGTCGGTCTATCGCTTTTTACTATCGCCGTTATTCGGAGGCTTAACGGCTTTCCTATCGCCGAGGACTCCCGGCACTTCGAGAAGGTTATCCACATTTTATCTCGCCGCCAAATTAGCTGCTTCCTACCCTTCGACGCGGAGTGTACCTTTCTCCACTTAATTGGTTTCAAATAAATCCGATGTATGCTGGACTTACATATGTACAGGTATTTTGATATACAAACAGGAATAATTGGAAGGAACACACTGTTGATCGTCGTGCAATGCAAAACTTCCAATAAATTTCATAATAAGTATATCCATGGTGTGACTACTTCATCCCCTTCACCTACAATTTTCTTAACAATTGCATCCACAGCTAGCTAATTATACCGACATCTTAAAAGCAGCTGAAGGAAGTTAAAATGTTAAGTACACTATTCAGCAAACTTTGAATTCTAATCAAAATTGAACATGAAGTTGCAGTGAAAATACGAGTCGACACATTCGAGCTACAGTGTGCATCACGAGTGTGTAGAATAAGGGGTTAATAGATATGAAATTCGCTATGGTCATATAGAAGTTATATTTTCATCGCGCTTTGTCGTATAATCCACCTCCTCGCAATTTGAAAATCCCACACGGTGGACGATTTCCTGGAGCATCTTCCGCAGCAACAAGTCTTTCTTTTTCTCGCGCTATTCTGCGAGACCCCCTAAACCAAGCGAAGCTTCTCCCCGGTTCGTTGTTCCCTCTCAATCTTCCTCGGTCGTCGCTTCCACCACCTTCCCCGCCCACCAATTGTTTCTTTTCCTCCCGAAGGCTTAACGGCTCTTTTATCGTCGGCCTTTCTTCGCCGCGTTGGGTGCAACCGTTATAAAAGCTCGGTTGCAATGTAAGAAACGCGCGCGATCTCCGCGCGTTCCCGGACGGAACAATGGAAAATGGAGCCAGCCAACAATCCACCCACCCTTTCTCGCGGTCCTCTCTTATATTGCTGCAGATAGCGACGGTAGATTCTTCGTTCAGATTATTGTAAACATCCTGCGTGGTCGTCGCTTCGTTCGCTATTGTCGCCACGGAAAATCAAGCAGGAGATCGAATCACCTGGGATTACTAAACGTGCACCTGCTGTCAACGATTTCTAAACGATCACTATTTTTAAACGCTGATATTTTCTACATAGGAGATGCAGTCTGGTGAGAAGTTATACGTTGGGGAATTTTATACGCTCGTATAACTTTCAGACAACATACTAAATTTTTGTAGCTAATAGAAAATTCTCCAATCGGAAACTTCTTATAGTAATTTATTGGCACTATAATCGATGTAGAAGTAGAACCTGGAGGGCACTTAACCATTTGTTTTCGTAAACGTAGAAAGTTCGATTTATAGTGGCTATTGGTTTTGCAATATTTTCTTACTTGAAATTACCGTAATATTTTATTAACACCTTCACTGTTTTACTGTAAAATGCATGTACGACGAGTGAAATGACAAGCAGAAATCGTTGATCGATTCTATTTATACAACGGCAACGTGAACGTTAAACGTATTCTACGATCGAATGATTCTTCAGGAATATACCGCAACAGCGGTTCCGATTTCTCGGATAAAAGTTGCGGAAAACAAGCCAGCGATCTCCTAAGTTCGCGGGAATTTCTGGAACACGAATGCAACCCATTCGATAACTTTCCAACTTCTCTAATATCCAGGGAACATTCAAAGAAGGCTATAGCCGTGTGTTCCAGAGAGAGAGAGAGAGACTCTGTCTAAAGAAAGAGTTTTTACGTTCGAATAGAACGGGCAGCCATTTAACGTTCTACCATCGAACGAAAAGTTACTTGTTCTTGTATACTCGGCAGCGTAGACTTTCAGACAGAAACGCTTTCAAATTTGTTCTCTTCTTAAATTCTCAAATTTCCTTAAATCCCAAATTCCCGAATAAACTTGTTAAATCTTGGAGTTGGTAAATTGAAGAAATATCAGATCTGCGATTGGTAAAATGTAGAAATACGAAGAGCTTTCCCGGAATGCTTACGTCGTAGAATAATTTTGTAGCGTGCGTCTCGACGCGTGACAAAAACACGAGCGTTTACACAAAGCCTCGAAGCGCTTTCAGCAGGTTGAACAGTTGCTCAGGGTGAAAAGATGTCGGCAACGAAAGACGGGTGCACAAACGAGGCTCGTCAGCGAGTCGATTCACGGGTCACGCCTCGGTCGTTCCCTCCAATCAGCCTGTTCGCGATTAAATCAGCGCCGAGCGGAGGCGTCCCACGCGGGACTAACGAAGAATAAACGACGAGGCTCGAAGGAACGGGAGCAATTTAGCATAGCGTCGAACAGACGGAGAAAACGAGAGGGATCTTTAATCGAGTCCCTCGCCTGCGTCGATGAAATTATTCTCCGTGGGCCGTGGGATGGATAAAGAACCGTACGCGGCCATTTTCTGGCTCTGTGAACCGCAGGAAAAAAGTCCACGTACGCGGTCCGGCCCGTCACGCTCGGTTCGGCGAAACCGAAACCGGAACCTATTTCCAGAATTACATCCGCAACCGTTTCCCGTTTCCACCGCTGCCTCACCGCCTTATTTATGTTCGAGCTTTTCGACCCTTCTCCACTTTCTTTCTGTCAATCGATACTACAAACGATACTACTCTTCGGAGGATGTCCTTGAATGGACACGAAGGCTTGGAGGATTTGCAGGAAGATCGTGTAAATCCAACACGAATTTGTACGAGTCTCCAATTTCTAACTTTCCAAAGTTCGAAATTTTTTAATTGCCTGATGACTTCAATTTTTTACATCCTTGACATCGACTCCTCCATTTACGAAAACTTGCCATACAAGTTTCCTTTTCAAGTTCCCTACATTAATTTGCCTAATTTCCGTGGAGTTCCCCGCGACAGAAATGCAAACAACAGTGATTAAAACATCAAAGAGCACTCCTAATATTTGAAAATTATTCCAACTGCAGCGAAGTATTCGTACAATAATGTTTCAGCGGGTTCCACTTTCCCTTTGTCGGGCTTTTTGAAATGCTTCATACGATCGTAATTAAAGGCAGCGTAATGTCCCGCAGGATGAGCCCGGCTTACAAAAATATCATATGCGTCCGCTTTTATCTTCCGTCACAAACATTAACCTTTCACGTATCTTCGCGAACTTCCAGGAAATTCTGCTTTTCGAAAAGATGGCTGCGAAAGGGATACGTCGATAAATTCTTTCTCTCGAACACCCTTTACCCGATCCATCTTTCATCCCGTCTCTCTATTTTCTCCGCTTGAAATTTGCATGCATTCTACCTTTCGATCCTTCCTCTGCTTGAATATGGATCCTCGTGACGTATGCTATCTATGATTCAATTGTGCCTCCGTAATTCGAGCTTTCTTACGTCGGAGCACTTAAGCGAATGAAAAAACTTGCCAAACTGAGATCCTCTTCTCTTTTTCTCAATTAAGACCAGAAATAAGGTTGTCCGTGATACCAGAGCGCGCTATAATGCGAGGATAATGCTCGCCGTGAATCAGGTTCTCCGTTTCATAGCGGAATTCGACGCGTTTCTGGAATTCCAACATAATTGTAGAAATGAGAAACTGCATTTTCACTCGCTTATTCGCTTGCAGGCTTCATTAATGCTGTTTCAACAACTTCACGGTCAATGCTGGGTTATGGGATTCGAGTAACAGATCGTGTTGCAACAGTTAATCACAATTTATTTATAATTCGTCTTCAAGGATGATGATGAATATTTCAAACTCGCTTTTAATCTTTTGTAATTTGTGTACGAATGCGAGATTGAAACTAATGCGAAGTTCTGTGCACGACGATGAGGACAGGTCGTGATATCGTGGGATGAAAATATAACTCGTTAAAGACACAACGTGTGACGATACCATGTGTGGTAGTAGTCATCTGCTAGTACAATGTGTAGGACTAGTAAGGTTTAGGTTCAGTAACTTGTGGGTTCAATAACACGTGATAATTTTAACACGTGAAGAAGTAACGCGAGGTAGCACAATTACCAACGTACGATAATAACACATGTGGGACTACAAACATATGGTAACAACGTATAGTAACACGAATTACTACCGCAGCTTGTAATAATAGGAGCACAATTCCACGCAACCATACATCCTTTCATCGACGGTGCTCTTAATCTAACCGAACGGAGAAATAATTTCTCGTGTTCGAAATAAAAACCGAATGAAAGGTTCGACGAAAACCGTCCGACAGTGGAAACGAAAACGCATCGTAAGCGGTTACCGTGGAATTATCCTTATTTTTCGCAGAACCAGCAGAGGAAAAACATTTTTCTGGATTTGGAAAAAAGAGAATTAATATGAAAACCGCAGGGATGCAACGCGTTCGCCGCGAAACGGTCCCGCTTGTGTGCAATAATCCGCTCTAGCCAGCTTGTTTTTTCTCTCTCTTTCTCTCTGCACCCCTTTCCCTCATCGCGACCCCTACGAGCGAATTCAATCGAATTCGATGGATCGACGTTTCCCGTTCCAACGATTTTTCCGAATTTTCACTGGCAATTTCGACCATGGCCGCCTCTCTTTTGTCCTGTCCTCGCACAAAGTGTGAATTCGGGTCGATGCTTATGCGACCAACCCCCTCTGGCGCTCGATAATCGATAAAGCATCGGTTTTTTTTTCAGATAAGACGAATGAAACGGTGATGAAAGTCCGTTTATCGTGAACGATTTGCTGCTGATAATTAGATGGAGAGATTCGTCAATTTTCTCGAATGAATTCGTGAATTTGGATAATCATCGATCGCTGCTGCTCAATTCACTTTCGATCGTTTATTCGATAGCGAGTTAATATCGAGGCAATATTAAAACAGTCATCGTTGCATCGGCGAAACGGTTATCGCTTTGACGGTGTTTCCTTTACAAGCTTTTATGCTGCAATTTGTTAGCTACAGTTTGAAAATTTAGTGCCTCCACTTAATTATTAAATTACGTAAAAGCACTGATCGCCGATTAAGTCGTAATAAAATGTATGAAAGCAGTTATTTGCACTTAAAATTTGTTAATATTAAATGTTTCTCGCGTACGAAGCCATAATCGGCCTCGATAATTTGGTATCCAACGAGTTGTTCAACGAATTAGGCGAGGAAACGCCGCGAGTAACGAACGAATAATTCGCTTAATTGACTTCCGGTGCTCGATTCTCGTTCGCGCTAATTAATTATTAACCGGTAGACTTTAAACGAGACGCATCGGTTAGCTCGTAGCAAAAACCCGTGGCCGGTTCGGTTATCGAAACAGAATATAAAACGAATTATTCCGTGTCGATTAGCTCGCGATCAGCAATTTGGAAACGGGACAAAAGCGTTTCGACGGTGTCGTCGTCAGCGAAACTTTCGGTTCGATGCGGAACGATTAGATCGCTCCGACGAATTTGCTCCGTGTTTCTCCTACCTTTCCGTCTTTTTTTTGTTAATCGCTTCTCCGCGCTGACAAAATGAAACGTTGGTTGTTCCGAATGAAAACGGTCGAAGGTACACTGTTCCACGAGCATCGTTACGGAACAAATAGAAACGAGCTTTGCTCAACACTTCTCGTCGACGTCTGCTCGAATTCGAATCAGGGAACACTGAAAGCAACCGCGAAGCGCGCGGCTGGTAAACAAACGTCGCTCGTTTCGCGAGGGGATCGAACGGCTGATACTTCGTTCGAGATGTCGAACGTGTTTTGCTCGAAACGTGTTGTTTAGCTGTGCGAAGGGAAATTACGTCGGCGAGGGCACTCGCGGGCACGGAGAGTAGGTTGTCGAGTCTGTGATGGGCAGATCAAGTACCCTAACAGGCACTCGAGATACGTGTGAGGTCAAAAGAGCTGTGGGATAAAGAACGCTGCGATATTTCAGGCTTAGAAATTTGAACTCTTTTTTAATAAAAAAAAATTATACCTATCATGCATTCGCATTTGATAAAAGGACATCGGCAATGAAAATATGTGGTGCACAAAAGTTGTGGATGAAATTTTGCAAATGTATTTGTAACGTCAACAAATCACCCCCGGAAGATTACACGACGCAAGAGACATCCAAACGAGAGTACACACGAATTTATTCGCGTTTCTTCTGTTATCGGTCCTGTACCGTTTCTCCGACTGCATGTTTCGCCCCGTGTATACAAATCGACGGCGGTAAATCATGAGGGGGTGGTTTTGAGCAAAAGCAGTCGACCGGGATCGAGCGGGGAAATCGAGACGGTACAATAAATAAAGGCTTAAGAGGGAAACCGTGCTATATGTGCACCCTAAGTGCAGAGACCACCCTTTTCTTAGATTTGCTGCAAGATTTATACCGCAGGAAGGTAATAAAAGAAAGTGAACAAAATAACGCGAACATCGAATTAACCCCTTTACCTGCAACCTTCTGGTTTTTCCCACTAATTATTGCTGCGATAATAAAAATAAGTTTTATATCCTCGATTATGAAGATTGAAATCCGATCGCGATGAAAAGCTGCGAAATTGACAATCCGAAAAAACTATTCTATCAATTCCGAAGGGTACTATATCGCGGTAACAGAATTGATAGATGATGGGTAAACCTGGAATCGGACGAAAGGGATGAAATAGTTGGCGATTCGATGAATTTCGCCGGCGAGTTGTTTATCGTCGGTGCAGAAACCGTTTAAAAAATTGTCACGTAGAGGTTTTCGGGAGGAGGGCTTTGATTTCCATGGAATTGTTTGCGGACGAATATTCTCGAAAAAGCGTCACGTAGCGTTTGCTTGGTGGCCGGATGAATTTTTGAAAACTGCCGGTAAGGAGAAAACGAGCTCGTCGCCGAAATAAATGTACAAGAAGAGAGAACGAACGGGAACAGGATGTTTACGAGTCAATCGGAACGAGAAGAATCGTGTCGTCGGTTTCTTTTTAACGCACGCGACCGGCATTTCTTTCCGGCCACGATTCCTGATACTTGCGGTGCATCGATATATAACTATCCTCGTGTAACCGTCCGCACGAGTGGACAAGGAAAAGAGCGACCCCAAACCATCGCGACACAGCTGAAATTTCCGGGAAATCGTGACACCAAAGGGTCCTTTAGTTTGTTCGATCGCCACACTGCCACCCTGTTTTTTTTAATCAACGAATTCGTCCACGGAATCGATTTTAACTTCCCTTTGAAACTGAATAGATCTGTTGTTTGACAGTGGCAAAAATTCACGACATTAAGTATTTTGGAATTTAGGTCTTAATTCAATAATCCAACGATTCGGCAATTCGAGAGTGCAAAAATAAAAAAATATCACAATTTCAGTCTCGAACAAACACAGGTCGAGTCAACAAATTTTACGATGCTAATTTTCCCTTCGTTCGAGTGTAATAAAAGGCCGTCTTTTTCCCCTAGACGATATTGAAATTTCAAGGGAATCGGAAGGAACCATGGAAGGTAGTTTCTCCCCTCGATTGGAATAAAATCGTCCACCGGTAGGAGGCGTAACGAACTAATTGACTCTGTTCCTCTCCTTCTTCGCGTTTTTTTTATTCCTTCTCTGCCGGAGAGTAGAACGAGCGAGGGTAACAATTTGCGAGCGATGAATAAAGAAACGGGCGAATTCGCGGCCGTTTCGACCTCCATTACGGTAAAAACTTCGTTCGTGCCTAGGGGATCGTAACGAGCCCTGATTCCGGACTGGTAACGCTGTAAAGGAAACACTTTGGGACCGAGGATGCTCGTTCTCCATCGCTTTTCTACTCATCCTTGGATCCTTCGAACTTCCAACCGCATCGTTATCGCTCTGTTTCTCCTTCGTCGCCTTCCATCACTTTTCTACTATTTTTTAAACATACGATTTCTATGCGGGCTGCGTCGAATACGTTTCAAATCCCACACTCTTTTTACGAACAATAAACTTTTATATATATTCTTGCAGTATCTCTTCGGTTGTAATATAGCAAGGTTTAAATTCTATTCTCGTCACAATTGACATCATGCACACGTTTAAGTGAAAGAAAGAACAATAATATCGATGAAAGATCGAAACATGCGACGCTTTTAATGTAATATAAGAAACGTCATCTTTTTGTAGATCGAGAGTGGTTTTGATATAGCGGAAAGTTAATGCCGGATCGTTGTAGCAATTTATTTTCGGTTCGTGCCCGATATTTTCCGAAGCACAAATGATCGATTGGACAGCTGATCAATTAGAATGCTTCGATGATCCATCACTTTCGAGTGATGAAATTTTACGAGGTATCAGAAAACTTTTTCATTAGAATACTTGTACTCGAAGCCCGTATATAAGCAGCGAAGTTTCCGAGACACCCACGGAATCCTTGATCTCGAGATCACGGATCCGATATAAAGATGAAAGGAATCGAAACGACGAATCACGAGAAGGCAGAGACAAAGGAAGCGTCGATTTTCTTACGGAAATATGTCGGATGAAAGGCAGGAGCGTGTCGCGTTTCGTGGCGTTGATTTACCAATCGGTGGTAAAATTGAAAAGCGTCGATGCGGAAGTTGGTATGCGAAGTGCGGGATGTTCCCTTTGATTCTTTGTTTCTTCCGCAAAATCGAGCGCCAATTGACACGAGTCGAGATCGATGAGAAAAACGGTAAACCAACCCTTACGGATTAACTCGAACAAAGGTTGCGTCCTTGGTCCTTTATTTTTACACATTTTTCAAACAGACGAGAAGTCGATCTTCAACGAAGCGGAATATCTTCAACTCGATACGAAACAAGGTCAATTACCCCGTCTCGTGGGGAGTGCGATTCTTGCTTGTTCATGGAGATTAAGCTGCAAGGGTTGCAATAAGACATCCTTTAAATGAAAATGGCTTTTCGCTCTTCAAGTGGAGCAATTCACGGATCGGAGGAAAAGATACTCGTGTAAATATATAAATGCAAGTGGAATTATTTTATGTCGAGTAAGAACAGGGATCGAACAAGATTGCATCTGGTCAGATAAATAAAACAAACTTTCACATAATGTGAAAGATCAAGTGTCGTGTATGAAGAAAATAATTAAAATAAAGTTAAGTAGTATACACCAACGTATGACGCGACAAGTAGAACGTGGCAGTCAGATAAGTCAGCAAACAATTACCAAAACAAAAGTAATAAATTTAAAATAATGTTTGAGCAAGAAAATGTGTACGAAGCAAGTAGTATGAAAATATGGCGCAAGTGAAATGAGTCCGTGCGTGGTCAGACGGGTAGAGCAATGCAAGCAAGCTGCCACAATGGAAAGGAAGTAGCAATCAATTTCAAGAGATGATGTTTGGTGAAGCAAGAAAATAATTTGAATGAAGTCAAACAAGTAGTATAGAACAGACTATGGCAGGAGAAAGAACACGATTTTCAGAAAAGCAGAATAAAGCAAACTATGGAAGAAAGTAGCAATTAATTTCAAATGGAAACTCTTGTCAAAGCGAGGAAGTAATTTGAATGAAGTCGAAGTAGCTCAGTAACAGAAGAAATAAAATCAGCCATGGTCAGACAGATAAAAATGTATAATGAAAAAGGATAAATTATTTTGAAAAAGGATGAAGGACGAAACGAAGTATCCATTGAAACATAATGGCATAAAATTGACTGGTCAGACAAAATATAATAAGAAAAATTGTCAAAGAAAAAGCACAGGAATTAAAAGGTATTAGCGTCTCTCAAAAATGTTTGCTTTCATTAGCGGATAATTTTCATAAAGCGAAGTAAGTAGTAAAATCCATAATACGGCAGAACGGAAGACCAAAGTCATGCATAATCCGTCAAAGAAACAATTAGCAGAATACCGGCGCAAAAAAGAGATAAAAATTAAAGTGGAATAAAAATGTTGAGGAAAAGTTAAAATTAAAGCGCAGCACGAAGCGTAACATATTGTACGAAGTGAAATAATACTGTTTTATTAAACGACTGAGAAAAATGAGTAAACTACGTAATAACGAAACAGCATCGAAATAAAAAGAAAAGAGGAATGATTTGTGCTGTTTTTAAAGCAAACAAGTAAATGAAAATATGGCGCGAATTCGGATCCACAGAAATAACTAAACTACCGTGACAGGAACAGAAGGGATCAAAGTGCGCTAAGACCGTTTACAAAATTCAGAGAATAATTCGTACAAAGAGATATCGAAAAACCACCGATACCGTAGAATAATCTGAACTGGATTCCCGACAGAGCCGCGTCACGGAAAGAAGACGAGTGCATGACACGGTATTACCTTTGCGCGTCGCATTGGAAAGATGCATTCTGCTTGCATACAAGCTGCACACGGCTTGAATATTCATGTCGAGTCTCGTAGTAGCTGGAAATGTCGATGTGTTCGGAAGTATCGAACAAGCTCGCCCTCAACATCCGTGGAAAAACGTGTAATTGAATGGTTTCGGTGAAATCGTTAGTCCGTTTTCAAAGATCTACTCGAGGACTAGCATTAAGCAGCTACTCTTAACGACAACAAATAGTTCCATGAATGGATAACAAGGTCGCCTGAATATCGACGATGAGGTTCGAAAATAAAGACGAATATCGCTTCGCAAGATTTTGAAGCACGAACTTTTCTTGTTACGATGCTCTGTGGGTATACTTTTGTTGTGTACATTTATTTTACATTTTTGAAATTTCTGAAAGTGACTTAATTTAAGGAGTTGGATATAATAGTCATGATGGAGAACGACGAAAGTCTTAGACCAAGATGTCCTCCAAGATGGCGTCTTATTAGGGAAGTAAAATTAATGAAACGTTGATTCGTTAAATGGCTGAAAGCATCGGTAAATCGGAAAAAGACGAATGCGAGGGCATCGCGATGAAACGTGTTCCTCGGAGGAACGAGGCTCCTCGGATCGAAAGAATCCGATAGGGGGGTAAGAAGAAGAAGAATTCGAGACACGTACGCGCACGGCACGGCACGAAGCACGGGCCGAGGGTTTACAAAACGGTCGAGAGATGAAAGAATCGTTAAAAGGAGACATCGTTGAACCGAAAACGAAATAAAACTTCTCCGACCGAGGACGGATCGAATGTCCGAGGCGACATGCCTCTGAAAATCCTGTGCTTCTCGCAGAAGAACAAAGAGCAAGAAGATGACGAGCAACGATTGAAATACGAGACGAGGAGGCAGGCTGGAAGTCGATGAGGTCTTCGAATTTACTCTCTCTTCGTTTCTGCATCCTTCGTGCTCGAATTTCAAAGCGGATAGGAAGAGGTAAAAAATGAGAGAAAATGAAGGAGAAAAACAATGTATCGAGGAAGGAGAATCCTGAATGGGCCGTGCCTCGAGCAAATCTTCCGCCTGGTCTCCGTTTCCTTTTCGTGGCCGTGTTTGATCCTAGAAGACGCTCCGAGAAAAGCCTTTTTTTTCTACGAGACGAGAGCTTGATCAATCTGGCAGATCAATGTATTTCGTCGGATGATTATTTACTGGGCCGCGTCCGCTAACAGATTTTCTCGTTCCTTTGTTAAATTTTCGATATCGGGGCTGGTTATTAACCTGGATGCTCTAGTTTCTTGTTTCATGCTCCAAGGATCTTGCTGTTTGACCCTATGACTAGTTCGAACCCTCTATTCAGAGGCAAAGAAAACGTATCCTCGAAGAATATTTCAAACAGATTTCTCGTGGTAAGATCGCTTCGATTACACGCTCTAGAGACAAGCAGAAACTTCGGCAGAACCGCGTTAAGGCGATTAATTTGTGCCCGACGATTCGACCGCAAAGCTCTCCTTACGAAGCTCGTTAAACGGTGTAACGGACGGCCGGATAATTCGATCAGGTTAATTTAGAATAAATTGGCCCAAGTTTGTCCACGAATCTACTAACACGACTATAAGAAAGCTTGAAAGGGGCGAGCAGGATACTATTAGCGGGATCAAATCAATTAGGGAAGCTAGCAAATTAGTTTCTTATTACAGCGCCGGATATTCCAATTTCGTAGATAATACTTGTATCATGGTTTTACGATCGCGAATGAATAACTGTCGTCCCTGGGTAAACGAGTCTCGACGAACAGCCAGGATTAACGGTCGCTGCGAAATATTTATGAGTTTATTTTGGCGTCGTTCAACGTGTTTTAAGTATGAAAACAAACACTCTTCCTGAAATACTATGATCTCTTGTCAACCTCGTACATCGTTTAAACTTTCTTCGAATACTCTCATCGTTCGACAACTTTCACAAAAACCTATCAGCTTGTATCTTCAAGATCGAGGACACAATATTTCTTAATATTCTAAAAGATGCAACATAATCATTTGTAAAATATTTAACCGAGCAGAGAATCTTTTAATAATTAATGCTTCAGTACATGTTGTAATCACCGAAGTAAAGGCAAATTTCGAGCTTGAAATTTATTTCGTCGAAGTAGCACTGGAAAGCGTTACTGCACGTTTCACGAGGTCGTTCTTAAAAATCTACGAGCACGAGTACAAATTCAATATTCAAGCACTCAAAGAGTGGCCCGGATATGTTGTTCAAATATCGAAGGATGCGTGGTAGCCTGAAAAAGTTCGCCTATCCGATGCAATCCTTTCTGCGCAGCGACAAGCTGGATCGAATTAGATCTCCTGATGCATTGTTCGAGTTCGTATCGAGGATGGAACCACAGAGATCCTGTCGCGAAGAAACCAAATTGAATTAGATCGCTTCAGTTTGGGATGAAACGCGTTTCGGGAACTTCGTTAAATTAAGAAATTACAGCGAAACTTTTCGGAGGTAGATTAACCCTCGAAGTCGTTACACGATTCAAACTTTGAATTTAACCCCTTTGAAGATTGTAACCTCCGAAATTTATTTACCTTATTTGCAAATTCTGTCAAATCTGTTGGAGACACTCCACATTATTTATTTTACCCCCGACAAGTATACTCGTCCCAAAAGAACGTTCAAGTTTGATTTTCTCTATTTTCAACTCGGCAAACAGAAGCAGCGAAAGAAAGCATCGAAGTCAAAGATAAGAAAAGGCAAACGTATCCCTGAACTGCGAATACGTAAGAATAAGAAAGCGAAATAAGGGTAGCATACACGGCTTCTGAATCCTTTGTTCGAACAATGGGACAAGAAGTGGGTAAACATGGAAGAGAAGAAAGAACGCGTAACCGCAATTACCAGATTAAAGCGATGGTCTCCTCGAAGATCCTCGTTGGATCATTCGGTTGTCTCGATATCTGCTGCTTTCACGAAAGGAACAACGTTTTTGAGTGAAAAACGTCCGAAGACGAGAACAAAACGCCTCGCGTGGCCTGTTTCACCGTCAGCCTGCGCGAGCTCGCGTTTTCATCCGCGGATTTTTCAATCTCGCCTCTTTCACATCCTAATAACCGAAGCTACCGGTGTAAGGAACGAGGGAAAAAGCTGGCTGCAATTAGCAGATTGAAATCAATAAAGTTTGGAGTAAGGATCAAGGATGAAAAGGTATCTCACGAGTTATTTGCCAGTGAATGTCCTTTTGAACGGGAGCAAAAAAAGTGGAGGGAAGTACACAATTAAAAGGCGGAACGAGACTAACGAGATAACCACATAACGTTAGCGTCGAGCTAGTAGAAGTCAATGACGAAATAAATAATAGCGCTGAGTAACTGCAGGAGTTGAAAGTACCAAAGTGTAGCACCAGTAATTTTTAATAATTAGTTACAGAAAACAAACAGTATTGCGGTATTAATATCGTATGTCAACGGTATTAGTGTATCGCTAATATTGTGCTACCTATGTTGTCGTACAGGTACTAATGCTTGATTATATTGATTCAAGAATATTGATGCAACTATTTTATTATTAATACTGTAGGAACGAGGTGCGGGACGGTAGAAAAATAAATTGTTAGTTGGAGTAAAACTAGTGACTATATTTTACTAATGTATAAAATTTTCAAAATCACATTATCGCTGTTTCACTACGCTCGCAATCGCTCTTTCCCCCCCAAAAAAATTGACTTTAACTTTTACACCTTTGACAACGCTCGCAATCCACATTCGCTCTCTCTTTCGCTCGCCGATGTTTCCTTTGTTCGCATTCGCACTATCTCACCGTCGCACACGCACTATCGCACTCGCACTACTTAACGGCAATCGTTCGAACGGCCGTAACGCGGTGCTTTTTCAAGATAATTCAAGTCGATGCATTTCAAAAACAAACTCGATAAAGAGCTACACACTCGCACAGTAATCTCAGCAGCAATTACTTGGTACAATGTGTGACACTGTTGACATAAACTGATGCCATAAAAGGGAACGTAGAGTCTGGTAATTCATCCCCGAAAGGCGCGGTGAGTCCGCGCGGAAAACGTGAGGGAGAAATCCCGTTTACGAGACAGGGGAAATCTGGAGAAACATTATTTACATTCGATCGAGTCGGAAGGCGACAGGGCTGGATTTCAATATCTGGAGAAGTTTCACGGGCGAACGAAGAGTAGGTGTATTCGGGAACGTGTCGAGGACGCGTTTGAACGTCGGGGATAAAGTGAAACTAGTAGGTGTACATTCCGACGCGTATCCGTCGCGATTTGTCCTGCGAACGCCTCCAAGATCTGCCTCGTTTTCCGGGCGAGAGTCGGTGGGCTAGAAAAGCCCTGGATCGGACGTGCATCCGGAAAATTCTGGAGAGATTTCTGCTGCTTCGAGTTGGCGAGGAATGTTACACTTTGGAAATGTTTGATAACGAGCTCTCTCAATTATCTTTGGGAACAAATATAATTTCTTCGGCACGTTTTAAATTTTTACGATAAAAAAAATGAGACACAGCCGGTAGCCCCTTGTGACATAAGTGAAAACGTTTGGAATCTGTTTAACAACAGTAGCGTTGTTCGATCGGTGTTCGAAACGCGGTACATGTTTAACTATGGGCGGCGCACAGTGGACAAAGATATATCGTGTTTGGAGAAGACTTCTGGCACCCAGGGTATCCAAGAACTCCGAACTCGAAACAGAATAGATTCATTCAACCTCGTCCCAGAAAACTACTAACAAAGAGGAGTAAAAATTGCACAATGGAAAAGTTCGGAATCGAGTAGAAGTTGATCGATACAGAAAGCTCGGTCCAGAATCAACGGGATCGAGAAATTGTTCTGGCGAAAGGATCGCGATAAAGGAAGCAGAAATTCCGTGCACCGGTTCGAAGCAATCGAGGGACGACATTAAGCGAAGCGAAAAGAAAATTTCAAGGGAATATTCTCGGGATTGAAAGCGATCGAGATCTTAAGTGCAAATCAAACGTATTGTCCGTAATTCGACGAGCAGCAGAAAGCACGCGATAGAACGATGTAATTAGAAAATTGATGAAATAAAATGGAGGATCCAGGAAGGATCCATCGGGAGAAAAGTGGTCGTAACGAGGCAATTCCATCGGGAACGACGCGAAACGACCCCCATTTCTGGGGAGGATCGCGAGTAATCCTCACCGCATCTGCGGATCCTCCGCGTTTCGAAAACGACGGGATCTATTCGTCCGAAAGCCCGATTCGCGTCCGATGAAAGGTCGTCCCCTCGCAAAGGGCCGTTGCCCTTGCTCCGTCGAGTTTCCCTCCCGGCGCAAGATCACTCGATGATCGATCGAAAGAAACTCGATCACCGTCAACAACTTACCCCCCACTATCAGCAGCAGATGGAACAGAGCACGTCGCACTTTCCCGCACTTCCGTCGAACGTCTTTATCCATGCTGCGAAGGAAAATCCCGATAGTTCTCGATGACGATCCTCGAGGCTCCGCGTGAGGTGTCCCTCGGCGAAATAACTACGCGGTTAACGTCAAACGACGCGGACGGCGCGATCGAATGACATCGGGACCGTGGTCCGCGGTATCGGTCGTTCCCGTTTGCGCGTACGGTCGGGCCGGTTACTGTCAGAAATCGGCGGAAAATCGGGCAGAAAACAACGCGGCAAGGCAGGCCGGCCGAGCGCGCCTCACACGGCACGCAGACGCGACAATTCCTGACTTGCAACTGACGAGAGATGCTGCACGAAGAGTTTGCGCCAGCCTCGCGCTCGCGCACAGAATCCTTACTCCCCTACGTTCCTGGCACCCTCGGTCAGTTAGTCACCCTCTCCCTTTTTCCCCGTGCAACCCTCTTTCTCGCCCTTGACGCCCATTCGCTCCTCTTCTTTCCGCGTAGCCGTTGCTCTTGTGTTCCTCCGTTGTCTTCTTCGTCGATATCAACGCGAGTCCTTCCTCCTGTCCTCGTCGCCCTTCTCTCTCTCCCTCTTTTTATCTTTGTTCTCCCGTTACGCGCCGGTTCCTCTCTTTTCGGCTCGTTTCCGAGCTTCTTCCACGGTCGGTCCTCTCTCCCGTCCAGTCGGTTCGGTACGTTCAACCTCGCGCGCATCCTTTCGTCGGCTGTATCTCAAACGCTAAAGAGTTTCTTGGGAAATTGAATTGAATCCCATCCCTACCGTTGGTCGCGCGTCACCCTTCGCGACCCGTTTCTTATTTCTCTTCGTCCTCGAAACGAACGTCCGCGTTGTTTGGGCCTCCTGTCTCGTCGCGTGTCTCCTCTCGAATCCTTTCCCGCTCCTCGACCACCCTCGATGTCTTCTCCCCTTTTAACCGCCTATCGTCACCTTCGAGTCGCTCCACTACCAACCAACCGATTGTCTCGCCGTTAAGCGGCAATTTATATGTTAACAGGGTCGAATCGGTCGAGAGTCATGCATACGTTTAAGAAAACGGGGTTGCACGCCGAGGAGGAGGCTCGAGGGGGACCGAGCACGATCGCGTGACGATGTTTCACCGACACTTTGCTCGTTAGTCGAGCCAACGATCGAGCCGTTTCGACGATACGGATCTGCCCCTACGGATCAGGTCCAACCACCCTCGTCGCTTATCGGTTACATGTAAATTCCTGCCAACTCGTGTACAAACAGCTTCGGAGGCTGCCTATCGAGATGCGGTCGGATCAAGGTTCTACTCCTGGTTTCCTTACACTGCACTGGGTTCCAATTTTCTTTGGGACTCACAATTTTTATTCGATACAGACGTACATTAAGAAATTAACGTATGACTATATTAATAGCATTTAGTGTTTTCTATCAATTGTTTCGGTAGATTTTTGTTGTGCTGTCTGCTTTATATGGACTTTCGTGGTAGGACTTCTACCTAAAATAACATTTTTTAATTACAGTTATATCACGAACTAAAGCGATCGCAAAGATACTTTCAACAATTTTCAGCAGCGTGAAGTCAACAAAATTGATCAAATTCGAATGAATTTCTACGCTTTGATCCTATAGCAGTCAGGTATTGTTTCGTACGAGCGCAATAAAATAAACGAGCTTTCATAATCATACCGCGCCTTTTGTCCACGAAACATTAAAAATTAAACGTTATTGTTTGGTTACGCGGAAGACGTGCCGTTGGTGACGTCGAACAAAGGGAATAACGATCGAGGGTTTCGTTCGAATCGTAAACGTCGATGGTACGCGTTTATTTGACGTATCGGCGGCGGGAGGGAAACGGAGTAACGAAGCGGCGAGACGAAAGCATGGCCGTGAATTCAATTTTCCTAGATGTCAGCGTGCACGCACACGAACCGCGAAAGTTAAATTACTCCCGTGCTGGATCATGTTGGCCTTGTAGGTAGCGTGCGCGACACGCTCGTGGATCAAAGCGGAATCGACGCGGGGAGACCAAATAGTAGGGGCATTAGCGTGTCTGCACCGTTTCGAATCGTACCTTGACACGTGTCTCCCGTCAACGATGTCACCTCTAACATCCTCCAATTGTCTCCGCAACTTGATCATCTCCACGCGGGTATTTGCTGCCACAATTTATTACATCCCTCGACATACACGTTTTGTAAATCCTCAAGTGCGACCTTGAAGTGGAGCATCTCCTTCAAGTACCAGAAGTATGACTTTAAAGTGCGTAGCACATGGAGTATGACTTTAAACTGCACATCGTACGAAGTATGACTTTAAAGTACACATCGTACGAAGTATGACTTTAAAGTGCATACTGCGAAGTTTTATTTTAAAGTGCATATGGCATGAAGTATGACCTTAAAGTGCATATCGCATGAAGTATGAAATCCATATCGTATGACACGTGACGTTAAAGTGAATATCGCATGAAGTATGAGTAAAATGAATTTTGGATGAAGTCGACTTTAAAGCGCATATCATATGAAGTATAACCTTGAAGTATGATATGAAGCATGACTTCAAAGTATGTACGAGATGAAGTAGAACATTAAGGGATGACATGAAGTATGACCTTTGAGATATATTATGAAGTAGAACATTAAGGGATGACATGAAGTATGACCTTCGAGATATATTATGAAGTATGACCTTTAAGTATGGCACAAAGTATAACTTCAATGTACACATGAGATGAAGTAGAACATTGAGAAATGACATGAAGTATAACCTTGAAGTATGACGGAAAGTACAACTTGAGAGCACACACGAGATAAAGTAGAACATTGAAGTATGACCTGAAATATGACCTTTGGTATATTATGAAGTATGATCTTGAAGCATGACATGAAATATGACCTTTGGTATATTATGAAGTATGATCTTGAAGTATGACGCGAAGTATGAGGTGAAACATGACATTAAAGGATGACATGAAATATGACTTTAAAGTGTACTATGAAGTATAACCTTGAAGTATGACATCAGACAGAATTAATACTTAGTTACACTATCAGTCATTTTAACAGATAACACTATCAGTCATTTTTTAAGACTAAAAAACACTTCTCATCGTAAAAGTCGCTTGAAAACATATAAAACAGTAGCGATTACGAAGTCGCTTGAAAAGCAGCCCAACAGAAATCCGCAAACAAGATGCCACAGATGTTGAAGTCCATCCGAACAAATCGTAACTTTTACGATAGAAAATGGTTAACGACGTCCGTTAGTCTGCACGGAAGTCGCAGTCCGGTAAAGTTAAATTGCCGAACGATCGAAATGGAGGAACGAGGACACCGCGAATAAGAAAAGCTACAAAACAGCTGTAACTATCGAATGGTGTTTATAACCGTGAATTCCTGTTGGGGATCGAGGTTTAAGCATTAAGTCGGAGCATAGACTGCACGGCTAATCCCGTGAACTTTTAACGAGTCCGTTTGTCGAGCGTTATTTTCACTCGACCACTCTCGACTGTGTCTGCTACGAGCGAAAATAGCTGCTTCGCGGTCAACGACGAGGGCCAATTCGTCCGCTTCTGCGGCCAAACTTCCGCGGCGAACCCGCTTTTCATCCCCGGTGGCGTGGATTAAAAACCACCCTTCGACGTCGCGATCGAACCGAATTCGATGGGAGCGCGCTCGCTAGGATATCGATTTTTGGGTCTCGATTAAACCCCGTTCGACATGGAAGATGTTCGCGCCGGGCTCGAATCTATGAAACTGTTCGTTATCGCACAGGTGAATTCGGGGTTGAACGATCGCAATTCGGGTTGTTTGTGATCGGATATTGAATGTTGCGCGTTACAGTGTACGGTTGTGGTTATTGTTTATTGCATAAATATTTGAAACGCCCAACAGTGGTAAATAGGACGTTACGTTCCGATGAAGGGAAATTGAGGATATTGAAATCGGGTTGATTTAGAGGAGCGATTTAATTGTTATATGGACGTAATAGCGGAAGTATTCTGTAACATTCGTCATTTCGTTTCAATAGTTAACAACTCACCTGCATAGATTCAATAAATAAATCCATAATCAGAAACGAGTCGGTCCCCTAAGGTACTTAACACTTTTATACATACACTTCTCAAACTTTCACGAGGCTCTCAAATTATAAAATTGCAAAGTTTCTCCATTTAATAATCCAACCAAAGTACCGAAACTTTAAAAGTCCACAAAGTTCCAAAAAAGCAAATAAAGGTCCCGAAAATTAAGACAAGAGAAAATCGAAAGACCATAACGTTGAAGTATCTCTCTGTTGTAAATCGTTGAAGAATGAAGAAGAACGAGGTTGCAATATGACACTCGGTGCTTCGAAGAAGGATAATCGTGACCACGAAGAGCATTAGCGTCGCGTATATATCCCGGGGCGCGCTCGAAAGGGCTCGGTGAAACGCAATTTAATGCAATTTCTCGTTTAGCCGGAACTTTTAAAGTTGTTAGCGGCAGCTGGTTGAGTGGCCCTTTCTCATCGCCGCCTCTGCACGCGTGCAGATTGCCGACGTGCACGTGGTATTCGTGCATCGCTCGTGCAGTGTTCTATTGTTTCGAGACTAGCTCGAAGTGACTAGAAACTTCGTCTTTAGTAGACTGCACAGAGAGTATATTACAAGTGTGGAACAGAGACGAAGATGAGAAAATTAATCGATAGCATATAGTTTGCAACTACAGGTTCGACGTTGTAATTGCTTGTAGGGATCCATGGGTTGAAAGTCAATGTGGTATGAACTCGATGCGTGGGAGATTCGGTGCGTGGGGAATTCGGCACGTGGAAAATTCGGTGCGTGGAGAATTCGGCGCGTAGGAATTCGGTGCATGGGAGATTCGGCGCGTGGGGAATTCGGCACGTGGAGAATTCGGTGCGTGGAGAATTCGATGCGTGGAGAATTCGGTGCGTGAGGAATTCGGTGCGTGGAGAATTCGGCGCGTAGGAATTCGGTGCATAGGAGATTCGGCGCGTGGGGAATTCGGCACGTGGAGAATTCGGTGCGTGGAGAATTCGATGCGTGGAGAATTCGGTGCGCGAGGAATTCGGTGCGTGGGGAATTCGGTGCGTGCGGAATTCAGTGCATAGGTATTCCGTGCGTGGGGAATTCGCTGCGTAGAAATTCGGTGCGTGGAGAATTCGACGCGTTGAGAACTCGACGCGTGGAAAATTCGATGCGTAGAAATTCGGTGCGTGGGGAATTCGGTGCGTGCGGAATTCGGTGCGTGGGGAATTCGCTGCGTAGGAATTCGGTGCGTGCGGAATTCGGTGTGTGAGGAATTCGCTGCGTAGGAATTCGGTGCGTGGAGAATTCGACGCGTTGAGAACTCGGCGCGTGGAAAATTCGATGCGTAGAAATTCGATGCATGGGGAATTCGACGCGTAAGATTTCCACGCGTGGAGAATTACTTAGAAGAGTACTTCGGTTTGAATCTCTCCACGGTCGCGTCCTTGTGTTGGATTGCATTAAACACGCACGAGTGCACGGAAATTGTGGAATTATCGTGAAATCCATTCTTATAGACGTTAAATTACTATTCATTTCGAACCGACGTAACGGAAACGGATACCTCGTTTTCAACTCTTGTTCAACTATTTACGATTATATCCTGCAGCTTCATATTTTAAAATCTTCCTACAGAATAAATGTAAGCAGAAAGAAAATCGTGTTTCTTGAAATAATTTTTGTGCAGACATTTCGAGTTGTTGATTTCGATAACCTATTGGATAACCTATTTTTATCTGCCACTGTGTACAGTTAGAATTACTCGGATGTCACGTGCAATTTACTCGCGCCTCTGTTTAGCGGTCGACATCGTGACAAACAAGTAATTAACAATATCGCGTGCGCGGAGGGAGAAGTAAAGAGCAATTTGATCGCTGAATTCGGTTTAAAGGTTATCTGCCAGTCAGTTTACGCTGCAGCTTTTATTTTTAAACACGCAGTCCGGTGTCGTAGTAATAGAGTTGTTAATAAAACGTGAAATTTCTACGCATCGAATTCCTACGCACCGAATCTCCTATCACCAAATCCATCACTGCATTCAATTCCTACACCCAGCGCGTTCAATTTCTACGCCCTCGCCTTATATCGCCATAATAAAGCACCTCCCACTACTCCAACACCGCATTTGGTAGCAAACAAGTTACATGTAAAAAGTTCTTTAGATTAAAACACCCCACGGTATCGGCGTAGAGTCACGTGTTCCCGTTCGATTTTCATCAACAGAATTTGCACCCCGATCGAGTGGTGCATTCTTGCGGTTCAACTATTCGGAAGTTTTCCTGGTACCCGTTGGTCTCGCGCATAGAAAGCGTCGTTTAATTGCAGTCGGTTCGTGTAACTTCGTGTTTCGATCTTTGTTTCCTTCCTTCATTCACGAATACGTGCTAGCTCGGATACGTCGAGGGTTCGCGTGAATAGCGGACGAGATTGAAAATAATATCGGCGCTAGTATGGAAACTCTGCGTCGCGATAATTATTGCGGGTACTCGACCACTCTTTTACCCCTTGAGTTCTGTGAAACATATCCTTTCAAATTCTCTGACAATTGCAAGATTTTGGTGTATGTTTCCCGTTATTACACGTGTTCGCAATGCAAGATTTAAGAAAGAGGACCTATCTAATTGAAATATATAATTCTGTTTGTGACTTGTTTCTGTATTCGAGTTCTGTAATGACCGTATTAATCCGCGTCGATGCTCTCAACCATCTTATTTCATAGAAACGGAAGGACAAGAACGATAAAATTTGTTAAAATCCACGCTGAAAGAAAAGAACGATAAGTTGGTATCGGAACAGCTTCCAGCGTATTTTCTCGTCGCAAAAGTTTCTCCCTTCGTCGACTTCGCAGGAAACCGTCGATTATTCGCGTCCCGGTAGAAAGGAAATCTTAGATTATAATCCTCCGCCTGTATTTTCAGACGTTTCGACCGCTAGCCACCCCCTGGCTAGTATCGTTTACCACCCACCCTTAGCATCGCTATCGATTGCTGCATTCTTTCTTCTTCCACCTCGTACGACCCCTGTTTCGCCGAAGCGTCGCTTTTACATTTCTCGACTCGGATCCCAAGGAAGTTTCCATGGATTATTTGGCGGCACGCCATCCTGAATTGCACTTTCTCGATAATTCGCCACCGAGTCAACCTTCTTTTCCTCTCTTGTTTCTCTAAAGCGTCTGTCCTTTACGATTACGTACGATTATTGTCCCTAACGACGCGACGTTTTGTGGCATCTAGGTATCACGGCATCTGGGAATATAGTTCCGTTTGCGAGAAGTTCAATGACATTATTTTGGTCGGACCTTGCGACCAGGCAGCTTTGATACACGCTGTTAGATGTCTTACTACGTGTTTGAATTCTAAATTAAATTAAAAACCACTGATATTGACAGTATCAAAAATGTAGTTCTCGGACGTAGAGAATTCGACGCGTGGAAATTCGACGCGTAGAGAATTCGACGCGACGGAATTCGGTGCGTAGAAATTCGACGCGTAGGAGTTCGACGCGTGGAGAATTCGGCGCGTAGAGAATTCTACGCGTGGAGAATTCGGCGCGTAGAGAATTTCACGCGTAGGAATTCGACGCGTGGAGAATTCGGTGCATAGGAATTCGACGCGTGGAGAATTCTACGCGTAGGGATTGGACGCGTGAAGAATTCGATGCGTAGAGAATTCGACGCGTGGAAATTCAACGCATGAAAATTCGACGCGTAGAAATTCGACGCGATGGAATTCGGTGCGTGGAAATTCGACGCATGAAAATTCAACGCGTAGAAATTCGACGCGTAGAGAATTCGACGCGATGGAATTCGGTGCGTGGAAATTCGACGCATGAAAATTCGACGCGTAGAAATTCGACGCGTAGAGAATTCGACGCGATGGAATTCGGTGCGTGGAAATTCGACGCATGAAAATTCGACGCGTAGAAATTCGACGCGTAGAGAATTCGACGCGATGGAATTCGGTGCGTGGAAATTCGATGCGTAGAGAACTCGACGCTTGGAAATCCGATACGTAGGTATTCGACGCGTAAGAATTCAGTACGTAGGAATTCCACGCATAGAATTCAACATATATAAATTCGATGCGTGCAAATTCACCGCTTGTAAATTCGGCGCGTGCGAATATAACGCTTGTAAATTCGGCGCATATTGACCACGTTGAGAGAAGCGTTATAATCCGATGCATAGTGATCTACTGCGTATCGATGCAGTCTAACGCGCAGCTATACCTCGCATCAATAAACACCACGAACATCACCGAACAAAACATTAAGAACGTCGATAGAATGCATAAGAGCACACAAGCAAAAGCAACTCACCCGTAAAATGACCGTGCCCGAGATATTCGCAATCCGCTGCATAATAATCACGCGGCAGATAATAATTGCCGCAACGTTTATGTAAATGCGCAACTAATAATAGCCGCGCGCGCATTCATCGAAATGTTATTACGCTTAATGGAGGAACGGATGGACGGTTTGTGCAGCAAAACAAATCACGACGTACTCGGTAATATTCAACGGGCAGAAAAGGAAGGGATCGGGGTGGAAAGGGCGGTGTGGCCGAGGGTGAAAGGGTCCGTTGAAACGAAGTTGTCGTCAGACGAAGATGGCCAGTGTTGAACAGCCCACACGACGACATTCAACGGGAATGACAATGCACACTCTGCTGCACTTGCTGCTTAATGTCATCCTCAAGCCGTGCCTAGCACCATTAGTGCACGCGTACACGTACACCCCTCTGCCCTGTTGCCAAGCGAGCTCGTCATTGTCGCGGCTTGTGGTCGCCGTCTGTTCGCGGGACGAGGGTTGCTTTCCATTCTTCGAACAATGACGATGCCGCGAGTTCCTACCCTTTAGGGTACTGCCCATGAGACTTTCTTCCTTGAGACTGACAATCGGTTTCTCCGAATGCTTTATGGTCAACATTTTTCCTTTATGGCGCATCAGATAGAAGCTTCATATTATTGCTTTAATTCGGTTACTCGTTTAATCTTAATTCGCAGTGATCAGAATTTTTATAAATTTATCCTTGAACAAAGCAAGGTTTGTTCAGATGAATGTTAGTCATTGTAAGCTATTGATACAGTTTTATCACGTACGGATGTCAAACAGCAAGTACTCAGAATTGTTAGATGAAAGTGTCAGAGGGTTATCGAATCAGCTTACGATGGACAGGAATCATGACACAATTTAAAATTCATCGAAGCGTTTAGGGACGACTTCTCGGACGAGTTCGATAGGCGGAAAATTAAATCGGCCGTCCCGCGAACCACCTAGCAATAGAATTTCCTCTCTGTCGCTTTGAGTTGCTTGCTAGCTTGTCATCGGCCCATTATTTCTGTCTGATGCGAATAGGCTACGTTAATTCTTAGATCAGATATGTGACTTCAGAGTACAGTATTTATCAAATCAATTTACTAAGTAGATTATGTGTCCCATATGCAAGGATTCATCATCCACTTATGAAGTTCCCACATATGTGCATTTAGAGGATTTAGCCATGTATTAATAAAACAAGTATTTACTTTGTTCATAACATCACTTCATAATACAAAATTCAAAATTCTGCAAATCGCCTATCATCTCGAATTAACTGAGGGCAAATCCGATCGATGAGCGTTGTAAGTTGTAACTGGCTACTCCTCGGTTAGCCGCGCGATTCAATCGGAAAACATCGAATCGGAAACATTCTCGATCCAATTGCTATGAATTCAATTCGATGGCTCTCTACTTCGAAGCTGGCACGATGGTATCTAAACAAGTGACGCGTTTCAATTTTCAGCAATTTGTCGATTCGTCAACTCGTTTGTAGAATACGCGTCAAAGTTAGAAGCTTTCGAGTGCCCGTTCGAGCGTATTCGGTTGTTTCCCAGTTGAAATAAAAAAGCGCCGGTTACGACAGGAATAAAGCTTCCCTTTTTCTTCGTTTCTCTTTCCCGTTGTTTCGACTCCTGCAATCGCAGATAAAAGTCCCGACTTAATTCTCCGCAGACAATCGCCGGGGCCGTGTCGTTGGCCCAACGAGCGTTCCTAGTCGAGGCGCCATGATAACGCTTATGACGCATCGCGACGGCGATAAGACGGTCCTACTGAAAAAATATTGCGTCCCAACCAGTGTCGTCGCGTCTGGCTGCGACTTATAGCGATCGTTCGAGCAAAAACGCCATATCGGACGTTCTTTTAAAGCTGTTCCAATCGATACCATATTTCGACAAGTTTCCAAGTTACGGAAAATTCGCCAAACTTATTACCGCTAATTTATCTGCTAGTTATTTGTTTGCAATTTTAAAGCTGTTGAAGCAAGTGTTACGGGGGTGAAGCAATCATCGCGGAACGTAATGTCTCTTGGTCAGAGGACGAAGAACGTGGTCGAGAACCGGAAAACGCCGCCGTCAATCTTCGTTGAAAATTCAATCAGTGTGACACAGCAGATCGCGAGAAAGGTGTAATTGAAATACCGGACGAGTGAAAATTCGACTGAACCTCAGGAACGCGACAGAGCTTGACGCGCAGCCGAATGAAGCGCAAATACGAGCTTTCATTCGACAAACATGGTATACGGTAAAAATACCGTCGGGTTGTTCTCGGATTCGTTGTTGTTGCAACGCACGATCGTTAATTAACGAGGACCGATGTAACGCGTATCTGTATTCCGTTTTGTGGAATCGCTAAATCGAACGGTATTCAATCGGTCCTGGTATCATTTGGAAGGGAAATTCTAAATTGATTTTCTACGGTTAATTGAATCCGTGGATTCGAACCTGTATTTCATAGCTGTTATTTAACAATAATGAAGCCATAAGTGCATCACTAATGCGGATATTAGATACCTCTAATTAGGTTAAATTTTTAAATCAGAAAATTAACTTCGTTCGCGATTCATAGTCAGAATCCGTGGAAGTTAAATTTGCCCTAAACCGAATCATTTATGGAATATAATTCGTATCTGACCGAGACCTCAAGCGGACTGTGTCTCATACTAACTTAAATGGACCCCGACTCTATCGTAGGCTTCACCTTCCCCTAACTTGGACCTAACTTCTCCTTAAACTTCAGCTACGCGGACCCGAGATCCCAAACTAGTCGAAACTCTTTGGTAATACGAGCACGAAACTGTTTCATAAAGACCGTTACTTGGCTACACAACATTTATGCCTGAAACACGGTAACTGCGAACGGAATATTCATTTTTAAACTCATCCAAAGTGAACAGTTAAAAAGAAACCTCCAAAATGAACATCTAAAGTTGGTACTCATACATGTTAACCTCACATGTTCCCTTTAAACGTTCGCTTTAAAAGTCCACTTCACATGCTTGCTCAGATGTTTACTTTGAATGTTTGATTTGTATGTCCTCTTTAAGTGGGCACATCGAATGTCCACTTCACATGTTTCCTATGAATATTCACCCTAAAATGTTCAACCCGATGTCCACTTTAAGTGTACTCTTTAGTTGTTCGCCTTAAATCTTAATTTCAGATATTAACCTTAAAAGATATTAGCCTTAACCTCTATTTTAGATGTTCATTTGGTATATTATTTTTAAACGTTCATTTTGAGTGTCCACTCTGGGTGTTCATTTTAAATGATCGTTCCATATGTATATTAATTTTAAATGTTCATTCTGAGTGTCCACTCTGGATGTCCATTTCATACATCAATTTTAATCGTTCATTTTGAGTGTCCACTCTGGGTGTTCATTTTGGATGCTCCTTCCCTATATTAATTTTAAATTTTTATTCTGAGTGTCCAGTTTGGATGACCATTTCGTACATTGAATTTAAATGTTCATTTTGAGTGTCCACTTTGGACGATCACTCTGGACGAACACTTTGGATGTTTACGGAGGACACGGAGTTAAGATGATCGTTGTAGCCGCTGATTAAATTCGTTCATAAAAGGAATTCGTAAAAGCAGAGGGTATTGATGGAAGGACTTTTTTTATGTCGAATGTTACGATCGTTAGGACGGCGCCAGTGTTCCAGATATTAAGAAACACGCAGCCAAAGCAACCCTTCAAACAGTCGATCCGACGGAATTTATGCACGGCATCCTGCTGAGATTACGTTTGTGCTCCCCTCACCCCCGGCCCTCCTCTCCTTCGTTGCTCCTTTCATCCCCTAGGCGATCCTATTATGCAGGCCATGTACGGGCTTGTATGATTATTGTATTTCTGTCTAGTAGTCGTGCTCGGGATATCTTCTCTCGTCTCTGTTCCCTTTCTGTCCCTGGTTATGTTGCCTCACTGCTTTCACGATGGCAACGACGGGACGTGAATTGAAGGATCGTGCGGTCATTCGCGTTGGTCACTGTCTTTTAGGTGGAACTCTGTGTGTTCAGCGTTTTGTGGGTTCTGAGGGTTTCGCGGAGAATTATACCGAAAAAAGCGTATAACAGTTTGTGGCAAAAATTTTAGTAGAAATTTAGAAGAATCTTAAGCAAGAATTTTCTATCGAAAATAGTGGAACTAACGGTGTAACGTGAGACACTTTTTCCCCGATCCGCAACAATTAACTTCGTTCGATGAAAATCACGGTGCATTTATAACGATGAATTAATGGGAACATGGATGGTCGTTCGGTCTCGTATAATCAATAAGTCGGGCCTGTTATATGAAACCGTTTGATATACAGAACGACCGAGTCGTGGAATATGAATGATCTAGTTGGCAATAAAATCTCGTTCGATAACTGGAAATTATAATCAATATTCTAACAGGTAAATATCGCTACGTGTAACAGGAATTCTGTAAAGTTCCAATAACGTTACCGCGTTAGTAAAGGATTCGTAAGAAGCAGAAATATCGATGCATGCAAATGCTACGCAAATTCTACGACAGTTTATACCCCGATAATTTCCATCTCATTAATACGAGCAGATAATTCATGCGTCGGAAAAGATAGGAAGTAAACTCGTCACAGAACGTTTAGCCAACCACATTCTAAGTGACGGATATGTTCCATCGTTTCGTACTACAATTGCAATCGTTCGATTAAACGGTTCGTTCGATCACTGGCTGCGGTTGAAACGTGAAATATGCCCGGTCCATCGCGCAATATCGTTTTGTAGCAGCGCGAAACAGGTAAACAACTGAGCCTCGAAAGCAACAGGAGAACGGACCACGGTAAGTCGAACATATCTAAAATCAACGATCTAACGAGTGTGGTACAATCGCAAAAACATCGCGCAAGTCTCAAGTTGAAATTGTGCGGAGCTCGAGTAAACGGCCGACACCGGATGTTATTCAATTTCTCGTTCATTACGCGGAAAACAAGGACCCCGCGATCGCTTCGGGCGTTCCTGGTTCGTTAAAGCGTTCTCGCGATCCTCGACTCGCTACGTTCAATGTACACGGCCGAACAAACACGCGCGTACAACTACCCCTGCCAAGACAACGCGTACAGTCTCCGGCAAATCTGCTTCTAGGGAAATTTTCACGTGCAACTGCAGAATTTTCACGCGTGGAAATCAAGGGTTTTTTGGGGAGAGGGAAATTTTAGGGGTTTCATTTCATAATTTGGGGGTTGGGAATTTGGGGGTGCGAGAAGTGGGAGACGTAGAAATTCGAATTTTGGGATTTGGAGATTTGGGACGTGGAAATGTGAGAATTTAGGGAGGTGTGGATTTGGAAGGGTTATAATTTGGGGAGATGTGGATTTGGAAGGGTGAGAATTTGAGGAGGTGTAGATTTGGAAGCTTGAGAATTTGAAGAGGTGTAGATTTGGAAGCGTAAGAATTTGGGAAGATGTGGATTTGGAAGGGTGAGAATTTGGGGAGATGTGGATTTGGAAGGGTGAGAATTTGAGGAGGTGTAGATTTGGAAGCTTGAGAATTCGGGGAGATGTGGATTTGGAAGCGTGAGAATTTGGGGAGATATAAATTTGGAAGCTTGAGAATTCGGGAAGATATGGATTTGGAAGTGTGAGAATTTGAGGAGATGTAGATTTGGAAGCTTGAGAATTCGGTGATCTGTAGACTTACAAATGTGAGATTTCGATCTATAGATTTGGAAGTATGAGAATTTGGGGATCTGTAAATTTACATATGTGAGAATTTGAGAATCCTTAAATTTGCAAATGTGAGAATTGAGGGATCCCTAGATTCACGAATAAAAAAATTCAGAAATCTGTAAATTCAAAAATGTGAGAATTTGAAAACTTCAAGACCCAAAGGACCTCCATCCACAATTTAAGACTTGAAGAACCAAAAAAATTCAGGGATTTATGACTAAAAAAGTTAGAAAACTACGTTCCTTGTCTAAGGAAGTGTACATTGCAGCAGAGTGTACAGAACTGAAGAGACGCGTGAGTCGCGGCTCAAACAAACTAGAAACGCGCGAACGTTGCGCGCGGTAAATTGATGTTCGTGTGCACAAATACATGCAGCGACATCGGTGATGTTGCTCGCGAGCGGAAGGGGCGCGTTCTCAAACACGCTTCGACGAAACAGGGTCACGCGTAAGCGTGGATAGGGTGATACTTTGAGTAATAGTCTTGAGGGTGGTTCTGAGGGTGAAGTAGAGTTATTGGAGCAGGTTGTGCATTTTCGTAAACGAACATGAAGAAAGGACATGACTCTTTAGAATTTTTTAAATCGAATGAAACATCGAAATTAATATTTGTTAGAACGATGACATTTATTTTTGTGGAGTTTGAATTTTTCAGACGACGCTTTTATACGAACGTTTAATAATATTTAATCGAATGACGCGTTAAAATTAATATGAAATTATTTGTTAGAACGACAGCGTTTATTTTTGTAAACTCTTTTAATTTTTCAGACGTATATTTTATACAGTAATGACGGAGCAGTTTCGAAAGAATTTTATGGAATAAAATTCAGCAGGAAAATAATTTTATTTATAGGAAATATTCGGAGTAAAGCCATGGTAAAAATGCAGTGGCAAAAATTGTTACGTGCATAAAACGCGACAATTTATTTAACGGTAACACGATAAAGGTTCCTTCTGTTTCTTTTATGAAGTCGCGAAAATGAAATTCTGTACAGTGTGTTGATTAACGCGTTACAAAACATGTTTCATAATTTTCTCCCGGTTGGAAGCTCGGGACGGTAGCAAAATAAGGGTGAAAAGTTACAGTTAAACACTAATTACTTTATCCTTGGCTTGCTCCCCAGCCGTGAAGATCACATACTGTGCTGAAACTTTGGCCAACCGCTTCCGCAGACCACAACTCCTCGCGATCGATTACTTCGATAACTGTTGCGAATTCCGAGATAGTCGATTCTTTCGAAATCATTCCGTGAAAGATATTTCTTCCGACACGCTGTGTAAAATAATTGCAACGCGCGAAAGTTTACATTCGATTTTTTGAAAGACGTCTTTCGTGCGAGTCTTCGTTTTATTTCGTCCACTCTCAATTTCGAGGTCGATGTATCGAGAAAATAGCGGAATTGCCGTCATAAATGGGCACCGAGGCAATCGTCCGATACACACCGTTTCCCTGTAACGCGATATGCAATCTCTCGAATACTAGATATTGTTATCTATCGATTCGATGATCGTGCTTCGTTGTTCGTTCCCTCAATATCGAGTCGTTTATACATTTGCCACCGATCCACCCCTCGCCGCTGTTGTCCACGCTTTTTTGTTCACCAATAGCTGTTAATATTTCGATCGAAAAGAATTTAAACACACTGTTCCGATTTTAATGGATCGGAGAATCCCCGTGCTATGAAATCGCCGGGGCCGGCTTGAAATTAGAGTAATATCGGGGATGCAATAAATTTAATTCTCGTTCCATCTGCGATGATCGAATTCGAGATTGCGTTCTGCTTATCGAATATAAAATCATAAAAACATTTTTTCCCCTAACCATTGTAGTCGTTTGTTCGAAAAATTCTCCTGATATTTTCATCGTTATTAACGTTATCGTCATATAACGTTTGCAATTAATTTCGTCTTGAATAGTTCAATTATTTCGAAAACTGCCCAACTTCACGATCGTTCCCTGTTTTGTCGTTCTACAAACTTGCCCTCGAAAGTGCTCTGAATAATTTCCGCGTCGACCACGGGCTGTTTCGAACTTTCCGAACTTTCGGTTTTCCACGGAAACGTCGTCGACATTTAATTATGCAACACCGCGTTTCACCTTGTTTTTCGTTCGTTGCCGAAAATCGACGATCCAAAGAAATCATTTTCTTCCCCGGATTAAATTCCTTGTTTATCCATTATGTAATTGCAATTCATTAACCGCGTTCAACAAGCCACTCGTGTAAATAATACGATCGGCCACAAATTCATTTCACTGATTGCTTCGCGCGTTTGCTTATTTAAATTCGTGTTAATTAATCGGACAACCTGATTACAGCGACGGAAAAAGCGTAAGCTCTCGATCGATTCGATTCCCCGTACGTACCAGCCGATTTAGTGAATCTTTTAAATCCCGAAAATGTTTCCTCGGCCACCTGAATTATCGCCGTGCCGACGCTCTATTTATTTTGCACCGCTTGCCGCCGTGCATGAAACGGTAAAACCCCGAAATGGATGGTTACAGATTCCGTCCAAATTTGTTTCCTGTTTATTTACAATGACGGACTATAATAGGCAAAGTATTTTAGTTACAAGCTCCGTAAAATATTGGCATTAAAAATTTATAGGTTCTATCGGTAAATACTTCTGACGATCGCTTAAATTAATATTTAAATTGTTTTCATTTATCGAACCACTTGTCCTCGAATTTTCCTTTCTTGGACCAAGAACGTCTTATTTTTCCACCCGAGTTTCCATTTATCTACTTTACGCTTGTAGAATCTCTATTGCTCGAGTTTCGATCGAATTAAAAATTGCACAATTCGCTACGATCTCCATTGGCAAAGCCATCTACTCGCAAATGTTATCCAGCTTGAGAACGTGAGCGAATAGCAAAGTATACGTTCTGGACAAATAATCGTGCCGCCGGCGATAGAAAAGTACGTCTATTTTTCTTGCACCCTCGCCACCTTTTCAACCGGCTTAACCACCCCGCTGCACGAGAGGTTAGAGTACTTGGTGTTCACGTGTCTCGAAAGTACGTGTAAACGGTGCCCGACAAAGACGAAACTTGCGCCATGAAGTCTCTCACGGGATAGCAGGAAACCTGTACAACGTCGGGGGATGCTAAAATTCTCCGTCGATGCGGGACCATTGTTGAAGGCAACTACTGATCCGTGCCTTTAAGCTGTCCAAGTAATTCGGCACCGGGGAGCCTCGAAGAAAGCCTGCCCTTTGGACATTCCACGCAAAGTCGTTTGAATTGTTTCGAGGAGATCAAGGTACCGTGACCTCTTCAATTTCGAACTTCTCCGGCTATCGAGCACCATCGATTCTCACGGAATATTGTGACTAATCGATGCAGAGCTGAAAGGGCGAAGAACAAGAACCGATCTTCGTGGCTGTCGAAAGACAGGAATTATTTTAACGTTAATCAGATTACGAAGGACCTTTAATCAACGATTTGGTACAATATGGTTTATCGATCGTTGTAAGAAATTTAGATGAAATATTTTCAAATTGGTTTTCATCGAGGCGAATGAATTCGTGAGAATTCGATAAACTTAACGACGGTAAAATTGATTTCCGGTCGATTAAAAGGATGAAAAATTTACTTACCCACACCAAGCCCCTCCACATAATTTTCCAAAAATAATTGGCGTCTCATCGAACGAAGTGGCTTGGGGATAATGGAAAACGAACAGATAGCTCTGATAATCGAAGCTCGTTCCTCGTCACGTAATCTGGAATCGTCTTTAAAAAAAGAACTTTCCCTCTCGTCACCTCGGGTTCCCTCATTGCTTTATCTCTTTGTTCCAGTTAAGTCGCTCGATAAACTGGCACTCACGATTCTCCGGAATTTCCGACGCTTTTTTTCCTACCCTTTCGTTTCTACGACTCACTTAGGTCCAATCCCAAAGCCTTTCGCTCGCAGTCCAAGGGGTTATTCTTTGCCATTTGCTTAATTTCTTCGAGTTTCACCTTCCATTCCTTTGTTTCCCCACGATTTCCTCGCGAATGACTTCGTCAGTCACGATCATTCTTTCTCTGCTCGGCATTTTAATTCCGACTGCCTGTCGACGCGTGCGAGCTCCGCTTTTATCAGGGAAACGTTTAATTAAAATTTATTACACTCATCGATGACCGATTTTCCACACCCTTCGTTCCGACGCTTCATATTGTTTCTCTCCGTACTCCGCTTTTTTATAATATCGAGATGAATCATTAATTGTTATCGATCATTTTCGCGTTTGACAGTTTTTGACCTCCGGCGTTCGTGTTTTATCAGTTCGAGTAAAATTCGACGAATTCCCGATAACGAATGCTCGTCGGAAAATCACATTTTCGAATAATCTGGGTTCGGTTTTGAAGGACAGAGAATGACAAGGCACTCGAAAGTATCAATTTTGAAAAAGTACTATATCACTCGGAAATACGAAGTTTGAAAAAGTACAATCGCATGAAAAGTACGAAGTTTAAAAAAGTACAATAGTGTTGCTTGAAAGTATGAAGTGTTAAAAGCACAGTCGTGTCACTTAAAAGTATGAAATCCGGAAAGCTACCACTTGAAAGTATGAAGTGTAGAGTACAATTGTGACGCTAGAAAAAAAGTACGAAATTGAAAAAAATTGCACCATCCGAGTGAAGAAGACTCGAGGAAAGAGGGGTATACGAGGGCAAACGATCGTTTCATATACGCTTCGTAAAATAAAATTAACACCGGCGTAAAATAGTTAACAAGACCTCGAACTCTCGAGCAGACTGAAAGTAAAAGATACTCGAGTGCACCCGGAGGACCTATCGAGCACGAAACGTCCCGTCAGCTCGAGGAATCCGCCCCCGGAAGAGAAAACTTGGCAACGCGTTGCCAGGACACCTTTTCCTTCCGGCTTATGTTAATACGCCATTAAATTCTTATCGTAGCAGCGGATCGTAAATGAGTCCGTGACGCGGATTCGAGGCACGTCCGGTGGCGTCTTCGTAGGTGATCGCTGCCCTAAAACAGGGTTGAAGGACGCTCGCGGGATCATCCGGGCACAAAAGGAGAAAAAGGAGCGAGAAAATCGAGTTTTGGTACCTCGCTGAATTCAGTGGGCGAAGCAGCTCGTTAAAATTTCAGCTAACATCGGTAACCCCCTTCGCCTGCCTCGGCGATAGAAGCTACGACCTTTTTCCTCTATTTTTTGTTTAATATATTTCGACCTCCGGAAAACGAGGTTCCAGAGGACGAGGTGGAATAAGCAACGCGTGATTAAAACCCCTCGAGCACCCTACAGAATTTTTAGACTCGATTTTGAGCCGATTCGTTTAACCGTGGCAGGGTAAACGTTACATGACCTGTGTGCTGGTCGTCGAACACTTCAATCAACTTCCTAAAACATTTCAGTTCTGGTGGGGGTAGTTTTAATTGGACCCTGTTGACTCACCTGTAGCTTGATATTTATATGGAAGATAATTTATTCTGCATGATAGATAAATAAGAGTTTTCAATTTAATGTTGGCTACTTTTGAACGTACAAACATTAATCGTTTCTTCGTATAAAAAAATATTGAGGGGGAATAAAATAAATCGTAATGAAGAATTTTGTTAGAAGTGTAACCTATTTTCGCAGCTTTTTCGATGTAAAGAGTGAACGTTACGTAAATCGTGGTCTGACTATATACGGAGCTGTTCTACTTAGACTTCACTGAAAAGCGATCGCAAGGAAATTCTTTTCCCCGAACAGCGGTACAGGGATAACTTTCTTGATTTCACGACGAAATGAATCCAAATCGTTAACCGAATATCAGGAACTGCTGAAAAAGGATCGAATATTTTTAAGAATTCCTTATAGAAGGGCGTAACCACTCTGCTCGAATTATCTGCGGGAGATAATTCGCGATCTCCCTGGTGAAATTCAGCTTCCAAATGCCACGTAAGACCGTCTTCTTCTTTACGACCCGCATTTCATCCACCCGTACCTATTAGTTTCCTAGATTTCATAAAACCGTTTGAGGAATTGCGGAATTCGTCTCGATCCATCGTGATTCGAAAACCGTGTCAGACAGCGAAAGAGTCTGAAATTAAGTATCAATTGTCGCTGCCTCAGCAATCCAGGGTTAAAGAATTGAAAATTCTATCGACAGCGGGAAGAAATTCGAGGACCAACCGAAGACGAAAAATGGACAGACTCGCTCCGATCCCGGAGATTCGAGTGCTAAAGGCAAAGAATGTCGATAAAATAAAGAAATTGATCGCACCCGAGATAAATCTTCTCAAAGATTAGGTTTCCGAGAGAGTTTACGTATCAATCGACCTGAGATGACACTCCTGGAAATTCGGATTTAAAAATTTGGGAATATGATTCAGAAATTTTGACGAATAATATTAACAATGTTTTTCCATAAACGAACCTTGTCATAAATTATCCGTGTCACTTATCGACAAACTGATTACGTCCGTAGATTTTCGCTCGACCACCGTAAACACGAAGTGGAAAAAGCGATACGCTGAATTTTAAAGCTCTCTCCGTTAAATCTGCAGTAATATTTCCCGTAATCCTTTCAGTTTCGCTGAAATATTTATTTACTAGCGGTTTCGCTCCGTACCGCGAAAAAGGATCGCATCGAGTAACTTACCGTAATGTCGCGTTTCCTTCTTTCACCAGAAGGAAGATTACATTTCCTATTGATCGACAACAACCATCGTGTAACACAACGAATAAAACCGATACTTGAAAGCGATCTAATAAGCTTAAGGAGCGAGGAGGAAACTTTGCGTTCGACCGAAATTTCGGAAGCTCGTCGGTGATATCGGAACACGGCTGAATATGTATATTCGAGCTCACGCATCCATAGGATGCTCACGTAAGCAATAAGCATCCAGACAGCGTCGAAATTTGTTGCGACCTTAATGCGATTATGTTCGTCGACGTTCTCGCGTTCCCCCGCATAATATCAGTCGAATTCGACGAGAGACCCTGCCACCGGTTCTCTCGATCGCATTACCCTCGATGCATCGCGTTGCATTCAAGAAATTTCCTATACCGCGAAAGGAGCTACTCGATAATCGAACAGACTTCTGTTTCATTTTCATGCTCCTCTTTCCAACTCTATTTTTTTACCTCTGCCATTTTTCCAAAATTTTAACAGAATATAAAATGAAACTTTAATTGTCTGTAGAGGATAAAATAATTTACGTCTTGGGCAAAAATCATATTCTGTCTCGTAAAAGCTGCACCAATAACAAAGATGCGCCGTGTTTACGCTACCTTTGAAGACCGTTCGACCATCCCCAAAGGTTGCAACCCTCATCCCATAAACCTCCGCAAGGAAGAAGTCAAGGGGAACGGAGCCGACAGTCATTTGAATTTCGAAACATCCAGGGGGATTACGTTTCGCTGCACGTGCAACTTTCCCCCGTTTACAACCCTGACGCACCCTTAGCGCGGCCGTCGCGACGAGGATCCATCGGATGATGAGATCGGCCGGAAACCGGTCGATCCTTCGCGGCGGAAAAATAATTTGTTTCGCCGAGAACGACGAATAATGGATGTTAAGAGGAGCGACGTAGACGCGGCCGAAACAAAAGGGACGACGGAGACGATTCGAAGGAACAAGGGTGGATATAGCAGACGAGAGGCGTCATTTGTTCGCGTACAAAATATGGAAGGAGAGGGTCGTTCAGAGCGTTGCGAAATGTTGCGTTTCCAGTGGAAACGAGTATCGGTCGGTGTTCGTCCATTTCACGGTTCGTGGTACGCGACGTTACGTTCCTGCACGCTCGTACAGACACGAGAGATGAAATTGGGCCGGGGGTGGTGATTCGTCGACATTCGTTCCCAATGAAAATCGCTCCGACATCGATTCGTCCATCTTGTTCGACAGATTTGTCTTTTGCTTTTTACAATGCATCTTGATTACTTCGTAGAGTTATTTATCTATGCACAAACACAATTTTGCATACTTAGATTGGTGCACTCGTCACATTTTTTCGCGGAAGACAAAAACTGGAACGGTCGTGCTGATCTTCTGACTGATTTATCGTTCTCGATATTGTATCAAAGATTTCCGATAGTACCTGGTTTAAGCCGTATGCAAGTTCCTTCTAACTCTGGCTCCAGTCACTTATTATTCAACGTTTGCTCGCTAAATCGCGAGCGAATCAAGAACTACGTATCGAGAGATTTCTCCTGAAATGTTTATCTTCTTCTAATCCCTGTTTATCCCCTGGTTCGCTATGGAAAATGTTTATCTTCCTTCTTAAAATATTTTGCCAATCGATTTACTTGGCCTACCTGTTTTCTCATCTAGACCATTCAAATTACTTCTGTACTTTCTGATCGTACAAAAATTAAAATAACAATGATTGCTCAATATCTATACGTAGCAGTGGTGTGTTTCTTAATTGGTTGTTCAATTAACATCGTCACAAGATCTTCTTCAGACGGAAGTTTGTTTGGCGTCGATGGAGCTTCGCAAAGATATCGTTGTTCGAAACAATCGTAGTTGTGTTGCACTCGAAGCTCTCACTCGCGCACTCGACTTCTCGCTCCCGCACTCGGATCTCTCGCTCGAGCATAACCTACCCCAACCTAGACGCCTACTGCGCTGGTCACTCACAGACGCTGACTCAGCGTTTTTTTCACTACTAGGGTGCGTATTTCCAACGAAAAACTAGGTCACGGCGCTTCCGGATTTCAACTGCCATTCAACATATCTGCACACGCTTAACGCTACGTTCCTAAAACTCCTATCTCTGAAACTAATTGCGATATCAGAACGAAACAGAATGCATTACCGGATGCACGAAATTTCTTTCGCGTCTTGTATTTTCTGAACGAGAGGGCAAGATAGAGTCACACATCATGGAAATGTTTGAAGTAAAAAAAGTTATGTTTTTACGCTTATGTACAATATTTGTTTTTATTAAGGGCTACTCGATAATAGTCAGTTTGGTTGGAAAGTTTTTGACAGAGGTGTTTTGAGAAGGAAAACGAAACCCAGTGTATACATTTTGAAGCAATCTCGATGCAAGACGTTCGAATCTTACGAAAGCTTTTACATTCAACTTTCGCCAAGTGTTCCACTCTCCGCGTGACTCGCTCGAGCACGCTGATGATAAAGTTTCTATTGGTATCACCGTCGATGGATGCGGCTGGTTTCCCGCATCCGACGAGGAACTTCGATTATTCTCAACTTTGTTGGTCGGTCGATTCGTCTCGACGTCCCATCGACATAAATTAGCGGACACTGAATTTCGAGATACTTTACCTCAAAATGCTCCTTTATTCTCCGTCTCCGTTCCGACCGGTATGAATTATCGATACGGTGTTTACGCGAGTTTCGGTACACAGAAACGGCAGCGAAAGATGAAAGGCTGATACGAAGTTTCGCCAATTAAACTATCCACTTCCGAGCTCTACGCGTGAGAAGATTTATTCGCTCCCGACGGATTTTATTGCACCGACCAAAGTGGTTTCCTCGGTTTGCGACCCCCGGTGACCGAGTACGTTAAGAAACAACGCGGAGAGGATTATAATCCTCGCGTTTCATTGTGATTCAACGTCTTCTCGCGTTAAATGTTGCCTCGTGTTTCCTCGCTGAGAAATTCACTTGGGGCGAGGAAGTGTGAGAAACTGAATTTTCGACACGTGTTCGTAAAACTCCGTACTTTAACGACCTAACAACTAACTTGCAGCAATATGTCTGCTGCAAACTGTACAAAACAGTCACTGATTTCGTGCCATAAAATCTGACAGGGCTTCGTGACGTATTTTTTAAAATAGCGTCATTGAAACTTTCGTAAAACTCTCGAAATAAAATTACCGATTATAACAAATATTGGTTGATCTTGTCATCGCCATATTTTTCTGTGTTTGACGCAGCGTTAGAAGAATATGGCAAAGGACCACTAATGACGTATCAGCTTGCAAAGTTAGGAAAAGATTTTCCCCTGTTATTTTGTTGTTATACCATCGTTCACGACAATATAAATGCATGAGGAGAGAAAATATCGGTGCGGTGCAAGAATAAGCATAGCCGAGAGTATCTCGCGACACTCCGTGATTCTTCCATCAGGATATTCTGTATATCCCCAACAAGATTTTCCTCCCCGATAAAAAAAGAAAAACAATTCCACTAAAAGGATAATTTCCTCTCGGGCCGCAAAGCTGCTTAGAGTCCAACCCCGGAGCTTTCGCAAAAAATTATCATCCTATTACCGTGGAGAATTTTCCTAAAGGAAGTTAATTTCCCGATTAAAACCGAAAGTAAGGTCTTGAATTAAGCGATCCTGCGAAAATAATGTTCGAAAAATCGGGAACTGATAAAAGTATGTCCTCCTTCGGTTCGCGATCTTCTCTCTCGCACCGTTTCGAGGAGCTGTGTAATTAAGGATTAATGCAGGATCAAGAGGGATCATTCCGATGGAATTACAAAAAGAAATCGGCCAGGACGATTTCTTTCCGCTGCACGGAAATCCGACAAAAGGAAAGAGCAAAGTTTCGAAATGGCCGAGGGATTAAAAGCCGCGTTTTGAAACGAAGCGTAAGGAACATCGGATTAATTGGCGGGAAAAATCAGCGTCTGCCAGGAAATGGATTAACAGGACACGTGGATGCGTTCGCCACAGCCATTTGTCACCGCACCGATATATCAGGATAAGTGCATTTCTGTATACGTGGCTGATGATCGCCGATCGAGCGATAAATTTCAGCCGCACGACAAATATGTATGCATCGTTTCCGGGGCAAATTTTAGCGGTGTTTGACGAGAGATCACTTGGACCAACAAACGGCAAACAATTTTCCTAGTCGTTTAGATCGGTTCGTTGAACACGCGACGCTTTCGATGATAATTGCTCGCGTGTTACTGCTCGTTTACGGAGATTTATTAGTTGCGACTTTTTTATGGATCCGATTCGCGAATTTTATTGGAACATTAACGCGTTAAAGTCTATTACCGCTTTGAATCAGGATGAAATATTGTATGCTAATATTAACCCCTGACAACAAATTTTATTCGCCTCTGAAAAAAACAAACAAAGAACATCGACCTGTTAATCTCCACGTTCTTCGAGCAAAGCACCCTCTTTCCAGCTGACGAACAAAGTGTTAATAAAACGTCTCGGTGAAACTCCACCCTCTTTCAGAGCCACTTAGAATCCGTTCAACCTCTGTCAAGATGGAAGAGCACAGACACTTTCACGACATTAATAAAATGAAAAGATCGAATGAAACAATTGAAGGCTGAATGGTTTCGTTTGCTTCTGTAAATAATTTTGCCGGTCACATATGATTGCCACAGTTAATGTATTAATCGGATCCTCGAAGAGACGATCCCAAGGCCCAGATAGTGTCAACTCGGGCCTTTAAAGGGTGTGGAAAAGCGACAGCATGCGTCCCAGAAGCGTGGTGGGTCGAGCCAACGCAGCAGCACGATGTTTTACGAGGTGGCGAACCTGTGCCAACTGTGTCTCGTTATATTAGATTTTACTGGCCGCTCCAGGCGCCGCATAAATTCGTTAACCAATAAAACGCTCATCGTGCAGCGTAATAATCGGACAACGACACCGAGATAATCGACTCGAGATGCCGACTTTTCACCTTCGCTTCTTTTCTCCTGCTTCAGACAAATCTTCAACAATGTCGAGATAAATTTGCGAAATTCCAAATTCAAAAATTTGAACGTATGAAAATGCACGATGAAACATAGCGGTTAAGTGTTCTTTCTTTCCTCCCCGAAAAGAGGGTGAGTTTCCGAGCCGTGTTAACAGCGTGCTCTTCCGCGTACAGTTTTTTCTGTTTCGTTAAACTTTTCGTTTGGATTCGGGTTTTTTCGAAAAAGAAACTGAAGTTTCCTAAGTAACTCGTTCGATTTTAATTAAATTTGTCCGAGGTACGGAGCGCGCATTTCAAATCACTTTCTCACCCGGTTGCTTCTCATCGACGTTAAGACGTCGGACAAAAAGTCAGCCTCGTTTCTTTCGACCGGGATAGAATGCGTTCTAGAAAGCTTCCCTTGGTAACTATAACCGGTGGCACGGAGACGAATAAGACAGTTCTTTCGAGAAGGACAATTTTCTTTTCAAGAACTTTTTCCTGTGACAGAAAGGGCTTTCAGGATCGTGAGGCGCGCAAGACGCTCGTGAACGACGCGTAATCCTCCCCCAAATAGCAGCGAATACACGGGATGATAATTAAAAATCTCCCGAGTTCGTTGGTTTTCTTCAATTCTTCAAACCTGACGTTCCATTTGTATCCTTGCTCTTTCCCTTTTTAATTCCTTTATACTTTTTAACCCCGTGTTCTACAATATCGTAATTACACTTCAGATAAATCAGACTCTGATTATAATCAGATTCTGATTATAATCAGGAATCGCTAAATAATGTTTCATCACTTATCTTCGTGTTGTAATTAGCTATGTGCGAATATAATTCTCGAACTTCGCGAAACAATTTCCAATCCTGAGATTTCGAGAGAAATCGAATTTTTCGCTCGGTTCTAAAGTAAGGCGTTAATAGTTGAAGTAAGAAGTAGATAAAGCAGTTATTAATCAGAGAAAATGGCAACACCGAGGAAGCAAGTGTCGGCGTTTGAAGGATCCTATCAAAAAGAAGCTCCACACACACGGTCGCGCACACGCTTGCCTTAACGTGCTACTCCCGAAAGCATGTATCTGTCGTTTTTTCTAAAAACAACGTCCGACCATTAAGGGATCCTTCCACTGGAGCCTCGAGGCGTTCTCACGTACGCGGCACGAATACGCTTTCCGCGGTCCCCGAGTGCTGCAGAAATAATAAAAATGTGACACTTTCAACCGACGGAGATCGCGGCCCCCTCGGAAGGAAAGAAACAGAAAGAACGAAGCGAGGAAAAGAAAGACGATATGTAAGCGCAGGCAGTCGAATCGATTTGTTTCTTGGAATGGCGTCGCGCCTTTTTACGGCGTCGCTAAGAAATCAAGCTGTGCATCACGCGTGTCCTCCTTCTCTTCTTCTCCTCCTTCCTGTTTCCCTTTTTTCTTATTCTCGTCTTGTTGGCAAGTCACGCTCCAGACACGAGGATACACGCGTCGAGAAGAAAGGACCGTGCATTGTTCTGCTTCGGGTCAAAACTCGATACTAAGAATCTCGTTTGCTCGAGATGCCGAAATCAGGATCGATGCTGGCCACGGGATGCCAACAATCTGGAACGTAAAAACGTACGAGGACGATTCTTCGAACGTTATGTCTCTGAGCAAAATGACGAGGAATTCGAGGTTGAGAGCTCCTCCTGAATTTGTTGCATCTCGGATGCCGTTAAAAGACCGTTTTATATCGGTACATCTGGTTCGGATTTTCCATATTAATTAAATTAACCCGAGATAGAAAGAAAAGACCTAGGATAACATCGACGCCGGTTTCTCGTTTCTTTTTTCCGAGGAGAGAAAGCACACGACGAAGGTAAATATTTGAGACGCTTAATTAACATTTCCAGGCAGTAGCGCCAGGGGAGGGGCAAAAAAAGAAGAAACGAAATCTCCGCGAGTACGGCTACGCCCTTCGTTATCCTTATTTACCGCGGAAAACACCGACTAATCCGTAAGAAGGGAATTAATTGGCAGAGTAAACAATTAGCGAACGGCGCGGCTTAAAACGCAACGGTACACTACGGGTGGCTACGTTTGGACGAGAAGTTTAGATCGAGAGATAAGCGCGATAAGGCGAGAACGTAACCACAGGACGATCTCGTAAATCAGCTAGCCCTGGGGCATAAACGGATTATCAGGCGGTAAAATTTACTGCATCGCCACTTTTCTGCGCGAGAGTCCTGCGAGAAGGATTGCTCTACCGCGAACAGTGAATCGTGCAAACGTTCGTCGTGAATGATAATGTTGAACACGTTTCGCGAGCCGTGATTTTCCTGCAAACTTTCTTACTGATACTGTACCGCGCGATGGATAGCAACGTTTATAGCGCTGTTCTTTTGTTCCGCGAGTAACAAAGTGTGGAAATCGCTTTTGAAATTACAGTACATCCAAGTTGCAGCGCGTCCGTAATATTGCAAAACCCTCGAGAGTTTCTTTAGAGCCCTGGTTTTTCAGTCATCGAGAAATCACGGTACACAGAGAACAAAGAAATAAACGGAATATCGATGTCGAACGAAACTGTATCGACACACAAAATCTATCCTGGAAGTTGCAAATGTTCGCACCCGCAAGTGGCTGTTTTAACAATTTGCGCTGCTTAATTTATAAAGGGGTTCGGAATTAAATACATAGCAACAGGAGCACAGCAATTTGATTTGATTATAAGATCCACACTCGACATGGTAGAGCAAAAGATTAAATTTCTGTCTACGAACTTTGTAGACGTGTTCTGTATAAAGCAGCAGACAATTTGAATTTCGTTCGAACTTGATCTCGCTAATATCGTAGCCAATTTCGATAAATTAGGACGCGATCGAAATTTAAATTGCTCGCGGGTTACAGAGCGCGCGGACGGAGTTGCCGTGGCATTAGAATATAAATGAAAAAACTCGAGCGTATATTCGATACACGAACATACGGCAGGATAATTGATTATTTACCCTAGGAAACTTCATCATTCCCGTGGCTATAAATTCCGGAAACAGCTCTATGACTCCTCGAGGATCTACCCTTAACCGCAAACAATTCAACTCCATTTCTGGTTCATCTATAATTCCGCTCTATTTATACCGGCATCGTCGATTTATCAGACGGAAAGGTTGCTTTATTGAAATTGCCGCAACGAAAGTAAAAGTTTTCCTTTTTCCGTGGGCGTGGAAAGCTGGAAAAATTACGCGACCCGGAACCGACCCGGCCGCCGGTTTAATAGAGGCAATGGGGGTCATAACACCGGTTATGGCATCGTTACGCGAAAGATGTTCATTGCGAAGCGAAGAAACTCGTTCGCGGGCGTGATTTACGCGGAACTGGCTCGAGATATCGATGATGGAGCTCGGGGAATTTATCGACGGTGGCTTTAATTTTAATGGTCTCCTGCTTCGTCTTTTTACTTCCGTTAAGTCTACGGAGTCCTCGAAGATCGATGTCGGAAATTTTCAAATTCGAGGAAAGAGTATTTTCGTGAAAGAAGCTTTTCGGAAAATCGTGGAAGAAAACGATTTGGCGCGAATACCGTTTATAAGTTGTTCACGGTGGCACAGGTGACTGGACGCGAATCGAATAATCCGGATAACGACAAATGCATTTTTTCCCGTTCTCCGATAACCCTGAAAACATCGTATCGCGCATCGATGACGAGGTACGCGCCGCTGAAAAACCGGTGAATTACATTTTACACTTTTTGACGAGGCCGCTCTCCTCTCTCCGTTCTCGCGGATTACGGGCAGAGAGGACTGCCGGCAGAGAAATAACGCGGATTTCTCGTCTGTTGATTCGGCCACGCTGATTGTGCTCGTGATTTACATCGAGTCGGCTTGTAACTTTTTCCAGCGACTCGTACGGACGATACGTACCGTGTTTCGTTTATCGTCGAAACGTTTCCTGCGAGAACGAGGCTGTTTTACAACGGTATCGAATTTATTCGTTTATTTAGCTTCCGGGTAAAACTCTGCTCTATCGAGGAGCGATCGTAACGCGTTATTGATTTTAACTGCTAACGAGGCGTATTATCGATCCGTACCGTTTGATAAATAAAATACCCATCCGTGCACGGGGCTCTCCCATATTTCGTCCGCGAGTATCCGACTATTTACACGCTTTCGATGTTAATTACGACGATACGTTAGTTTAGTCGAATGCTTAAAGGCGTCAATAGCAGCGAGGAGAGTTAAAATATGGGTCCAATTTTCAAGAAAAATTGCGTCGTTCATCAAACGGATATAAAGCATCCGCAAAGCAATTTTCATAGCAGGATAGAAGGAACTCGTATCTCGATCGTGCTCTAAATCATTGATTCGTATTACCGGCGAACGAAACGAAAGAGAAAAACTTGTCGACCTATTTCGTCACGACGGAGATAAGCGACTGCTCTGCCGTCGCGTTCGATAAATCATCGATTCGTACCACCGACTAACGCAATACCAACGATATTGTCCGATGAGTTATCGACTCGTACTACTGTTCGGTAGTTCGGTGGCCGCTGAAGGATTCGAAGATGCGATATTCTTCCGCCGATAAATATGCGTAATTTTTGGGAACGAAAGTCTCGTAAGAGAATCGTTTCCCCGCCGGAAGTTATCGTAGCCGGTCCTCGAGTCTTTCGCGAATTGGAAAAACTTTGTCCCCGAAACTGGAGCCTCTTCCGACCCTTCGAAACAATCCATGTAAAAGCCCGAAGCCGGAAACGTCGCGGGTATTTACGTCCCGAACCGGCCATTTTGAACCGGTACTCGGGAGCATCGCGACGCATTAAGGACACGATTCTTTCGACTCGAGCGTATTCCAGTTTGTTAAAAGCGGAGCTTTTCGCGCGGAAGGGGCAGAAAATATATACGAATTGTTCAACCGCCACTCGTATTTCTCGCGACAAGCTGTTCGGAAAGGGACAGATGACGGCGAGGACACACGATCGTACATAGAACGGCGGAGAAAACCGTGTGGAAGAGGGCAGAAAGAAAGCCGGCGAGAAGAAAAGTTCGCCGAAGGAACGAAGTAATTTAAAAAGTTTCTGCTCCATGACATCTCGCGATAACAAATTATCCCTGGCCCATTATCCACAAATGCGATTATGATAAGAAAGAACCGGGGGTAAACTTTAATGCAGTGAGCTCCAGTTAGCGGGCTAAGGAAGAATCGCTGCCGCTGGATATTGTAACGTCTGCGTGCTCGCAATTCGCGCGGACAACCATCTTTCCCTCTTTCGCCCAACTCCCTGCCTTCGACCCTCCTGGAAACGAGCACGCGAGAAAAACAAAGGCACAAACTTGTCCCTGCGTTTCGTACAAAATTTTCTACCAGTTCTGCTTGTCGGGCGACCACGTTTTTCTGAATTAACCGACAAACTTGCGTCGCGCCTCGTTGACACCTCTAATAAGCTCTTTCAAGATACTGCAAGATCTTGCGGCATTGCGATATTACTTTTTTAATTCTTTCTTACCGTGCACTCGTGACGCATCTTGTGATACTTTGTACCAAAGTTTTCGACTCTTAAAATATCGCAGTCACAAAGTTCCCTAAAGCTGCAAAGTTCCAAAATTTCAAAGTGTCAAATTTTTACAAAATTCAGAATAATGAAGTTATAAAAAAAGTTTGAAAAAAAATGGGAAGAGAAAAGAATCGAAGAGTACATCTTTTCCCGTGCCGTTGTTTTCCACTTTTTTCCAGTTAGGTAGGAAGCGCGGCATTCGAGGATATTTACGCGGGCGATTATTCGTCGTTGATTGCGGATGCGAGCGTGGAATGGTTATTTGCACTATATTATGCGTAGCCATCTAGCGGCTGTTCACGGGACACATCGAGATCCCCGTGAAACGTTAAGTTTATCGCCGACTCGTTGTGTAGCGCCGTTTCCAGCGGTGTTATCAAGCGACGCCAGGAACACCCGATGGATATCGTAAATTGCGAAGATCGACGAGCACGATTGCCTTGTGACGGATGCGAACGTAAGAACCGCTTGAATTGCGCTCGAAACGACGCGGCCGTGAATCTTTGGGAACGGTTTCGCGTTTAATCCCGCCACGGGAACTGTCTCTCCACCTCGATGATTAACGAGGGATCATCCTTAAGGATGAGGGATGAACAGTGATCTTCGAACGAGTACATTCTCTTTGATAACTGGAAAGCTGATTTTATTGTCGGGTCCAATGGAGATACCGATAATGTGCGATGATACGAGAACTATGTAATTTTGGTTCGTTCGATATTGGTGGATATTTTTGGTCCAACAATTGAAGGTTTCGATCTCGCAAGCAATTTCGACAGCCTAATCTAATCGGATATCCGACTGAAATGCGTTTACAAATGTCTGCGAACCGATTACGCGTTCATCTCGCTCGCGTCACGTTCTGTCCACACGCGCGTTGTCCCGAGCTAGCTTAATAACACAATCAAAGTTTCAACAATGATAAGCCCCTTCTAGTTTTCTGTCAACTTGCTTGCGTATACTCTATTATTTTGCGGTAATAAAAGATCCCTTGAACTTTCCACAAGTCGAAAGTGGAATAAATGATACGAGTATCGAATCCGAAAAAGAACTCGATAAGGTGAGAATCTGAATAGTTTATTATCGAAGGGTTTAGCGGATAAGAGTATCCACGCGTGAGCGGCGTCGGTTAAGCTGGAAGTTATCAGGAATTATGAGATCGAATAGCAGAGAGCACATTTAGCTCTTCTATAGCTGGAATAGAGCGAAGAAATCGTATCAGCAGAGATGAACAGATTACCAGCCGACGTTTTTGCCCGTGAAAACGACGCGGCTCCAATTTCCGTCCCGCCGGTATAACAATATTCATCGTTGTTGATAAGTCGTGCTCCTCCGGCGAAGTAGCTCTCGCCAACGAAGATGGAAGAGAGTTCTCCAAAGTTCCATTAACTTAAGGGGCGTTCGCACGAGCGACGACAGAGTTAGGAGATGGAGAGAGACCCGCTCAATGGATACGGACAAGAAATTCTCACCGCAAACCCGTCGCAGGCTTACCTCTATGACTTCTCCATTACTTTCTACATTTATGTATCTCTTCTACCCTGTCTGATTGTCTCTCGTTTCTTCCCTTTATCCCCTTCTCACTTTTAATATCTTTTAATTATCGCCAATAGTTTTTTCGGATGGTGAGGTTCAAGGTTTTACTTCGAGTGCTGCAACATCCACATCTTAAATGAAATCTTGAGAATATTAAGAATCAAAGTTCCTAATTCTTCAAGTCCCCAATTACGAAATTTCTAAATGCTCGATCTCCAAATTTCGAGAACTTGGTCCACTGCTTAGCATTCGGTAGCAAAGCTAGAGTAACCCCGACAAAAATCCTACTTACCCGAATGTCTAGATTACGTCCCGTCCAGTCAGAGGAAAGTGGCGGATTAACAAGGATCAGCGTGCCAGGTCAACAAAATTCTACAGACCTCGGTGTCACCCCGTTCGCATCCTCGGGGCAGGGATGGATCGCGTCGGACAATCTACCGCGAAATTTGCCCCGCAAAATGGTACTGGTACGTGGATCCACTTGCCAGGCAGGATTAAACGAAGTTCACGTTTTCGAAGTCGCCATTATCCCTGACACGTAGAAAGTTTATAGCCAGATGAGAGACAGAGGAGGACGAGGAGGGAGAGAAAGAGAGGTGAATCGATTCCGGCTGCTCTTTCGGTTGCAACCCCTCGCCGAACGTCTGTCGTGCTCGCCGGTTATGTATAACGTTTACCCCGCAGTTTGCCCCGAGAAAATGTAATTCCATCGTACACAGTCGGCTCGGCGAACTTTCGGCTTTAATGTTCGTCCGATTTATCGTCGGCCAGCCGACTTTCGGCCAGTTTCGACGCTCGGTCGCCCCTCGTTTATCCCTTATTGTCGCTGGGGGTGAATTGTGCGTCTGCATCGGTCGAGGATTTTCTTGACACGTGCTCTCGAATAAAACTATGTTACAAATTATTTCGCTTCGAATCTCGTGCAAAAATGTAGCTGACATTTGGTTGGTAATTTTGTCAAGAGCTTCACAGTTACACCGATCGTTTCAATGATTAAATTACATAAGGGGTACATATGTTACGGAGTGCTTAAGACGTGAAACGAACTGTGGTTTGTTAAGGAAAGGACAGAACCCGTGCAGTTTTCGCGAAGAAATACGACGTATTGGTTTAGCAGGGGTCGAGGGTGGTTTGGTTTCTCGTTGTTTTGCTTCACGGAATGATAACAGGTGGCTGGGTGGAGCTTGGAGGAAATTGGTATTACGTTTTTCTTGGTAAAAGTGGCGGACAAGCATACGTACGCGGTACGACCGAGCTTTCATAAAGATGGCAAATATTGACGTTCGGAGATTTCTATTTCGAACAGCGACTCTTTGCGAAACAGAACTCTTTTCCAGTTATTTAGTAAATTATATCGATCGGGATTCGATTTTCTTTCAGGACTATTTTTTATTTACTCTTACTTTAAATATATTTCCTGCAATGTAGAAGGACGCTCAAAGGGAATTTATACAGGGCGAGGCACTTAAAACTGGCCACCTGAATAACTCGATGACAGGAAAAAAGTGCATCGGGCCAAAATTATTTAAGAAGGTCATCTCTGTCGCAGTCGAGTTATTCAGGCGGTCTCTGCATTCGAATGTGACAAATTTAACTCCACCGTTGAAAAATCGAAGCTCTTCCACTTGACTCCGTTTCTTGTCACTGGAATCGCAACAACGATACGCGATGAAATGAAACGAAACGAGACGGCAAGTTTCGCGAGAAGAAAGAAGAATTCGGTAGCTTGGATTTGTCCTTTGACAAGCCTTCGTTAGCTTTTCATCGGCATTGCACCGCGATTTCGCTCAAAGGATCGCAACTACGATCTTTTACCAGGTACACCGTCGGCCGGTTGAAAGGGAAGACTTGCTCATTAAGGTCTTAGTTAAGCAATCTTGTTCGTTCGTCGACGGATTTCCCTTTTCTCTTTCCTCATTTTTTTTCTTTACTTATTTTCCACCGCCCTTCGTATTTACGCGATCCCAGGTCCTTGCAATGCACCCCTTCTCGCCAAGGCGCCTGCTTATTTATAACCGTGAATCGCTGAATGAATCGAGAATCGTGGTTCTGCTTGTTGATTCTCTTCTGGCCTCGAAATCGTTGAATTATTTCGCCTGCCGGTGAATGATCCTCCTCGGTGAGACGAGTTCCCTTTCAAACGGATAGATTTCATGCGAACCTTCGTTTCCTTTCGATCCGATGAATAGCTACTCGACGAGTTCCTACGGTTTTAATTGAATACGTTCTGTGTGGACACTGTCTGTTGCGAAATAATGCCGACAATGTTGCCGGCAACCCTTTAACATCGAACCGCAGACTTATTATACCAACCGTAAATAAGCGGAGCGAATACAAATTTACGATCCAACTTATCGATTGAAATTTTCAAATAAACACTCGTATCGAGTTCTGTTTGCAAGAAGAAATGTCGATTACGAGTATGTCTTTAATTAGCAGCAGATATTCGCGCAACCACGATCAAAGACTGCATCGTTTTCGACCAAGAAATCAGTGTCTTTCTCGCAAGAATTCTATTTTCACCTCCGAGCATCCGCCGCTCGCAAACAGCCCTTAGAAACTCGTCTCGTTCGCTTTGCAGCCCATACACGCTCGTCTATCGCCGGCAAGTCAACGAGCACCTGCATCGCGTTCAGATTTACGATGAACATACTCACGTGCCATAAAGAGACGTCTGTTTGCTCCAACCCGTGTACCATTACGCGGGTCTGCCCGTGTATACACGACTTTCCTGCCCGGTTTTCTTCTACTTTCTTCTTCCTCGTTCCTTCCGCGATTCGAAAGAGGCACAAGGAAAACCATGTTTATTAGCGGCTGAGCACAAAGACCTACCCGAAACAAAAGAGCGATCGAGTGTTTCGGTTCAAGAGACACCTTTTCGTATCTTGGATTTATTCATTGAAATTGTCTTTGTCTTTGCTCTCCTTTTAATTCAATTATTCTTTGTGAGCTGTAGTTGATCGGTTATTGTGAGAATTAAGGAGGATTAAGAGAATCTTGTTAGCGATTTCAACGTACTGTACACTTCAAGTTTAGGAATTTAATTTCAAAATTTACAAAGTTTCCAAACTTATTATATTACCAATTTGAAGAATATTACCCTGCCTCTCATTCTTTCCAAGTTTCTCATTACAGTTGACCATTATGGCATAATTGAAATTGTTAAAACCACTCGAAATCGAGGGAGGTAAATTATTCATGACGTTTGAATTATATTACCGCAAAGCTCTTTGGCCGAATGACCTATATAGAAGATTTGATTTGAGATTCGGTAAATGTTGGAAATATTTTCGTCGACAATCGGAATTTCAAGTTTGAAGAGCCGAGTGTTCTTTCCATCTCGAAAGTGTCGCTAAGATGAATCTTTTAAATCCTTACCCTCGTACGAATGGGATTAATTCGACACTGACGACCCGGTTTCTCCTTTTTTTCTTCATTTGGACGACGTCAAACCTGTGAAATGAAATGTCTCGCTGATATAAATAATGCACGTCTATCAGCTGGATGTTTTTGACAGCGTCCATACTGATATTTCGTCCAAAATGTTGCAGTCACAAGATATTCGACGTCATTAAATAATTAAAAAGAGAACACGACAGAACAGGCGTTTGATATGTTTCTGTTTTTGAATTGAAAATAAATGAATGAAGAATGAAAAGTTTATAATTTGTACATCACTTGTTCCGATAATGAAAAGTGTTTTAATTAGAAAATCGTTGTTTGTCGAAACATTTAATTAGCAAACTTCTAGTTTTATGCTTTCATATGTTAATATTAGTTACTAAAATTCCTCGACTTTCTGGATTGTTATCTCGAGCGTTTGACGATGAAGCTAGGTCAATAATTCGACGAAATATTTATTCAAAAAATACTGAAATATTGAACACTCTCTTTACAATCACTTCAGTTCTGTAATCAAACGAGCCCCTTATACGCGAGATCGCGAAAATGTCAAGAGAAATAAAAGTGAAAAATAAAAATCGGAATACGGTTTAGCACGAGAGAAGAAAAGGAAAAGAAATACCGCAGAAAGCGAGCCGTGAAAACGTTAATTATACTCGGTAAAGTTATTCGGTATAAATGCGTTCCATTGATAAAGCGATAAAAGTTAACTTACAAATTTGCCGAAGTCAGCTTGAAATTAATTTCCTGACCCATACACGATTGCTATATTTACACGGTTTCCTGAAGCCCCGCAATTTCCACGTTCCCGACCACGTTCAACCGAGCCAAGTTGGAGCAGCGAGGGGTGGTTTCGGGACGCGTCACCGGGGGTTTAGTCGAAACGATCGAAAGTAATTCGCTGACGCTTCTTTTAATTCTATAACAACGTTTCCTCCGCGCCACGAAACGTTCCAGAAATATTATTAACCCGTGGCAACCCCTCGCAACTTGAACGATATCATTAATCATCGGAAAAACAAGGGTGGGATCGTTAAAATTTCCTTTCCAATCGATTCGTTCGCTCGAACGAAATATAATTCATTAGCCGGTGATGAATTGTCGTAGTCTCGTGGCTGGACGTTGGCAAATTACTTTTCTATTTACTAATCGAATCGACAGCTGGGGGTTGCTCGAAGACGTTATCCAACCTTTGTCTTCCTGTCTTGTCTTGTTACCGGAATTGAATGCCTCCACGATAAATTGATTAAGCGACAGAATATTTCTCTTTGCAATCTTCCCGAGTTCAAATTCTCTTTACAACCCTCGCTACATCGAACTAGAGACAAAATATCGAGCTGCTCGAGGTCACATTTTTATTTACAACAGCAGCTGAATTTATTAAAATAACGAGAACGCAAAGTGAACAGCAGGTTTCTATATCTTTGAAGTTTTCCGATTCGATTAAGCGACGTAGTCTATGAAAAAGAACACAGGGGTGAAGCAGATAAACGTACAGGTTGGAATACGCACGAGGGATGAAAGGATAAGTTGGTTCATTTGAAGCGTTTCTTTTGTTGCGCGGGAACGATATGAAAAAGGGTGGCTGCCACGGGAGTTACGCTGGCCAGTTCGCTTTGTAGTGGAAATTGTTTCCTTTTTAAGTAAGGATGCAAAGGAAAATTTCGAGCCGGTCCTATTTTTCCCGCGGAACGCGATCCCGCCATTTTACTGCCCCCGGCGATGTAACTGCGGTTACAAGTTCAACAAGTATCTCACAAAGAATACCTAGACGATGAAATTCTATACGCTCATGCGATCCTACTCGAATTCCGTGAAACTTAATTCTACCGCAGGTAATTAGTAAATCTTCAATCTAATCGAATGATCTTACTGTTTTATCATTTTTTCCTCGACCGTGAGGAATAAAAGTCCATAATCGGCAATTTCATTATAAATATATTTTGCTAATTTTAATTCAAACTTGACAAGGAGCTAGATTGAAACGGGGAAGGCTCTTCTTTAAAATCTGTCGAGAATATCGTCGGGCGGAACGTCAAGGAAATGAAATTACCTCGCGAAGAGTGTCTACAAAATGGCCGTGCAGTTGTTTCCCGGCTCGTAAGGGGATGAGGGGTGGCAGAAGGAAGTAGTTGAAATGGTCAATGCGAGGGAGATGCGGGAAGACAGCCGTTTCAACGACGTCTCTGGCATCGAACGACCCTCTCGCATGAAAAATAACTCGAATTTAAATGGCCCATGCACGGTCATCCCCTTTACGACCGTTACGGAGAAATAAACGGTGGACAAAATTTATTTTACAAATCCTCGGTTGTAAACTTTTTTTCCATAATTAATATCTCGAATGAGCGGAATTAATTTTTTAAAGAAATAAATTTCTATGGCGGTAAATGATCGAGTCGAAGGAATATAATAGAGCCGATCCACCGAGGCAAGATGTAAATTTACAATAACCCACCGTGTAGGTGAATTTCATCGTTGGCTCTCACCCCCGGCGCTCTCGAGGATCGTTTCAACCCCCAGATACGTTACCCCTTCCGTTTCTGCCGCCATCACGCTCCACTTTTGCCGTTACCCTGCCGTTAAATCGTAGCACTTTTCCGAGTTAATTAATGACCCGCCGGTAATTGATTATTCCGCGGGGGCAACGCGTGTCCCGGCTATATATTGTCATCGAATTTATCGCGGTTACGGGGCCAGGTTTTTGCGTACGTTTGCGGCCAATATTGCACTCATTGATATCGGCGAACCTCGATGGAAAATGGATCGTTAATGGAACTGTATGATTAATCGAGAAGTGGCCTGACAAAACTAACTATCAACATTCCAATTGTTTCTCGTGCAATTTTCAAAAGCCTTTAAATTAAATTTAATGTACATTGTAAATAACAAGTACCGAACAAGCTACACCCGGTACAATTTACAGGAACAAAAGAGAACCAGCCGAATCGTGACGATTAAAAATGGCGATCCTCGATATCAGATTCACGTGGAACCAAAGGAAACGCCTTCACCGTTATTTAATTTATATTATTTTAACAAATGTGCTCATCGGACTTGCATTGTTTTTTCTGGGAATCTACGCTTCGTTCACGGTTGCCAGCATGTTGAAATTAGAGGAGATAGATTTGTTCCAACTTGTATTTAAAACAATAACGTCCTACGGATTGTACGTTTTCGTTCACAATCTGCTGGGCGTGAAAATGTGCTACAATTATTTTCGTTACGCCGAAGGGTAAGAATTCAAATTAGTATTAAATTTTCCAAAGAAAAGTGGTCCTATATCTGAACGCTCCTATAATTATTTCATGGGCGCATAATTACTGTATTCTATAATGTGTACGGCATTTAAATTTCAACATAACGCAAGGTGCGTAGTTTCGCGATATCAATTATTCCGATGATTTATAACTCTATAATTTCATCGCGTCGATTCACCTGCTACGGCATTGTTCGACTAATTCGCGAACGTAGAATATACATATAAATACATTTACGTTTTTGTGGGCTATCGAAATTGCTAATGGAACGTGTGTTTCGTGATTGATTAGAATTTTCGTCAATAAATTTTTTGTTGTCGAACGAACAGATCAATTAAAGATGAAACGCGGAACGCGCGACGGTGAATTTTGCCGCACAATACCGGGCAAATTGTGAATTAGCAATCGGCACCAGGTCGTCCACGATTTCGCGTAAATGAGTTAATGCGAGCTAGGGACCGGGATATTCTTCCCTGCGATATTTCCGTGGCGGAAACCACGGCGCGATGCGAAATTCGCCGGATTGAAGCATTCATTACAGCCAACGGGGGTGGTACACGTGAATACGATCAATTGACCTTTGTAATCGAATCACAGCGCGTACAATATTGCCCTGAGAGAATTATGAACATTTACGAAGAATGGCGGACTGAAAGGATCGAGGTGTAGAATGGGTCTTTGGTGAAAAATTGAAAACGACGAAATCGCGGAGAGGGTAGAATGCAGGCCGAGAGGTTCGTAGAATGTTAAAGGTGACAATAGTCGCATAGAAACGTTTGAGCATTCGGAAACGTGGTGAAAATTGCTTCGTGCAATCTTCCCTTCCTTTTTTCGTCAGGATCCTAAATTCGGGGAGACTTTGAAAAAGAGAGGTGTCGAGAAAAAGTCAAATATATTAACAGGGATTAACAGAGTTGCAAAAAACGAAGCTGATGGTTTTGCCAAAATATGTTAAAAGGAGAGAACACGTGAATACCGGATGAAATATATCCGTTATTTTTAACCAACGATATTTGTTGCAAAAGGGAAAACATTTTGATAAATAACTTTGTTCTTTCAATGTCATATTTTGAAACTTCGAAGCTGTTTCTCTAAATGGACATGGTCAGAAATACGCAGCCATCGCCGCTAACAAAAAGCGTAAAATTGTTATAAAATAAAATTTTGTAATTTCGTTGCATCGAATACTGAACAAATAATTACGATCAAAAATTATCGGTAAATTTTATAAGCCATTTTACATAAATAATTCCAATTTGAAACTTAATTAATTTTATAAATTTTATAAATCACTTTACGTAAATGTTTACACATCATCGAGCGTAACGAGAGTTTATAAATCTTGTAATTTATTTTGCATCAATATTTCAATTTGGACTTCGTCAAATGTGATGTGACATTATATGAAGTTTCAACAAACATTTCAATTTGGACTTCATAAAGTTCGCTCGTATTTTATAAATTTCTGTAACGAGACCCACATCGTTGGTTATTTTCATATTGCTTCGTTGATTAATCGCGGTAATTAGAACGTATCGAATAAAAGAAGCTGCGGGAAAAATTTGAGAAAATCAATCGTTCTCAATACGTTCACGCGTTTCCGATATTTAACCGCGGCAGGAAGAAAAACGATAGAAAACGGAAACAAAGACAGAGTGGAAAACAGAGGGTTGCGAAAAGCGGTCTAGACCGTAAGCTCGTTGGCGAACGAAGCCAAGAATTAACCCCTTAACGCGTTTTTCTTAATTCCACCGTTCTCCATCGCGGTCGAACCAACAGGCTCGAATTGGAAAAGGGCTGGTTCGCCGAAGGCCAATCGATTTGTCAGAATTTTCAAGCAATTCCACCGTTCCCGATATCTACTCCTGGTCGACGGTTCATTTGTTTTAATTACCTTTACTCGTTAACGTATCCTCGCGGTTTAGTACTCGGTGATTTTCACAGGCTGTCGACGCTGCCAATATACAGCTACTCTGAAAATTAGAGACTCTGAGATTAATCTCCGTTGTTAAAAACGAAATCGTACGGGACGAATTCTCTCGGATTAATTATATTATCAATACATAACATTGAAAGGAAAATGTAGTTCATCTGGGTTGTTATATGAAATTAAGTAATGTTCTTTCATGCGTTGAACAAGATGTTACTCGTAAGTTCATAATTGGAGAAAGTGATCTTAGCACACACTAGGAGGATCTGTTTGTGTTTGGCGTGTTACAGGCCCTGGATGAATCTGAGACTGTTCCTGTGGACGATATTGGGGTTATTCGTGGTCTTGGTGGGCTGTTTCATGGCCGGCATCTGCATCTCCACGGCCGATCAACTGACTCAACAAGTTCGTCAAATTCTGGTCGAAGGCGAGTCCAATCTACTAACTCATAGTAAACCCTATTCCATCGAATCGAAAGTACTGGCGAAAATATTTGTAGCGATAATCTGAGAGAGGTTCGACACTAACGAAATTCGATGAGAATTAAACGGAAGATCGTTCGAAATCGAAGGTACGAAGTTTCGTTGGAAATCGAGCCGGGCAAATTGCTCGTGAAATATTCATCGATCGAACACGCGAACGTTGTTCATGATCGGCAGGTGGCAAGCCACGAATTCATTTTCTCCGCCTGACGATCCGCTTCTGTTCCCCCGTCTTTTTTTATTTTTCCCTCACGCTCTTTTATATCGTTGTGTCATCCGGTATGGTAACGCGAAATTTGAATATTTAATCAAGAGTAAGAGAGAGCGGCGCGGCCGGTTTATGCAATAACCGTGGCGTAAAATCTTGTCGAGGCGAGGCGAGGCGAAACGGGGAACGCGATGATGCGTCGAGGTTCGATAGTCACGCGTGCGAATCCGTCTGTATGGCGGACAGATGGCGAAAACGGTGGAAACGCGACGAAATAGTATAGCCCGGGCATAATATGCAAATCGGCGGTCGAACAACGCTGGCTGCCCCGTGGAAATTACTGATGGAAATCTCGTTTGGCGTACGTATACTTAATGAATAGATACGGCAGGATTCTCTTCGAAATTCGACGCGTTTGCTCACGATAAACTTGCCGCTGCATCCAGTTCTGTCCTCCGCTACGCAAATATCCCGCTGATGATCATCTACGAATGATAAGCGCTCCATCGATCGATCGCTGAATCTCGTTACCTTGCCAAAAATTTACCTCGGATATCGGCGGTGACGTTCCTGTCCACCCTCTTTTTTTCATTTTCTCCGTGCATGATATACCGGTACAACTGACTGTAACTTCGCTACACAGGAAATTGTCAAAGTACTAAAGCAGGACCAAGTTTTCTTTCAGAAAGTTCAATGCTTTTTTTTTTTTAAAGTCCCTAATTTTGACTCCACGTTAGATCGTCACGATCGACGTAGAGAGACGAAAGTTTAAATCGTGTTTCGATTCGAAGAACTTTGAGTGTAAATAAGTAGCTAGTTTTCGATGCAACCCACGACTAATTACGTGCCGAAGAAGTAGTTGCACGCGAGCACGCGCGAGTAAGAGGTCTTAGGACATCGAAGGGAGCTTTGGAGTCGAAGTTGTTCGGAGTATCAGACTTGTAAGTGGTGGAAAGTGTCGCGAAGAGGGTAGATATAGAGGAACGAAGTCCTTCAGGAATTTACTTCGAAACTGGGATTCCGTATACTTCACGGTAGAACAACTGCGTTCTTAAAACCTTCTGATGAACTCGCTTCTCAAAGGATCTCTTTCGGAATTACTTTTCGGAAGGAGGAAACAGGTAGAAGCGATTTTATTAGCTTTATACCTTTTAAAGCACCTATCCTTTTAAACGGTAATTTCGGGATTACATCGTCATTGGAAATTTATACATCTTTAACATCATTTTGTAATAACCATATTTGTCATCAAAGTTATTTAACGAGAGAACCCTCAAAGAGGAGAGCCGCGTTAAAATCCCCATTGCAAACGCTACTTTCGCATCGCGTTTGCTCGTACCTTCGATTTTCGCGGAAAAATCACTGCCCCTTTGTCGGTTTACACAGCGGTACGTGAAAAAGGATTGAAACCATTCAGTCCGGGATCGAACCTTTAATTGGTCACGGTCGATATTTAATTACTTCGACGGAGGCTTTTTAATTAATGCCACGTCGGAGGTTCGCGGATGAAAATTTCAATTTTACCGTAACCCGGACTTCCGGCTTCCTGTGTCGATGAATTTCTGATGGGATATAAAATATCGGAAAGTCGTACGGCGCAAAATATTCCGAGTCGAGTCAGACTACACCGTGGAATTTGATACTGTTCTCCACGCTACAGGCTGAAGCGAATAATTGAGATTCATACGCGTGTACGTCGGACAATTCATCTTAATACTCCTTTTTCTCCTCGTTCTTGAGAGCCCCTTTCATTAGGTGACTCGGGGGAATTCAATCATCCTGGGAAGAAAAGTTACCGTGGTACATTATCTCTAAATGGACGCTTTTTGATTAATCGATATTGACACTGATATGACACTGATATATATTTCGTACACAAACTTTAACTTTTATTCGAATTCTCCTGAATGGCGATGAAGAGTATAACAAATGAATTTATTTTAATTCCGACCTAATTGTAAAATGACGTAGTGGATACTTTGAACAGGTATGAGGAGGTATCTTACGGACGTGACATGGAAACGAAGGATAGATAACATGCAAGTGCAAATGCGATGCTGCGGAATAGATTCCTCCGACGATTGGCATAAGACATATTGGCTGCAACGAGACCTTCTTGTGCTGGATTCACCCGATATCTTGAGGTGATTATCAGTTAATTGTTCCTGGATTGTCGTATTTCATTACCTTAGCACGTAACGACTATCGATACCGTCGCACCCTCGTTTGTCTGTCATAATCACACGCTCATCGTAATCCGTAGACAATGCACTCCATTTCTTAATACCTTAAATAGCACACATGATTAATATATCGTCAGAATTCTAATTGTGATCTACGTAGCCATTTTGACAATTCTGATAATAGATCAGCAAGAAATATAAAACGGCATTCCGAAGATAAATGTCCTTGTTAGAAAGATACTTAAAAATGCTGGAACTCGACGCAATGACCCGAGGAAAAACGGGAGAGCAATATCAGACAACAGAAATGATAATTCTAGTTTTCATTCACGTTCTTCCAACGTTTCCCCCGCAGGCTCGTGACGCCATAATAATTACGTGTAATACCACACGCGAGCCTGTCCACCGGCAGTCACGAACAAATTTCCCAGGAACTTTAATGGAAACGCAGAAAGTATGCCAGGATTTTAATTACGACTACACGCGTTCCGGCCTCCCGGCGAACGACGAAATTTAAACTGGCGCGGGCTAAAAGTTGTTACGTCTCGCGTAGCATTTTAAAACGCTCGGCTTTCAGAAAGCGTTTGATACACGCGCATACACCTAAGATCAAAGTCGTTGGCCCTCTCTCGCGATCTCGGTGACCGGCCATTCTCGAGGGAGACCCCACCGAACAGAGACTCTAACCTGTTCCACTTCTTCCTTTCCGAAATTCCCAACGCCGGTGTTTCACGATGCTTCCAAAAAGGATTTAAAACACCAGAAGCTTCCGGCCAAAGTACCAGTCTCCGGCCAGATTATTTCCGTGCTGGGGCCCTCCGCTTCCGGTCTGGCCCATCTAACTCACGAGTTAACCGCTCCTTCGCGTGTGCTTTTATCTGCGCCGCGCTGCTAACACGCCCACCATCTCCATTTACCGGATGTTTAAGAGTAGAAACGTTGGCGCAAAAGCTTCTCTATCGATTTTAACCTTTTTTATTTACAAACTTTCTAACCTTTGAGCTATCGATTTATTGCCTCGCGATATTATATCGAGAGTGCACAAATTTTTGTCTATTAGAAACATTCCAGTTTCTCGTGAAACAGACTTTTATTATAGAGTAAAATATCTTTGACTGCATGAAAGTGTCGATGAGAATGTTACGAGGATTCGATCGATAATTTCGCGTGAAGGGAATATAGAGCAAAAGTGTAGATCGGGGAATTTAGTTTTCGACGATCGAGGAAACGTAATTCTGTGGTGTGAGTTGAGAATGCAATTTGATGGCGGTTGACATACGTGAATAGTTGCGGTATCGAGGGGACCAGGATCGATCCACTCCAAGGTATAATTCTGCAATTATCATAACGAGAAATCGATAACCCAGTGTTCTATCTGTGATTACCAGCCGTGACACAAAGGCTTCTGTGCGGGCCGAGCTATTAACCCTTTATTATTGAACGTATTACCACCAGAACATAATGCACGCGTACGTCTATCCGCAGGAAACCTAACTATTAGGCAATTAACGCGAAACTGCTGTAAGCAACATGAACCTGCTCGAATGCTCGACGTATTATTGCCTCGTACCAGTCTCATCAATTTTGTGTAGCATTATGTCGAGAAAGGTGTTCTCGCGCACTGTGAATTCCATAACGCGTCGAGTCTCGAGATCGATCGAAAGATTTAATTAACAAAACGCAGCCAGCGTGTCTCGAACACGAGAAGTCCTGTGGCCGTTTCCTCGCACGGCTGGCCGTTGTTACTCGCTCGAAAACTCGTCTGGAAAGCCGCGGCCGAGAAAGCGTCGTCGAGCGTAGGAACGCGTGACACGGCTCGCAACTCATTCCAGACTTCGCGGACATGTTCGTGGACAAGTTCGAATTAGCAAGTTCAACAACTTGCGGAATGCCGATCGCCCGGTCTGACCTGTCCCTTGTCACCCTACGTCCCGCAGCTTGCAAGAACCCTTTGCGACTCCGCTAATCGCAATTTTTTCCTCTCCTCGAAGCAGAACTGGCTACTATCGGGAAATTCCATGACAAAATAACGAGTTCGTTTGCAGTTAATTTACCGTTGTTTACCTTTCATACGGGAACGAAAAGCAATTGCTTTTTAATAATTGATTGCAAGGTAAAAATGAAATTAATTGCAGAGTGCATTTTGAAGAATGATCGAACGAGTTAAAGCTGCGAAGGCGTTTTAGAGAAAACGTAGGGATTCCTGAGCGTGTGCAGATAGGAGATAGAGCAAAGGGAAATGTACGTGAGAAGGCGAACTGACACGTAGGAATCTTGTTTCAGGTACGCCAAGTTGGATGGTCGCGTGACGCCGCCGGTGGTGCCGTGGAGTTGCTGTCGAATCGACGTAAAGGGTCCCTGCTATCACGATCCTCTTCAGCTGCCAAATCCGGAACAGAATTCCACTTACGACAGCCTGAACGCTCGGGGCTGTCTCATCGCCATGAAGACCTTGCTAAACGGAACGCTGTATTCCGTGCTGCCGCTGGTCTTCTGTCTGTTTGTGTTGCAGGTAAATCAATAACATAACGCATCGGCACAGTATTGTTTAATCGAATCGAAACGACGAGTTTGATGGCGAAACCAGGCTTCGAATAGTTAATATCCATTTATGGTCGTAACGCGGATTTTTAATTTTGAATAAAATATAGAGTCGAATATCGGTGATGTCTGTTTTAATCGAAGATTGGAAAAGGCTTTTCGTTTTTCATAGCTCATAATCCTCGCGGCGGACGCGTCAGCTTGAAAAATTGTCATCAAATATTTGTAATTTCATCGTACGAGCTTTCGAGAGCGGATTTAGAATAAATAGCGGTAACAGTGAAGCCCGAACGAGATGAACGGGTCTCTCGAATAGTCGTGGATTATCAGATTCGTTCGGAGTTATTGATTGCCGCGAACGCGATGATACCGTGTGTCATCGGGGTTTTGTAAACTGGCGATATTATAAGGTGAACGTCCGCTTTTCCCGCTCGGTGATCGACGAAACGAAAAAAGGTGGAACGGCGTTCGTTTCGTTTGCCGACGATTAAATCATGCGAGAGAATTGGGTCGCGCGAAATTTAACGGGGGAGAAAGGAGAAAACATTTCCCACGGAATTATGAGACGTTCCGGTAGAATTAGATTCAAAGATACGCCATGGAAGGAAAAAAAGTAGCGCTCGCGTTTGCGAGGGAAACTCGCGTGCTCGAAACTCGTTTCGTCTCTGCAATTTAATTCCGTTTCCACCATTCTTCGTCCGAGCCACTCGAGCCGGGCCTTGGTATCATTAAGCCGGCAAATAGTCGCGGTTAATTAAACTTACCGCGTTCCATCCACTCGTAAGTTTTTCCCTTATCGAACTGATAAATTAATCCGTTTAATTCGTACGCTCTGCCAGCCGCTTCCCCGAGGCTGTTGTCGATTCATTTTCGAGATGAGACAAGGGTTACAAGTTTAACCCCTTGGATACAACTTTAATTATAGATATTTTACCGGGCATTTTAAACCGCGCTTTAAACGGTTCATTTGTTCCTTTATCCTGGATCAACAATTCTGGCGATAAAACGCGTAAAAAGGTCTGCTCGGGGTTAACGAAAAGTTCGCAAAATTTTATCGGCTTTTGTTCCCTCTCGCAGTATGTACATAACAACTCCGAGAAAACGTGGTCCGAAAAGCCTCTTAGAAAGCTGGCAAGTTCCTCTCGAGGGCACAGGCACGCGTTGACGCGTCGTAAAGTCGAAAAACACTGTTTTACGAGCGGAGACGCGATGGAGCGGAAGAAAAAATTGCGAAGCTGGAAAAAGCGGACGTGGCTTGTCGCGTTATCCTTTGGTCGTATTTCGTTTGCCACGATTTACGCGCCCATTTGTATTATCGTTCCGCTATTTACCGAATTAAAACTGTTAATGGAATTTCCGCCATGATAAGAACGGTTGTTTTAACATTTTTAAAGAAATTACGCTGATTAAGATCTCGTATCATTTATAAATTTCTGCCAAGTTTCTGGTCGATCTCGTATCTCACCAAGCAACGAATCGTAAAATGATAAAAGACTTGCTTCGACACTGTTCGCTATACGTACATTCCAGATTGCCGTGACAGTATTATCGAGACTTGACTTTACGTCGGCAAGAAACGCGGTCGCCCTTGGGAATCGATGGTCAGCCTCTCCTGGCTGGCTCTATGGTCGTCTGGATTTTGGAAACGCAAGCGGACCTAATCTCTGCCAAATCAATCGGGTTAGTGTTGACCCACCGCATGAAATCAATCGTCGAACGTGAGCCAATCGCTCTCTTTCACGAGAGAACGACAATCTCCTCCGTGGAATATTATGTCGCGCGATGAAAAAGACTGTCCGGTTACGAGAGGGAATAAAGCCGAGGGATTGGGTTGTGCGAAAATACCGATTCGATCTGATTTCGGACAAGTAGCTGTTTTGATGGAATGCCGAGTATCTGGAAATGTAACGGGAGGGTACTCGGACTCATTTGCATGGACGTGCAACGAGGTTAACTTAACCTTATCACGAAATACGAAATGATACACGGACGCTTAATTACTGGAACGGTGAATCGAAAACGATTGTTACATCCTGTACGATTAATCGCTGTACAGCACGTTTCATATCGAAACAATTCGTAGCAAAGTAGCGAAGCGTTTCTACTTCGTGATTCACGACCGTTTCTTTTTATATTACGATATTAATGTCAGCCTCACGTTTCCGGACAGTCCAGTCCCAGCACGCTCGCGCTCCGTTCGCTTCTCGCTGTTGCTAATTTTCAAACCGTACGTGTACTGCGCGAAAGTTACTGGCAGGCGAAAAGAGTTAAAGAGTAACTTTCTAACTTCGCGAGAAATATCCGTGGAATGAAGTTTACGCCCCCGGCACTTTTTCCGTGCCCGCTGTTCTCGGGTTGCACGTCGTCGAAACACTTTGTTCGAACGTCGACGTTCCGCGGTTTATTTGTTTAATTTTCTAATTTCTTCGAGTTAGAATAGCGGTGTGCGGCTGAAAGAAGCGGGCACGCTCGTCAAACTTTTATTAGAGGGTCGACGCGATGAAACTTTGAGAACTTCTTAACCGCTAGTGTTGCACTTGTCGGAACTTTTTTTATTTTTTCACGTTTCCCTCGCGATACGTGGCCTCGCGAAAACGTACGAACGCTCCTTTCAATAAAGTTATGAAAGCGTGGATTAACTTCCTACAAATTCTCATTCCTAATTCGATCGTTCCATTTGCGACCCCACAGAAGCACAGCGGACGAGGCGATTCGATGATCGACCTGAAGCCTCTTGTTTACTCGAGTGACACGGAATGAAAAGAGTCTGGACCGTACGAATCATATTTCCACGAAGATCCTCTTAACAAAACGTGACTGCTATTGTAAATAAAGTGTTTATATGAAGAAACGAGTTTTGTGATATTAATTGCACGGATGTTTAACAAAAGAGCATCCTTTTAAAGCGGTAAAAGGGGTTGAAAACCGCACCCTCGTCGATTGTAACGCGGCAGAGCACGAAGCTGAACGGACGAGTGAATCCCAGTGGGATCTTCCTGTTCTTGATCCCCCTTCGTTTCGTCCCTTTTTACCGGCATACGTGACAGTTTAAATTGAGTTCGCGACATCGGAACGAGCGGGCCACGCGCGATTATGCCTTTTTTTACCTTCCATACTGACCGTTTCTTCGTCGCGAGATTTCAACGGTTCTTCGAGACGAAGAACTCTGGGAATCGGTCGGAAACGTGACGAGGGTGTAACCGCTTTTTCCCCGTCCTCGGGGCTCATCCCTTGCCCGGCAAAAAGATATTTTGAACATGTTCTCATAGATGGATAGGATCGACCGAAATAAGTCGTAAGGGATTCGTCGCTCGTCGCGACAATAAATTTCGATGCTAAAAATTCGGATAAACGTTTAACTCCATAATGGAATCATGGAAATATCCGATCGTACTAATCGCACGAAATTGTCTATAATTGCTTCTTTTCTCCGGCTTGTTCGGCATCGAATATCACTATTCTTTGAAAGGAGAAACGTCGCCGAATATCGTTAACGTAGCTTCCTATCGTCGAAGTGCCTTTCTCTTCAACTTCGTCGTTCTTTTGTCCCCATTCTGTTCCCCATCGATCGGTCGACTCGATACGGGGGAGAAAACGAGCGATCTAGTGGCGCGACTCGATTAACCGATTCCAATAATCATGGTGAAAGCCATCGTTGAAACCCGACGACAGACTTTCGCGAAAAGAAATTCGATAAAGTCTTATCTTATCGTCCGTCCTTATCCTCCCTCCACCTTTGATTCCTCCCTTTTTCGATGGCTTGTTTGTTCCTTTGGGGGCTGTTTCGAGTGTTTCGTAATCGATGATCCATTAATCGTGCTTGTTCGTTAAACGCTCCGATGTCTTTTCATTTCGATAAAAGCTCGTTTACAAATTTTCTATGATCGATATAGTCATTTCTAGCCTACACGTCTCTTTACCCACGAATTCTCTTGTAGAAGACCTTTCTTCCATATTTTCTCCGGGGAAGCCAGATTCTCCAGGGTATAGCACTCTGTGTATAAGGCTCGGAAGTATTAGTTTGCATACTGCTGTTGTAATTTTCACTGAGCTTTCATTTAAGAATGTTTCTCGTCGCACAGACGATGCCGGATCGTTTCAGCGGAGTCGTTGATTGGAATTAACCCTGATGAAATCATGAATATTGATGGTGTCCAGAGTCTTTGCAGACGAAAATTGTAGAGCGAAAGGCCGCGTAATGAGTTATTCAAATTTTGTTTATCTCACGCGGATTCGAGAGCTTCAAAGCGGAGATCCGAGTCTTTGAGAGGCGTTCGTAAATTGAACAGAACTTCCGGGCCGAGTCGCTTTGTTTCTCGTCGAATTTCCGGAAATCTGGGACCCGGTCGAATTTCGTCTTCGTTCCGAAAAGAAAGCCGCGACGAGAAACGAACAAATCGTCTCGTTTGACCTCGTTCAATTTAATAACGGCGAATTTACGCGGAACACGACGAACTTCTTTTCATGGGACGCCGTAATTTTCCTCGACACCGGTAACGAAGTTCGTGTAGTCGAGCTTTTTCGCCGTGTTAACCGTAAAGCGAGCAGTTTTATGCGACGTCCGACATATTAGTCGAACTGTTGCTAACGGACCGGTTGAACACAGCTGTGGAAGCAAATCGTCATAAGCTTTTCAGATTAAAGCTTTTCGATCGCGAGTTTTCCCTGTTAGAGCCTCCCGAGTTTTAGAAGTTTTGCGGACAAAGGATTTGGTTGCGCTCACCAGAATTAATACTATTAAGTTCTAAAGCTCGTATGATTAGAGCTTTTCAAACTTTTAAGCTTCTAAGGCGTGAGCTTAAGGATTCGAAATTGAAAGTTCGAAAATTCGAACAGTTCTCCTCCGGTATTAGTTTCCCAAGCTTTTAAAGTTGTAACGCGTCACTTCCTTCGAGGTTAGAAGCCTCGAATTTCAGATCCTATCAAAGCTTAGAGCTTTCAAGTTTAACTATCACGGTATCTAACTACTCGGCATGCTAAGCTTTTATTTCCCAGAGCTTTCACGCTCGGTTCTTTTACGGGCAGCCTGTGTTGTTCAACGCTTTTGACGTTTGAAGCTTCTTATTTGCTAGCTTCTTAAAGTTAGAGCTTTCAGAATTTAAACCTCCCGAGTTTCAAGCTTTAAAGCTTACACAGAGAACTTGTAATACCTCCCGATGCTCCAAGTGGACGTACGTTGTTTCCGAACTACCAGGATTAAAGGTGTTTAATTCTATAATTTCTATGTATCGAACATTTATCGAACTACCATAGAGATTCTTTCTCGAAGTAAATTTTGGAGCTTACGGTTTTCAGAGCTTAGTTCCAAGGTCAATCTAATCCGAAAATGAGAGCAGCAAGAATTTAGAGGAGGACGCATAATTAGACACAGGTTTTCGATGGACCAGAAAGGGTTCCCGAGGTACGAAGATTTAGCGAAAAATTCGTGTACGTTTCAATCGTTTATTTGGCCATATCCAGAGACGATCGAGAGAGCGAGCAATTTCCCGAATGCCGATTTTCCGAAAATCGAACTCGCTCGCCTCGAACGAGCCCCGTTCGGTTAACCGACTGGACCGTACGTGTACCGGTTATTCCGCTGGCCATTGTTTCCGTTCGATTCGATCGAGAAAGCAGTTAGTCCCATTCCCGTGGCCAGCGAACCGATTCGAGAGTGCAAGCTGCACGAGACAGCGGAAGCACTCGAGGAAATCCCCCGGTCGTCCAGCAATCGATTGCCGAAGGAAAGCGTTCCCGGCAACCTACCCCGTTGAACAAACATCCGCGGACCTCCTGGCCGTACATGGGTCCTACTCTTTCACGGGACTCGCTAAATTGAAATTCGATTCTCCCTCGAGAGTACGAACCATCATGTAAAACGTCCCACACACTCCGCGTCAAACTTTTCACCTTCTCGAATCAACGCTCCGTAATATCTCGGATGTCCTCGGAAGGAGCTGCGATTAATCGAAACCACACTTTCCACTACAGTGCATAATTTTCGTGATTGCACACATTTTTGTAACTGCAAACAATTGTTCACGTAACGGTTCAATGAAAGACTCATCTTGTAATAGTTGGACAACGGATCATAAATTTGTCAAAGACTGCAACATAAATCATAAGCTGTGGTCCCCGTGGATTGCATGGTTGATTTATACTCCGCAAACTTCGGTACAAACGCTTAAACATCCACAGTAATAATAAATAAGAGCCCCTGTGTTTGAACGGTTCGCTTTGAATTCGAGAGCTCGCAATTTAGACCGGTTGATAAAGCAATCTGCAGGGAGCATTAGAGACTGCTTACAGTTTACCGTAATTATTCGAATTGTGACTCGATCCTCCGTAATTAAGGTAACAGAATATTCGTAAATAGAGCGCGAATTAATCAACGGGCGGAAGACGCTCCTGTTTCGGAAGAAACTGGGTCGAAACAGAGTGGCCAAAAGCAACGGTAGCTGTCGTATGTATGCTAATTGAACGAGGAGCAATCTGGAATGGACCCAGTCAGTGGCTTCCAGTTGATTATCATCGCAAGTACTCGGCACGGAGTTTCTGTGCGAACGACAATGTGAAAACAGCTTTAATGTCCCTGCTCGTCGACGGTGCAACAGCACGACAAAATTCTGTTTCTCGGATTACAGCCGGGGTACACCCTTTCGTCGAAATTGAAGTCATAACGTTCTCGCTGCTATAGATCCTAAATTCGCTACATTTTTTACGTTACTCACATCTGAGTCATTCGCATCTAAACAATTTTTACTGTAGGACAACTAATAGAAGTTAAAATGTTATTTTGTCTTCATACTGTCTAATTTTCTGGACAACTAGCTGATTGAAGACATGAAGACACACAACTAGCTGATTGAACAACATGAAAACAACTGATGAAACTCAGAATGTTACATTCAACGATCCCTGTTTATGCAAATTATAAATTGAACCCAATGTTGCAGTGAAAATATGAGACTTATCACGTGTGAACTGCAGTGTGCGTCATAAATGTGACGCTATCGTAGAACAAGATCATACAGGTTATTTTAAGTAACATATTCCATACGTGGTCACGAATGGTTCATGAAGAGATGCGATTAAGTTTTCAATCAACGATAACGTTTGCAGTATTGGAAGATTAAACATCGAAGCAATACAGCGTGCAATAAAATATTCGCAGCCGCGAAATGAAACATTGAAATATTTAATCGCGATGAATTACCCGTACATCTTTAATGTCTGATCTCTTTAGTCAATCGTGACATCGGTAATGGAGATTAACGAGAAAAAGATGAACGTAGAGAAGGAAATGGGACAATATGAAAATCTAGTTGAACGTTTTGTTTTGGGAGTAGGGAAAAGAAATCGATTTCCTTGAACGATTTAATGCGGCACAGCTCAATTTTCCGAGTGTCGTTAAAGTTTTCCGCGAGCTGGTCGCGGACAGCTTCTATCAGGCAAAATACAGCCGAGTCGCAGTGGCTTTTGTAGCCCAAGTTTTCGTACTTCTCCGGGCCATCGGAGCCATTCTTGCCCGCTTGTACATACCGTTCGGTCCAACGTTTCGTTCCCGTGGAATTCCGAAAAGTTTCGCTCTTCATCCACCCTAGTCAGGGGGAAAATAACAGGGAATCCGAGCGAAAGGGAAAGAAAAATGTCTGTCGACTGCTTTTAGGAAACATCGACTAACCGCGTGCCAGCCTGTCTCTATACAGTCTATTCCAATTTGAACGTGACTAAAATGCGGACTAACTTTCCTAAATATTCCCTTATACCTTTCTCGTATGAGCCATTCTAAAAAACCCGCATAAACATGAATCTCCGTTAAAAAAATAAATCGTATTTGTACCTCTGCATTTCCAACGAAAAATGGTATTAGCGTGGAAAATGTATTCGCCCAAATTGAAACGATAAATGTTACCTGAACGAATATTTGATGAAAACTTCATAATTACAAAATTTATTCCATAAAATCAGTGAAATGATTGAAACCGTCAATTTCGTAAATACCGCGAATTTTATTATTACATTACTTCCGTGAAATATATTGTTTATCGCAAGTAATATGACGCGAAACGCTGCGGGAATTTTAAAATAAATTTTCTACCCCCGATTCGATGTCGCCTCTCATCTTAAGCTCTCCGGTGTAGAGCGATCTTAATCTTCCGCACCTAATTCCGTATCACTTTCCATCGCAAAGTGCTGGCTGCGGTGCTCGTCGCGTTAATTCGAGATAAATCCATCGCATCGACAGTTTCGATTTAATGCAGCGAATAAACCGACCGTGAGAAGCTAAACGTCGCTCGATCTTCGAGCGAAGATTCGCTTTTCGCGGAAATGTTTATCGGCTGACAGGAATTGTTTCGTAATTGGTGTACGACGAATTTACGCGAGCTGCGGGCGGACAGGAAGGCGGAAATTAAGGGAACGAGAACTACGTGGGAAGGGTTACCAGTTATGAAACACGACGTACGAACAAGGCTCGGTTGAAATTTACACGAAACTTAATCGGATACGTGGATTTCGCCTTTATAATGGGATACACGCTCTACAACATCAATCCATGCGTTTGTATCAAATTACAGCCCGAATGTTTCTCTGATCATCTGTAATCGAATATCTCTTCGATAAAAAGCATTTGTTGTTTTATGTAATAAAAGCAGTGAAAAATTTTTGTGTTTTATAATATAGAGTTCTGTAAAACAAAATATGTTTGCAATTTTTGTAATAAATATAATAAATATACGTTTGTAATTTTTGTAATAAATGTAATAAATAATTTTTGTAATAAAAAAATGTATGTAATTGTTCATTTGTGTGTCCACTCTATTTTTCTTTTTTTAACATAATGTCATCGATCTTGGGCGTGTACCATTTTCGAACTCCCATTTTCGCTTTATCATAACAGAAAGGGATGCTAAAGAACCAACGTCCGATAGGATAAAAAGCGTGGTCGAAGGATGTGGTCCTATCTGAACGAGCCATTCCACGCCCAAAAAATCGGCCAGTGATTCGGAGTTCCTGCAACCACTCCTGATCCTTTTTTCCCCATTTCGGTTGGCTCTTGGCCGACGATACCAGAAAAGAAAAAGGGGAAACCGAGGCCAGCTTTCGCGATAAGTCCCTCAGGCTGAAGGGAGCGCGTATAATTGCCTGGTGTAGCAACAGGTAATGCGTCGACCTTGAAAAAACTCGGGGAAAAAGCTAGCAATTTATTTCTACCCTTTGCGAGAGAACTTTCCGATTTCCGAACTGTCGAAATCTCGACTTTACAAAATAACGCTAATAGAAGTATAAATAGAACCTTCGAATAAAAATTCGAGACCATTTCCTATAAAAATTCTTGCGAAGTTATCTATGAATCCCTCTGTCTTACGTTTCTGATCCTTTAAAAGAGTGGCTCGCGTCACGTATTGTGTAAAATGGACGATGAAAGAAGATGAAGGATGATGGATAGAGACCGGAAGCAGGCTGCTACCACGTTTCGTCCGCGGTGATAAATAACGTGCAATAAAAATGGAGCGAGTAATTCTGACGACGTGTTGTCCGATGGCTGCGTTAAGGGAATAATAATGCGTGTGAAAGCGGCGGTGAAAATGGAAGAGCGAACGGTCTCGTGGCTGCAGAATCCTTTATACAAGTGGCGTAGACAGCTCTGTTTGAAAAATTATTGTTGTCTCGCTTTTCTTTAATAACACGCTGGGTAATTTAAACTACGAAAAATTCTTCAACGTTATTTTATCGGTGAAATCTGTGAATCTGCATAAATTCTAAAATAGTTTGAAACTTTCTGACTGCGACTCTGATTCTCTGTAACACAATTCGGTGGTTTCAAAGAAAGCATACCAATATTACAGGGCCGTGAGACGCCTCCAGGACCGAGTTACCTTGAGTGGAACTAACCTAGTTGTCCGCAGCTTTTCTTTCCTTCAACCTGACCCTACAAAATCCTACCACCCAAGGAACCCAAAGTAATCTTACCATTCGAGGGCCAAACCTGCCGCAAACGTTAAGCTTCGCTTCGAATCTCTTTGTTCATTTTATCATCGCTGCGATTCACCCCTTGCCTTCGAGTACGTTACATCTTAATATACTTTTCTACAACCCTGTTTTAGAGCCAGACAGTTTCTTAAACTAATTAAACCTCCCGTGAATCTTTGAAAGATGCAGATAAAAATACACGATTAGAAAACGCTGGAAAGGAAGAAGCAAAAGGATATCATAAACAACAATGAAACCCGAAGGAAGCTGGAACAAAGGTGGTGCGCGTGTACAGGTTTGAAAGGACAGCTCGAACAAGCGTTATCGAGCCGATCGAACGAGAAAGAAAGAAAGAAAAGGGCGGAACGACACGCCGGAGATCGTCCGAGTCCTCTGATCGATCAATAACGATTTCCCCGGGAATATAAATGTCTCCGCGAGTAGTCGTCCAGCTCGTTCGATTCGGCCCGTGTCCGGCATTGCCTTTTAATCTTGTAGCTTTGCCTCTTTTAATCTCGTCCTATCGAGCTGCTGCACCCCCTACCCGTTACTCGTCCGGTGCAATTTCTCCTTTCCCTCGCTTCGATTCGCTTCGAACGACTGAAATCGTCGCTCATCCAGCTAGGCTGCTCGCAAAAACATGCAAACTGCATGGCTGAATCTAACTGTCGAAACGAGCGATTCACAGATTTTGGCCGCGTAAGCTTTCATGATTCGATATACGGTGTTACGCGAATAAGTGGAAGGAGATTCGAGACTCGCGGGGATAAATGGTGCTTGCTAAATTGCTCCAAGACTCAACTAAGAAATATTACGTCCGAATGGAAATTGGCAGCGAGAGATCCTCGCGTACAAGATTTTTCCTTCTGCCATATTTGTTTATGTAACTATGAAACATGCGCGTTACATTGAGATTTATATACAGAAATTTCTAGACGCGCAACCAGACAGGAGTATTCCGGTAAAAGTAAAAGGATAAAATCAACCCGGTAACAAGATCACCCGGTTGTCCCATATATCTGTAATTATTTAAATTTATCATTGGTCCACGATACAGTGGGATCAGCGCGGGATGGATCTGGATATTTAGAGCGAGCTGGAGTACCCCATCAATCTCTTGTCGAGCTCGAACGGCCGTTTGGATGCTCGCAAATCCACGTCGTTTGGGTGGCCGGTGCATTAAACGGGATTTATATTTCCTCGAATAGCGAGCGAAAGCATCGATCGGTATTGTCGACTGGAAGCGACACCATTTTGCATCTTATTTAAAGCCTCGTCTCGCGGCGTGGAAACCGCACGAGCCAATAGACGACCATATTCCAACTTTACGGTGTTACCACTTTTGTAGTCTCGAGCCCATCAAATTGACTTCTCGAACGGGATTATTACGATTTTCGGTATACTGAATTGACTATCGATGCTAGATGTCTCGAGACACGCTCCCTTTTATGGAACATCTTTTGAAGGATGCATAGAAAATACTTGCAATGTTCGCTATAGAAGTCTTTCTGAACTTCTTAAAGTCAATCAACAGTTAAAGAAATATAACCATCTACAGGAATGATAAACTTCTAAATACATGGAGCCTAAAATTGAGAATTAAAAAATCCAGGATCCAAAATGAAACTATTCGATCTAATAAGAAAAGTGATGTTAAAATAGCAGAAAGTTCACGTTGTCGACAGTGTCGATTTCGAACCCAAAGTTCTCGATTCGGGAGACAAGCGACGATCGATAGAGAATCCGTCCGTCAGGATCTTTTCTGAAGGATCCAGCGATTCGGCGGTACTCGACAATATCTACGGCAAGACGAAAAGCGAAAAGGGTTCGGTGGAAACAGTTGGACGGTTCGCATAAATCAGTTGCACGAGCTTCTCGAGAAGAGAGAGGTGTCGAGTCCGGCAGACCGAGCCGTCAATAAAATGCAAAGACGGAAAGATAAAGTTAAAGATAAGCCTCCGGATCCGCACAGAGAGTACTTGGATGCTGAGTCCACCGACGAGGAGGAGAGGCAAAGTAAGATTTACGAGAAAAATATTAAAGGTCTTCTTCCTTTTTCTCCATCTTCTTCCTCGGTCTGTGCCTCTTGCCAACTCCTTCAGATCGTCTGTATTTTTCTTCCGGTTTCTCTCATTTCTTGGGCAATAAATTATCTAGATGTATGCAAGATGTGGAGGTGGTTCGACAATTAACGGATCTCTTTCTCGCCGAAGCTAACCTCTCTAACCTCTCATCCAAAGTGAATAATAATAATTGTATAAAAATGACGATATAAGTACAATCTTCTCTATCTATGATAAGGATCGGAATGTAGAGAGAAGATCGTTAAACCAGAACGACGTTAACGTCGATACGAGTGGACGTAGGGTGAATTATGACGCTTAAGGTGGCCACTGGTGGACGATTAATCGGTCGTTCACTGTGTTGCCGAGTTCCTAATTTGTCTCTTGGATTATGGTAATTTAAGCTCCGTTTCTCGAGCCGATTCCTCGGAGATTCGGTTAATTCGTCGCGACGTCTCGTACTCGCAAGCTTCGAAAGTAGGTGAACTAAATAAACCAATAACCCGCAAGCATCTATTGGTAGAGGTTAGTCTCTCCGCCTACGAGCGCACGGAAACTGTTATCCGGAATATCTAACCAGAAGCTTCAAGTATCCGTACGAAGAGACGGAGAAACGGAGACGAAGAGAGGGAGACAACGTTGAAACTACCCGCGAACAATTAATGTCACGGACTGGCTGCGAATGATCGAAGGTGGCAATTTTGCTGGGGGACTCGTTGCAAGATCCCTGATCCGATTTAATTTCGTATTAACCCCTTCGTAGTCGAACAACGTCGGTCCATTCGACTGATACGTTTTTACTGGCTGGAGATTGCTTCGCTTATAGTAAAAGGAATATCACGGTGACGTTGGACAACTGTAACTCTTATTAGGGTCTTTTGAGGACATAAATTATTGCACTTAGATCTTCCAATTACCTATTGCACCTGTTGCACAAAATCTGTCGTGTATTTATATTACATTCTGTACTTAAAATCTAGATTTTTAAAATTTCATCGCTCAACGATCGAAGATTTCCGGAGCGATGAAATTTCGACGGGAGCGAATCAGAGATACGCAAAACAGTGGAGAGAGGGAAATAATTTAGCGGAACGCGCACATCCCGTAAAGTGGCCGTAATTACGCCGACGATGGTACTCCGGACGCACACTCGTGCGTTAATACATACATCGATATCGTCGGGAAAAATGTTTACCGCGATATCCACCGGCGTTCGATTGTGTTCTCGCTACCCGTCGGCTTACCCGACCCTCAAAAAAGAATTACTTTCGCGTTGAACGCGTAACAAAATTGTAACGGTTAATCCGCCGGACGAGAATTTTATTGCGAGCCGTTATTACCGGCTGCCGATGCGGCCGTTCGATCGATTTTGCGTTAATGAATTTTAATAAACAGCGGACCGGCTGGCTTTTTCTAGCCGCATACTCGCTATAGGCGGTCCAAAATGATCCTTCTCTCGGTCGAATATCTCGTTCAAACCGCGTTCGTGCAAACGGAAAGAAATAGTTCGCTTAGCGCGTACGGTTCGGTAATTTCGAAACGATTCCGACGACAGGTTATCGAACATTTTCGTGTCGCGAAAATTTCGGCAGGAAGTTGAGGGAAAAAACGGGGTTGGAACGCGGGCGCGTTCCTTGTTGTTCTTCATGGCCGGCTATGCATTCTCCATTATCATCGGTGCCTCGCGTATCGCGTGTTTCGCGTGACGCGGCGCGAGTTATCGATGTTCCGGCGATGCACCTCCGGGGAATTCTCGGCGAAAAAATGTTTGAAACACGGCCAATGGAATTCGAACGGATTATCTGAAAATTGCTCAACTACGAATCGATAATGTTGAAAAGCACGCTGTGAATCTTTAGAAGGGATCCTTTCTATTTTTCCTATCCACCAATCCCTGTGGGACACCTGTATGCTATTGAACTGGTTTCAATACATGGTATAAAATAAGTAATGAGAACCTTGATTTGTGGAGGAATTAATGAACGCAAGAGTTAAAGACGGAATATAAAAGAAAAGAAACATAAGTCAAAGGATAAAAAGATCCGTGTAGGTAAAGTGGCGAAGCAAGTAAATCCATGGCTTTAGGCACCAGTTCGAATCCAAGCGAATGTGTTTCCATTTTTCCAGCGATTCACGTCGCCGGTGGAGAAAAGCCTTTGGCAAAGTGTGCGCGTGTGTTTTTCGTCGTCGAATTTATCGTTGGCGACAGGTCGAAGAAATTCCTGAAAGCCCTCGGTGTG